>NC_090402.1:23896486-24196486 GCF_036365525.1 Heterodontus francisci
CTTCTTTCTCAATGATCAACTACTTTGTTCGATGTTTATTGAGCTTTCTCGAGAAGTAGCTAACGGGCCGTTCCATGCCAGCATCATCATCTTGGAGCAGCACTGCTCCTACCCCAAAGTCACTGGCATCAATAGTCACTTCAAATGGTTCATTAAAATCTGGGGCTGCAAGAACTGCTTCTTTTATTAAAATGGCCTTTAACTTCTCAAACTTTGTTTGGCATGTCTCTGACCATTCAAACTTCACGTTCTTCTTGAACAGATTAGTCAATGGGGTGACTACTGTGCTGAAGTTTGGGACAAATTTCCTGTAGAACCCATGCATACACTGAAATTATAACACTTCTTCCTTTGTCTTGGGTTCTGGAAAATGTATTATTACCTGAACCTTGGCCTCTCCTGGTAGTACTTGACGTTGACCCATGATATGTCCTAAATAAGTGATTTTGGAATTGGCAAACTTGCTCTTGGTCAAATTTATGACAAGGTTAGCCTGTCAAATAGAGCTCTTAAATGTTGTACATGATCACTCCAGGTGTCGCTATATACCAAAAGGTCATCAATGTATGCAACACAATTACTCAAATAGGCAATTACCTGTTTGGTCAATCTTTGAAATGTGGTTGGTGCATTTTTCATACCAAATGCCATGACCTTACATTGGAACAGACCATCTGGTGTTACCAAAGCTGATATTTCTTTGGCTTTATCAGATAAAGGGATTTGCCAGTACACTTTAAGCAAATCAATCTTACTAACAAAGGCCTAGTTTTTCATCCTATCAATACAATCCTTACGCCTTGGGATCGGATAGAATCCATCTTAATTACCGCATTAACCTTCAGTAATCTATACAGAACATTTGAGAACCATGTGGTTTTGGTACTATAACAACTGGAGAACTCTAACTACTTTGACTGAGTTCAATTATATCATTACTTACGATGCACTGAACCTCCTCCCTGACTTTGGCCAATTTACTGGGATTGAGTTTGCAGGGATTTTGTTTAATTGATTTTGCTTCCCCTACATTAACCTCATGAATCACCAGAAAAGTACATCCTAGCTTATCTGCGCATACCAGCTTATACTCCCTCAATAGGTCTTTCCTCTGGTGCTCAGGTAGGCATTTTTGCATCTCATCCAGATCCTCTAACACCTCCATGTTCGCCAGCTTCACTGCAGGACGTTCAATCTGGCAACTCTCAGTCTCAGAATCATCATCTGGTTTATCACGTGCACCAGTGTCACCATCTAAATTCTCTACCACCTGTGCTACACCTACTGGCTGACTATGTTCACGGTCATAGTACCTCTTCAGAATATTTACATGACACACCCTTTGACTTTTCCGTCCATCTGGGGTACTAACCAAATAGTTCACCTCACTGAGTGTTCTATTGATACAGTATGGCCACTAATCCTATCTTTCAATGGTTCACCAGGCAAAGGCAACAAAACCAACACCTATCTCCAGGATGAAAACTATGTGCCTTAGCTGTTCTATCCACTTGGGCTTCCATCACCTGCTGAGAAACCTTAAGATGTCTGCTGGCTATCTCAAGCTTTTGAGTGTCTTCCTCAGAACACTGACACATAGTCTAAGAGGGTAGTTTCCTCCTCCAGTTCCAAAAATCTTTCCTTAATGAGTTTAAGGGGACCCCTGACCTCATGCCCATAGAGAATTTGAATGGACTGAAACCAGTTGACTCATTTGGTGAGTCCCTGGTTGCAAATAACAAAAATGATAACCCCTTATCCTAATCATGGGGATATTCAAAACAAGAAGCCTTAATCATACTCTTTATAGTTTGGTGATAGCTCTCCAAGTCACCTTGTGACTGTGGGTGATAAGCAGAGAATTTGAGCTACTTCACTCTCAAACTATACATGACCTCCTGAAATATACCTGACCTGAAATTTGACCCCTGCTCAGACTGAATTTCTTTTGACAACTCATATTGTGTGAAAAGCTGGACCAACCCCTCAATCGCAACTTTTACTATGATCTTTTTCAAGGGTATTGCTTCTGGAAATTGAGTGAACAAATCCATGATGCTCAGGAGGTACTTATGACCTGACTTAGTCATCGGCAAAGATCCAACACAATCCAGAAGAACACTATTAAACGACTTGTCAAATGCAGGTATCAGTATTAATGGGTGTGGCTTAATTGAAGGCTTTGGCTTCCCAATCATCTGACATATGACATGCCTTACAGAAGTCAACCACATCCCTGTGCAGCTTCAGCCAGTAAAAATGCATCATTATCCTAGCATGTGTCTTCCGAATACCCAAATGACCTGCAACTGGAATCTCATGGCAATTCTCAAAGTTTCACTATGGTGGCAAGGAGGGACAACAATTTGATGGGCTAAAGCCCAGTTCTCATCAGCAGGCCTCTGGGAAGTCTCCAGTTCCTCATCAAAATGTCATTATTGACATAATAACACTCAGGGGCCTTTTCAGCTTTTGCCTCAGAACACACCACCTGAGACAGGTTTCTTAAGTCAGGGTCTGCCTGTTGTACCTCAATCAAGGAGGATCTGCTAAACAATTCTCAAAATTTCACTATGGAGCAAGGAGGGACAACAATTTGATGGACTAAAGCCCAATCCTCATCAGTGGGCCTCTGGGAAGTCACTTCCTCATCAAAATGTCATTATTGACATAATAACACTCAGGGGCCTTTTCAGCTTCTGCCTCAGAACACACTGTCTGAGACACCATTGCTAGCCTTGGAGACTCTATCACCAACATCCCCATCCAAATCCTTGAAAAAGGTTTCAGCCAACCAATATCCAACTGTTCTCCACAACAACTGAGTCCTTTTCATCTTGTTTAACCCTATGAGTCTGGGATCTTGTTACAACACAATCCTGGAATATTCTGAGAAATTCTTCCTGCAAAACCTCAGTTTCAGCAACCTTAACTGGCTTTGCTGAAACTACTGGAGACACCAATACCTTATCCCCAGACAAGTTATTTCCTAGCAGAAAATCTTCACCCTCAATGGGAAAGCTAGGAACAACACTGACGGTAATAGGCCCAGTGACCAAGCCACATTTTAAGTCATCCCTATATAAGGGAACAGATAAGTGGGTTCCATCAATTCCATGGGATTAGCACCTTCGCATTCAGTGAACTACTCGGAAAAAAAATTCATGTCACCTGCCAACATCAGTGACTGTGCTGCCCCATATCTCTAAGGATAACAATTGACGTGGCTTCCTCACCCTTAAACAGAAAACTTTTATAGCCTTCTGCAACCTGATTCACTTTATTAGTGAATGAGGGAGAAACTACCTGCTTGTTGTGAACGTTACCCACTGAGGCAGTATTTTCTGGGGGAACCCCTTTGACAGTACACATGCAACAGGCTTGTTTTTCCTCTTCCAACACTCAGCCTTCACATGTTCTTTCTTATGACAGAAATGGCATATCGGTCCCCTTGAACCAAAGGTTTCCTCCTGGCTTTCTCTTTTCCTAATCTGAGGTGTGTCTGCTTCTTTACCTTTGCCATCTTTCTCAATAGAACCAGATCTTTCTTTATCAAAGTTCTGATCTCTCCAACTTCTCTGAAAGTTTCCAAACTGGGGCCTGTGATTACTGCTTTTATGAATCACTTTGCAATCATCCGACATTACTGCGGCATCCCTTATTTTAACAAGTTTATCTTCTTCCAGGTGGGACCTTATTCCTGAAGGGACACTATTTTTGAATTCTTCCATCAGAATTACTTTCCTAAGGTCTTGTACAAACTTCATTGATCTATACCACCTATCAAGCACCATTTCCTTCTCTGTAGCAAATTCTATATTGTAACGACCTCAGTAGAGACCATTAACTTTAAGACAAGAGGAACTTCCCAGTGACTAATCAGATAATTACACAATAAGATTTCATGTTGTAAGACTTTTATTAGAACAACTAAACTAAAACTCAACATTAACTAAACAACACTTAGTAGGTAGCTAATACACTAAATTACAGGGAAAGGTATTTCCCAATAACTTATTAACACACTCGAAAACCCCACACCACATTTATATG
Organism: Heterodontus francisci; assembly: GCF_036365525.1. Classification (NCBI taxonomy): domain Eukaryota; kingdom Metazoa; phylum Chordata; class Chondrichthyes; order Heterodontiformes; family Heterodontidae; genus Heterodontus; species Heterodontus francisci. Next base: position 23,900,540 of record NC_090402.1, read on the forward strand.
TTACACAGTATTCTCATCGAAAAGGTATCCTTGCAGTTAAAAGTCTCAAACACCTCCCAGCTGCAATCTCCCAGTGTCCCTCTTAAAGCCAAAGTCCTCTTCACTCACTTCTTCTGAGCACCTTCGACTGGAATTCCATTAATAAGGCAATCTCTGGGGACCCCATTGGTCTCTTCTCCTCTGCAAACCTTGAACCTTTGAACGGGGTTCAAATCTTAGCAGCTTTTTGCTGTATTGGTGATCTGAGAGCAGCTGTCTCCCCAGAAAACAGCTTACTGGTCTTTCTCTCTCCAGGCTGCGCAACTGACTGCTGATCTTTCTTTCAGTCGCCAGACCTAGGAAAGCCTTTCAAATTTATCCAGCTCAAAAGTCAATAGTCATTTGCCATTTACAACTCTCAGAAACCATAAGTCTGACCATAGTAAAACCACCTGGGCCTTCCTTTGTTTCCAGGTGTTAAAAATTGCAACTTAAATCTCCATTTTAGAGTCCTTGGCTTCCTGTTTACAATCTAAGAGTCTGGGAGAGCGAAACCCATTGTCCTTTAGGTGATACAAACTTGCATCCTGCTTTCAAAAGGTTCTTTGATCTTGTTTCCTTGTTCTCATGGTAACAGAGACCTCTTGCTTGTCTGTGGCCAGATTTTGTGGTCACATGTCTCCTCCAAATGTCCATTTACACAGCATTAAAAATCATAGTTTTTAAAACATAACCATAGTATAAAGTACAGTGTTCATAACAATTTATGTCTGACCCTGTTTCCGTTTTAAATTCCTAAATTTTTGTCTGTAGGCCTCTGGTACCAACTCATAGGTATTAAGAACATCAGTCTTTACTGTGTCATAGTCCTGCTAGTGATCATCTGAAAGAGATGAGTAAGCCTCCAAAGCCTTCCTATTAAAATACTCTGTAGGAGCATTGTCCGAGATGATTTAGGCCAATCCAGATTCGTGGTAATTTTCTCAAATGGTACAAAGTACATTTCTACACCCTTTTCACTAAATTAGGTACTAAGCGAATATGCTTTGCCAAATCAAAAGTACAAGGAGTTTCCTCTGGGTCATCCTCACCTTTCACCTTCAATTCACGTCTGCCGGCTTTGAGCCTTTCCATTTTCAAGTTGTATTCTAATGTCCATTTTTGCATTTCCTGTTCTCTTTCTCTTTCTCTCTCTCCCCTTTCCTTTTCTCTTTAGAATTCAAGTTTTATCATTTATAATTGTCTTTCTTTTTCTTCCCTTTCTACTCTCAGCTTCTTTAGTTTGAATTGCCTCCTTTTCCTTTCTTTTTCTGATTCAATTTTTGCTAGTTCTACTTGAATACTAGCAGTAACATCCTTTTCTTCCTCAAGAATCAAGTGAGGAACCAATTCTTGGATTATCTCTGCTTTCCTAGCTCCTGGTTTTAAACTGACCTCTAGGTTCCCTGCTATAGCCTTCAGATTTTCTTTTGTCAACTGTTTCAAGGCACTAAGAGACAAATTCCCTTTCTCCGCAAAGGCCTGAGCATCAAAGTATTCATATTGATTTCCCACTGAATACACCTTGTTTGTTTAAGCTCTGGAAAATTCCAATGAACCTGTTTCACAGCCTAATCTGGACCGATCCTGGATGAGCCCCCAATTTTGTTATGATCCCCATGGAGACCGCCAACAAACCAAAAGACTCGAATCTCCCAACTGACCCCAATTTAGGAATTCAAAAATCAAATGGACAAGGATTCATTTTTATAAATGTTATTTTAACACTCAAACAAAAACTAACGTAAATTAAGCATGAACTAAGTTAAATCGGGATCGATGTATGTACATCTTAAAAGCTACACATTAATTAGCAGATGCAACAAAGATAGGCATTACTAATCCTCTGAACAGGCTTATCAACAAGATGGTGTCATACAGTTCCACAGTACACAAAATCAGGAACTTAGCAGAGCCATTCTACTGTTCAACATGGCTCTCTCTCACAGCAAAAACAACCATTCTAGCCTGCTGATTTTTGCAGTCTGTGTAGTCTTGAAAACCCTGAAACGTGAGCTCCAGTCACATGATGTCTCTGGTTAAAAAAAAACTTTGTTTTGTTAACCTGGTTCTGACCTCCCAGAACCTTAAAGCTTTTAGTTTCATTTTCAAACCAGGGTCTGTCTCAAAAAATACACTTTGAATCCTAAATCACAGCACACAACAGGTCAGCTGCACAGAACGCAGTCCACACACAAGGACTCCATCACAAACAAATGAACAAAATCTTGCACTTTCCATTCATTCCTCTTCAATTTATGCAATTACTATATGGACCAGTAATTGATTCAAGTGTGTTACTTGTGAAGTTTTACCCTACCTGGCACAGCACAGGATGTCATCTATATTCACCAAAATAAGACATGAAAATGAGTTTGGACATTTCTGATGTAGATGCTAAAGCAAAATTTTATAGGAGATGGAAGTAACTTTCTCACTTAAAGCCAGTTTTCCTTCCTGAAGGTGAATAGTGGTAACTCAGTTACCACTAGTAGTAACTCATGTCAACATAAAGTTCAAAACATATCTACTTCCTGATGTGTGGTCGGGACACTGAAATAAGAAAATTGCCACATCCTTAATATGATTCACTTTTGAATGCAGACTTCCTGTTACTATAGATATGTAATGGTTGTTAGGAAACCTGCTGAATTGTGTTTTCCTTTTATGTTCATGAACATCCACTGCAGTTCTGTTCTTAACTTTGAAAATCCCTGGTTTAATTTGACACCAGTTGATATGGTTTAAATGATATCTAGAAATAAGGTATTGTGCATGTGTGAAACAATCAAGTTAATTTTACTCAAACAAAAACAAGAAATGCTGGAGTCACTCAGCAGGTCTGGCAGCATCTGTGGAAAGAGAAGCAGAGTTAACGTTTCGGGTCAGTGACCCTTCTTCGGAACAAGTTAATTTTACTACTTGATGGGCAAGAGTAGTAGCTGATCTGTCAACCCTGGTCTGTTTCTTTCACACTGTCAAAATAATAGCAATGAAAATGATTAACAGTTCTTCAGATGCCAAATTGTATTGGCAAACTTTCCTTTTAGAGCTTGGTTTAGACTGAATTCTTTGTACCTACAAAGCAGTAGGATTTGTTAGGAAAGGAAACTGTACAAATGATTCCATCTTTATATTACTTTTGCCCTATATAAGGACTTAAGGCAGTTGCAGCTATCCTCTTAATGGCTTCAGCATACCACACACTTACAAATTTGAGAAATAAGAGTGGAATCAGCTTGCCTTTCCTGGCATCAATAGCTAGATAAACCCTGTAATGGAATGTGTCCTGTTAGGCATTATGTTAAGTTCAACATGAAAAGAAACATAGTCAAAATCAATATGATTCCAGTTGAATCCCTTTACATTTCTCTTTTTTCATTAAATGAGACCAAGTTGCAGAAATGGATTTTTAGTGTGTGGATGAGGAGGTTGTGTAAGTCTGGGGTCTATTTTAGTGGCTGTTAAAGCCTGACAGGTGCAGATAAGAAAGCAAAAAGAAAGACTTGCATTTATATATTGTCTTTCACGATCTCAGGATAGTCCAAAGAGCTTTAGAGCCAACGTATTGTAGAATATATAATGTATGTTAATAATGACATCTTAAGCCACATGTCTGAGGCCCCTTTTATTGATGGCAGGACAAGAAAAGAGGTATGAGGTGGTCAAGGAGATCAAGGGTACCTGAACGATGACAGCAAAGTCTCTGAGAAGATGTGCTTCCTTAATTGGCAGTAAGAGTTCAGATGTTCCATGCTGCGCTTTCAATGGATGTACCTCAGAGTTGCTTGCCCTTCATCCAGGGTCGGAGGGGCTCAGTTGAAACGTTCCTGAATAAGATGATCCCTGACATTCATGACATTCTGATGAGGTCTTCGCGCCCCATGCAGTGCCCGGCCACCTCCCTGTGCTGCCAGTGTGCCTCTCGGTTCTGTATCCTCCATCACCCACTTCCCCTCCACTTCCTCCTCCTCACCCACCTCCTGTAAGATTTGGCCTGGGAGTCACAGATTACCCAAAGAAGACTGTTATGATCATATGTGGTTTTAAAGCAGTTTATTAAGAAACAACTGTTTAGATATGGTACATAAAATTAAATATGCAGAAAAGACATATGACCGTAACAAGTGGTGAGTGCTGATCCAGGTCGGGCAGGACGGCTGACATGCACAAAGAACTCTTTCTTCTTTCTCTTTTCTTCTCTGTGCCTCATGTTTTCATTACTTCTCAAAGTACCCAAGAGTGTTAGCATGGATCTACCCTTAGGAGGTTCTCTCCACCGCCTAACTGCACTGAGGTCTTCCAAAGTCTTTTTATATCCTTTTCAGCAGTGGACCTCGATGGATTATTGGCAGGGCCTTTTTGCCCTATAAAGATTTTCTTTATTATGAAATGCCCTATAAAATGTTGCATTCTTTGTCTAAGCCTTGGGTTGAAGAGTCTGCCTTTAAGGTCATTCACCTGCCTCTAGCTTCTGAGCCTTCACACATACCTTCTATCCTTAATCAATCAGGCTTTTACCTTGTTTTTTCAATATCTCATCTCAAGCTGTTCTCCATGACCAGTTCCATCCTCCCCAGTAACATTACATCTCTGGCTATCAAACTACCTCCCAAAAGTTCCATTATCCATATTTATCCTATCACATTTATTTATGCCCAAAGCTTTTCATAAGGTCTGTTAATGAGCTGTTCCTAAATGGCCATTCAGTCCAGTGTCCTTGTTTCTTATCAAACTGTTGAACAATGGTGATTCACTAAAGTAACTCCTATTCTATTTCTACATACCAATTAACACAATTCAACAGGCACCTAAATAGACAAGGTTAAATGAGAAGTCTAGCACAACTTTGTAGTATGGTTATCTATTTATGCATTAAACCAATATCGCCTCTATGCGGGCTATCATTACCTAAGAATAATCATTCCGCTAGCTTGTTTCTAGGGAAACAAAATCTTAAACAGTTTTCAGTAAACGACTCTTATAGCACTAACCTATTTCTTTCCTTATTTCAGATTGAAATACACACTAACAATATTTCTAATTTCTAACACTCCTGTCTCCTTCCAGGGCCTCACTGTCCTCAAGGTTCACATCTGTCTAGAGGGCCATGTTATGGAGAGCCCAGAAGAGCACCACAATGATTGTGTACTGCCGGGGGTTGTACGGCCAGTCCAAGCACCAGAAATGCATCTTGAGAAGCCCGATGGCCTGCTCAATGGTTTTCCTGCTGAGTAAGTGGCATCGGTTATATTGCTCTGTGTCTCTGTAGGGCTCTCATAGAGAGGTAAGTAGCCATTTCTTCAAGGGATATCCCTTGTCCCCAAGGATCCAACCATGGACTTTGAGGGTTGAAGTAAAGAGCTGCCGCAGCCTGGATTGACAGGGGGTGAAGGAATCATGGCAGCTGCCAGGAAAGCAAGCGCATACATGGAGGAAGCTCTTGTTGTAGTCGGAGAGCAGTTGTATGTTGAGGAGTGGAAGCCCTTCCTGTTGCTGAATCTTATTGGGTGGTCAGTTAGTGCCTGGATGGCCACAATGGGTACAATGGGGGAATCCAGCGATGGCAGCGAAACCCAATGCTCCCTGTGCCTGCGAGATCTCATCTGTTGTGAATTGATTGTAAGGTCCAGTCCTGTCAAAGAGGGCGAGATGCAGTGCTGTGCAGCCATTTGCAGCTGATCCTTGGACAGAGCCAGAAGCGAAGAAGTTCAAGGCCACAGTGACTTTGATGGGTACTGGCAGGGCATGGTGATCAGTGTTGTGAGGCGCGAGGTCTTCGGGAACGAGGACACAGATGTGTGTGACCACCTGTCTGATGAGTCGCAGCCTCCTGTGGCACTGGTTCTCGGTCATGTCAAGGCAATTCCTTCTTTATTGGTAGATCCTATAATGAGAGAATGGCTTTCGTTGTCTTCCTACCCCTCGTTCCTCTCTCCTGCACCCTTGCTGCGGAGGGTGTTGCTCCTCATCGCCACTGGGCCAAAAATCTGAGATTCGTGCCCGCATTGCAAGCTGGAGCCTTCCTTGTGGTCAGCTGGTCGTCCAATTGTCTTTGCAGCCTGGCCTCCAGCTTTTGTGTCCCTGCGATGCCAGGAGGGTGACGACCTCCTGCATTGCCCATGTGCTTACTGCCCACTCTCCCCGTCACCTGCGCTGCACCAAGGACACCTATTTGTCAATGGCGCATCCCCTCTGTGCCTTCACCCTTTTATGAGGCCCAGGTAATTCCTTGGGGCGGCCATGACTGTGTACCCACCTCCCTTCACCTGGTCTGCCCCATTTAATGCTGATTTGACACCAGTGTTGTTATTTGGGAGCTCAGAGCTCCAGCTAACACCCTTTCTTAATCATGCTAAATACATGTTCAGCAGCAGGAAGGACTCCACCTGACACTCCCACCCTCCACCCCATCAGCACTATTTAAAAGGGATAATAAACTATTCTCAGGTTAGTTGCTGATTGATTTCTACAGGTGTTTAGTGTTTTCTGGAGTTGTTTAAAGTTGCTAGAGTCTACAGGAAAAGATGTAGCAATGGATCTCTCAGGCACAGGGAGCATTGGGTTTCGCTGCCATCGCTGGATACCCCTAGGTGCAGGGCATCATCAATTGTACCCATGTGACCATCAAGGCACCAACTTGGTCCTGACTTCAAGGCTTCTGCACAAACCTGTTGTTCCCATACATGAGTGCAGTAGTAAGCATTTGCCTTGGAATACATCATGATTGGGAGAATTAGCAGAGATGACACGGAGCTGGGCAAGCTGCTAGAAGAGGGAGGAGGAGGAGGGAAAGAAGGGCTCTCAGCAGGAGGCCTTAATCGCACAAGATGTTCAGAGAGCAATTCTATGTGAACCTCAGCGAGGAACAGTGGTCTGTGATGGAAAACGTGTAATAGGCTTAATTAGGTAGCATTTAGATATAGTTAATATATTATACCTTTTAGAATTAAAGATTGAATAAATGGTCAGTTTTCAGGACTCACTGACATTCCCCTTTAAGAAAGTAGAGTTAAAAAATTTCAAGGTCCTGGTTATGAACCAGAAACAAGTTGGGAAATCCATTTGTGTCTCTGTTGTCAGGGAATTAGAAGATAAACACACACATTGAAATCTCCTGTGTGACATCAGTAAGAGCAATCCTGGAACTCCTTCCCTATCAGGTCTGTGAGTGTACCTGCACCAGATGGACTGCAGCAGTTCAAGAAGCTGGCTCCATCATCTTCTCAAGAGCAATTAGGGATGGGCAACAAATACTGACCTTGCCAGCGACTCTTACCTCCCATGAAATAAAAAAAAGTAAGAGGTACATGGTACACTGTCTCCAGCTTCTAAACCAGAAAAGATTGCGGGATGAGGAGGAAATGGGACGTGAAAAGGATTAGGTTTGAGGATACTGTCATCTGTTGTAGTTTCAACCCCGCTGCTGGCCATGGCCTCAGCAGTGGGCACTCCAATGATGGTCAGCACCGTCTCCTCCATTGGTGTAAGGACATGCAACCGGGCCTGTTACCTGCCGATTAACACCTGCTGCCTCCGGTTGTGTGTCAATGAGTATGGTGAAATCTGTTTGGCTGATGTGGCTCTCCTGGTTGAATTTCTGGTATTGTGTGCATGCTGCGAGATGTGAGCGTGAGGCTCGCAGCAATGCGAAGTGTTTGAAGGTGAGATGAAGCTATGAATATTAGATATGAATCATGATTGACAGAGATTATTGATAGGTGAACTATGGGTGTGGTGTATTGAGCAGTGTGGGAAGCTAGTTGTATAGTTGGTGGGATATAGTATTTAAAGATGCATTCACTGACGACCACTCATGTAAGTCATTGAACTTTTTGCGGCACTGCATCCAAGTCCTCGGGGTTTGACACCTGGCATTGACTGATATGGCTTTCTGGTCCCACTGTCTTCTGAGAGTTTGTCTGGAGGATCTCCTCGTCCCCTGTGGATAGAGCACATATTTACTCCTCCGTACTTCCTTGACTAAGACCTCAAGTGTAGCATCGAAAAATCGGAGCTTGCTGTCTCCAGGTTGTGCCACTATTAAATATTTCCCAGGTCAGAATCAGTTTCAGAATGACTTCCTGCGCCTGCTGCAGCCAGAATGCACAACCCCTTTAAGAGGTGCAGGCTGGCTTTAAGTAGTGCAGGCTAGCTTTAACTGGTGCTGGCCTCTCATTATTTTGGGCTCCCTGCTGAGTAGTGCAGCCACTCAACAGCAGTATCAGTTGTGGCTGCACCCTACAATGATGTTAATTAGCAGGCAGCACGAAGTTAGCATGCTGCCTGCATCGGAAGAAACAGCCACGGGTTAATCCCACACTGCGATTCCTGCATCCATTTTTGGAGGTTATTGAATTTTACCCCAACTGTAGTTAAATTCAATTCTGAGTCTGTGCTGCATTTGCTGTTCTCAGTCAGGTCACCATTTGAGTGCTACAACTGGCTTCTGTGCCATGGGCAAGAAGAAAAAATTAGCCAAGTTTCCCAGTGCAAATCAATATTTAGTGATTCCCACTGAAAAATGCACTTGATAACCTGCAAACACTCACTAACTATGCACAGATGAAGATGACTTGAATGGATACCAGTATATCTATGCAAAGATGAACAGATAACAAAGGGATGTTTGAAGTAGAACGATACTCCATCAAATATGAGTGCCTTCAGGAGAGGAGAAAGTTTGGGGAAAAACATAGGTGGCACGTATCATCAAATTCTGCTTTGTTTTTGAAAATTTAATAAAGTTTTCTGTTTCAGTGAAAAAATATCAATAAAGAAGCATAAGTGTCTCAGTATGTCAGATGAGAATGAATGTATCCTGGTTAATGTGAGAGAAATTAGTGCAACATTTAACTCTGGCTAATAATGAGCGCATGTTGGAGAATCACTGTAAGAAACCTACGAAAGGAGGGAGAGAGAAAATGGGAACTACAGTCCTGTTAGCCTGACATCAGTAGTAGGGAAAATGCTAGAATCTATTATAAAGGATGTGAGAACTGGGCACTTGGATTTATAAAAGGGAAATCATGTTTGACAAACCTGTTGGAGTTTTTTGAGGATGTAACTAGCAGAGTAGATAAGGAGGAACTAGCAGATGTGGTGTATTTGGATTTTCAGAAGGCTTTCGAAAAGGTCCAACACAGGAGGTAAGCAAAATTATAATACATGGGATTGTGGGTAATATACTGGCATGGATTGAGAATTGGTTAATGGACAAAAAATAGAAAATAGGAATAAACAGGTCATTCTCAGGTTGGCAGGCTGTTACTAGTGGTGTACTGCAAGGATCAGTGCTTGGGCCCCAGCTACTCACAATCTGTATCAATGAATTGGATGTGGGGGCCAAATGTAATATTTCTAAGTTTGCTGATGACACAAAACTAGGTGGGAGTGTGAGTTGTGAGGAGACTCCAAAGAGGCTTCAAGGGGATCTAGACAGGCTGTGTGAGTAGGCAAGAACATGGCAGTAGGAATATAGGGCTGAATTTTATTGGGGCGACGCGCTCCACAGCGGCGCTCTTTGAACTCAGTGGTCCGCCTGCACTCGCCGGCCACTGCTGAGCCCCAACGAAATTAATCGCAGGGGCTCATTTCCATAGAGGCCACGTGCCGTTCCCCCCCCCCATATTACATGGGGACAGGCGGGACATTCAGCGCAGCAAGAGTTTTGACAGTTGTGCAGCAGATGCTGGGGCCCTATTCTAAGTGCCCCAGCACCTGCTTCCTGACAGTTGTCAAAGAATACTAGTTCTGAAGAAGGGTCACTGCGTTAACTCTGCGTTAACTCTGCTTCTCTCTCCACAGATACTGCCAGACCTGCTGAGTATTTCCAGCATTTCTTGTTTTTTTTTAATATATTCATGGGATGTGAGCGTCACTGGCTATGCCAGCATTTATTGCCCATCCCTAATTGCCCTTGAGAAGGTGGTGGTGAGCTGCCTTCTTGAACCGCTGCAGTCCATTTGGGGTAGGTAGACCCACAGTGCTGTGAGGAAGGGAGTTCCAGGATTATGACCCAGCGACAGTGAAGGAACGGCGGGCGATATAGTTCCAAGTTAGGATGGTGTGTGACTTGGAGGGGAACTTGCAGGTGCTGGTGTTCCCATGTATCTGCTGCCCTTGTCCTTCTAGTTGGTAGGGGTCGCAGATTTGGAAGGTGCTGTCTAAGGAGCCTTGGTGCATTGCTGCAGTGCATCTTGTAGATGGTACACACTGCTGCTACTGTGCGTCGGAGATGGAGGGAGTGAATGTTTGTAGATGGGGTGCCAATCAAGCGGGCTGCTTTGTCCTGGATGATGCTGAGCTTCTTGAGTGTTGTTGGAGCTGCACCCATCCAGGCAAGTGGAGAGTATTCCATCACACTCCTGACTTGTGCCTTGTAGATGGTGGACAGGCTTTGGTGAGTCAGGAGGTGAGTTACTCGCCTCAGGATTCCTAGCCTCTGACCTGCTCTTGTAGCCACGGTTCAGTTTCTGGTCAATGGTAGCCCCGAGGATGTTGATAGTGGGGGATTCAGCGATGGTAATGCCGTTGAATGTCAAGGGGAGATGGTCAGATTCTCTCTTGTTGGAGATGGTCATTGCCTGGCACTTGTGTGCCGCAAATGTTATTTGCTACTTATCAGCCCAAGCCTGGATGTTGTCCAGGTCTTGCTGCATTCCTACACGAACTGCTTCTGTATCTGAGTCACGAATGGTGCTGAACATTGTGCAATCATCAGCGAACATCCCCACTTCTGACCTTATGATTGAAGGAAGGTCATTGATGAAGCAGCTGAAGATGGTTGGGCCTAGGACACTACCCTGAGGAACTCCTGCAGTGATGTCGTGGAGCTCAGATGACTGACCTCCAGCAAACACAGCCATCTTCCTTAGCGCTAGGTATGACTCCAGCCAGCGGAGGGTTTTCCCCCTGATTTCCATTGACCTCAGTTTTGCTAGGGCTCCTGGATGCCATACTCGGTCAAATGCTGCCTTGATGTCAAGGGCAGTCACTCTCACCTCACCTCTTGAGTTCAGCTCTTTTGTCCATGTTTGAACCAAGGCTGTAATGAGGTCAGGAGCTGAGTGGCCCTGGCAGAACCCAAACTGTGCATCACTGAGCAGGTTATTGCTAAGCAAGTGCCACTTGATGGCACTGTTGATGACACCTTCCATCACTTTACTGATGATTGAGAGTCGGCTGATGGGGCGGCAATTGGCCAGGATGGACTTGTCCTGCTTTTTGTGTACAGGACATACCTGGGCAATTTTCCACATTGCAGGGTAGATGCCAGTGTTGTAGCTGTACTGGAACAGCTTGGCTAGGGGCGCGGCAAGTTCTGGAGCACAGGTCTTCAGTACTATTGCCAGGATATTGTCAGGGCCCATAGCTTTTGCAGTGTCCAGTGCCTTCAGTCGTTTCTTGAAATCATGCAGAATGAATCGAATTGGCTGAAGTCTGGCATCTGTGATGCTGGGGACTTCAGGAGGAGGCCGAGATGGATCATCAACTCGGCACTTCTGGCTGAAGATTGTTGCAAATGCTTCAGCCTTATCTTTCGCACTGATGTGCTGGGCTCCCCCATCATTGAGGATGGGGATATTTGTGGAGCCACCTCCTCCAGTTAGTTGTTTAATTGTCCACCGCCATTCACAACTGGATGTGCCAGGACTGCAGAGCTTAGATCTGATCCGTTGGTTATGGGATCGCTTAGCTCTGTCTATCGCATGCTGCTTACGCAGTTTGGCATGCAAGTAGTCCTGGGTTGTAGCTTCACCAGGTTGACACCTCATTTTGAGGTATGCCTGGTGCTGCTCCTGGCATGCCCTCCTGCACTCTTCATTGAACCAGGGTTGGTCTCCTGGCTTGATGGTAATGGTAGAGTGGGGATATGCTGGGCCATGAGGTTACTGATTGTGGATGAGTACAATTCTGCTGCTGCTGATGGCCCACGGCGCCTCATGGATGCCCAGTTTTGCATTGCTTGATCTGTTCGAAAGCTATCCCATTTAGCACGGTGGTAGTGCCACACAACACGATGGACGGTATCCTCAATTTAAGGCGGGACTTCGTCTCCACAAGTACTGTGCGGTGGTCACTCCTACCAATGCAGTCATGAACAGAAGCATCTGCGGCAGGCAGATTGGTGATGACGAGGTCAAGTATGTTTTTCCCTCGTGTTGGTTCCCCCACCACCTGCCACAGACCTAGTCTAGCAGATATGTCCTTTAGGACTTGGCCAGCTCGGTCAGTAGTGGTGCTACTGAGCCACCCTTGGTGATGGACATTGAAGTCCCTCACCCAGAGTATATTTTGTGCCCTTGCCACCCTCAGTGCTTCCGCCAAGTGGCGTTCAACATGGAGGAGTACTGACTCATCAGCTGAGGGAGGGCAGTAGGTGGTAATCAGTAGGAGGTTACCTTGCCCATGTTTGACCTGATGCCATGAGACTTCATGGGGTCCGGAGTCGATGTTGAGGACTCCCAGGGCAACTCCCTCCCTACTGTATACCACTGTGCCACCACCTCTGGTGGGTCTGTCCTGCCGGTGGGACAGGACATACCTGGGGATGGTGATGGCAGTGTCTGGGACATTGTCTGTAAGGTATGATTCTGTGAGTATGACTATGTCAGACTGTTGCTTGACTCGTCTGTGGGACAGCTCTCCTAACTTTGGCACAAGCCCCCAGATGTTAGTAAGGAGGACCTTGCAGGGTCGACAGGGCTGGGTTTGCCGTTGTCATTTCCGGTGCCTAGGTCGATGCCGGGTGGTCCGTCTGGTTTCATTCCTTTTTATAGACTTTGTGGCGGTTAGATACAACTGAGTGACTTGCTAGGCCATTTCAGAGGGCATGTAAGAGTTAACCACATTGCTGTGGGTCTGGAGTCACATGTAGGCCAGACCAGGTAAGGACAGCAGATTTCCTTCCCTAAAGGACATTAGTGAATCAGATGGGTTTTTACAACAATCGACAATGTTTTCATGGCCATCACTAGACTAGCTTTTTAATTCCAGATTTATTAATTAAATTCAAATTCCACCTTCTGCTGTGGTGGGATTCGAACCCATGTCCCAGAGAAATACCCTGGGTCTCTGAGTTACTAGTCCAGTGATAATACCACGACGCCACCACCTACCCTTGTTCTTATGTCAAAGAATACTTACCTGACAGCTGAAGAGTGGGGCTGCTGTCAATCTGGCAGCAAAGCAGGAAGTGCTGCAGAAATCCAGCAGGTCAGGCAGCATCTGTGGAGACAGAAGCAGAGTTAACTTGTCCAAGTTCACAGACCTGAAAGTTAACTTTGCTTCTATATCCACAGATGCTGCCTGACCTGCTGAGTGCCCCCAGCGCTTTCCGCTTTGCCGCCACATACTTAGCCTGCTGTGTCCCAGTGATCCTCTTCTCTCACTCAAGTGTAATATTCTTTCTTGTAGGCATGCTGCACCTGGGTGAATAATCGTACATTTGCACATTCCAGTACGTGAGACTTAAATACACCACAAAAGGTGTGACAGACATTTACAGAGAATGCACACTGACACAAATGGGTATGCACGGGTGTCACAGCAATGTAAATATGTCTTTCACTAAATGTTCCTCACCAACATGTGTGACCTTTTCTCTGTGCGAATGATGTGTACCAGCATGTAGCACCAATGTCACATCCCTTTGCACCATTGGCCCTTCAGGAGAGCCAACGTATGCAATAACATTATTGCCATGCCACCATTACTCATGAGCATCTCCACGGATGCAGTGACATGGACATTGGTTCAGTCAGCTGCTGCCTCTAATGGTTTACACAGGGATTCTACAGATATGGACTGGTGCATAGCAGGTGAGCGAGGGTGATGTGTGGCTTGCAGAGCTCATGTCGGTTCCCAAGGTGCAGAGAGCCTTTGTCTGATAAGCCACTTCTGTACATCCCTACCTCACTGCAAGCCTTGCGTGCAAAGCCTGGTGCCTCCCATGCGTCTTTCATGTTGTAGGTCCTCAGCGTCCTCATAGTCCAAGGAGGAATCCTGTTGATGTCTCTCCTCATCACGCCAGCCTGGCCCCTATTGGGCACATAGTTGTGCAGAGCAGCAAAGAAAGGAGCTGGCCTTTTCAGCCTGTAGTACAGGGCATTCCCCTATCCATACAGGCATTGGAGGCACTCTTTCAGCATGCTAATCTCCTGCTCAATGGTGGCTCATGTTGCTCAGTGGCTCGCGCTGTATCTCTCCTCTGCAGCAGTGGAGTCTCTCACTGGTATCGGGAGCCATGTCTGCAAAGGATAGTCCAATCGCCAATAAGCCACCCCTCCATCTGAGCCAGTTCAGTGAACAGCGATGGCAGCCAGGACTGGCGCAAGACCCAGGTGTCATTGGCAGCTGCCTGAGAAGCGGTCACATATTCGCTGCAAGCATCTGCTGTGTTTACATACCAGCTTCACCTAGATTGAGAGGGCTCCTTTAATGGTGACGTCTGCAGGTGGTAGCCTGGCAGTAGGCCTGATGGCCACATGAATGCAGTTTATGAATGTTACAGCCTATGGTTCTCCTTCTGGGCCTGGCTGTGAGAGTCTGTCCTGAAGCGGACATATTCACTGGCCCTCCGGTGCAGGGCATTGGTGACCTCCCTGATGCAGCGGTGCACTGCTGACTGTGTGACCCCACAAAGGTCTCTGGTGGGCCCCTAAAAGGCTGCAGAGGCGTCAGGCTTGAGAACCGCTGCCACTATGAGGAACAAAGTCATGGGATGTCTACCGGAGCCCATGGGCTGCAGGTCATCCTTGAGCAGGGCACAGAGACTTGTCACCAGCCTCTCTATATGCGCCATCTCCTCTGACACTGGTGCTCTGACATCCGATGGCATGTCATGTGGGGCCTGTAGATGCACGGCAAATGTACTGGCGAGCTCCCCATGGGGGCTGCTGCTCACGACTGGGGGCCTCTACGTGGATCGCACCTGCCTGTTGGTACTGCCTCTGGCACATACGATTCCTCACGTGCAGAGAATTACACAATGTAGGATAAGCCATACCTATTTCCATGTGATAAATAAAGTTGAACCCTGCATGTATTCGAAGGTTCCTAACAGGGGAGGGATTGGTGTTGACGGGTACATCAGCTGCTTTCCTGGATCAACTATGTGGCGTGCCATGGCATTGCCCATCTTGGCCAACTCTCAGTGGCACAGCATGACCACATCAAGGTTCTACCAGCTGAATCGATTGCCCCCACCATCCATATAACCATAATGCTCCTGCCCATTCTGGCACCCTTCCCACACACAGGGTGCCAAGTGTGCCATTGCCCCCTCACAAACACAGAGCGTACACTGTTAACGGAGGGATGGTAAACGGTACCTCCTTTCATGCCAGCACAACTTTCCCTCCAGTAATCCCAGCCCCCCTCCCTTTAAGAATGCAGAGTGAGACCCCTGTATATCCCCTCTCCTCCCTTCCAGAATGTAGAGTGAGACCCTTGTGCATTGCCCCCCTCCCTCCTCCCTTTAAGAATGCAGAGTGAGACCCCTGTATATCCCCTCTCCTCCCTTCCAGAATGTAGAGTGAGACCCTTGTGCATTGCCCCCCTCCCTCCTCCCTTTAAGAATGCAGAGTTGGACCCCTGAATATCCCTCCTCCCTCCTCCCTTTAGGAATGCAGAGTTAGACCCCTACATATCCCCCCCTCCCTCCTCCCTTCCAGAATGCAGAGTGAAACCCCTGTGTATCCCCCCCCCCTCCCTTTTAGAATGCAGAGTTAGACCCCTGAATATCCTCCCTCCCTCCTCCCTTTAAGAATGCAGAGTTAGACCCCTGAAGATCACCCCTCCCTCCTCCCTTCCGTAATGCAGAGTTAGACCCCTGAATAACAGAACTTACCTTCTCTGGCGACAACTTCTGCCTCTGAGGACCCACCAGCTTTTCAAATCGTGAACCGAACGGCACATGATGACCGGCATTCAATGAAAAATCTGGAAGTGTCAATGGAGAGGCGGCAGGCTGCATAATCAGCAAAGGTAAGTACTCTTTACCATATGCTAATTGCGGTCCCGCCGCCGCTGGTGATATGCTGCGGGCCCTTCTCGACGTCGCGGGTCATGGTGGGCCTCTCCCCACAGCATTTTACCGGCCCCCACGCCGCAACCCGCGGCGTCGAGGGGCCGGTAAAATTCAGCCCATAATATGGAAAAATGTGAAGTTATCCACTTGGATAGGAAAACAGAAATGCAACGTATTTCTTAAATGGTGAGAAATTGGGAAATGTTGATGTCCAAAGGAACCTGGGTGTCCCTGTTCATAAGTCACTGAAAGCTAACATGCGGGTGCTGCAAGCGGTTAGGAAGGCAAATGGTATGGTGGGCTTTATTGCAAGAAGATTTGAGTACAGGAGTAAAGAAGTCTTGCTGCAGTTGTATAGAGCCTTGGTGACACCATACCTGGAGTATTGTGTACAGTTTAGTCTCGTTACCTAAGGGAGGATATACTTGCCATAGAGGGAGTGCAAAGAAGGTTCACCAGACTGAATCCTGGGATGGCAGGATGGTCCCATGAGGAGAGATTGAGGGAATAGTACTGAAGACCTGTGCTCCAGAACTTGCCACACCCCTAGCCAAGCTGTTCCAGTATAGCTACAACACTGGAATCTACCCGGCAATGTGGAATATTGCGCAGGTATGTCCTATACACAAAAAGCAGGACAAGTCCAACCCAGCCAATTACCGCCCCATCAGTCTACTCTCAAGCATCAGTAAAGTTTTGGAAGGTGTCATCAACAGTGCCATCAAGCAGCACTTGCTTAGCAATAACCTGCTCAGTGATGCTCAGTTTGGGTTCCGCCAGGGCCACTCAGCTCCTGACCTCATTAAGGCCTTGGCTCAAACATGGACAAAAGAGCTGAACTCAAGAGGTGAGGTGAGAGTGACCGCCCTTGACATCAAGGCAGCATTTCACCGGGTAGGGCATCAAGGAGCCCTAGCAAAACTGGAGTCAATGGAAATCAGGGGGAAAACTCTCTGCTGATTGGAATCATACCAAGCGCAAAGGAAGATGGCTGTGGTTGTTGGAGGTCAATCATCTGAGCTCCACGACATCACTGCAGGAGTTCCTCAGGGTAGTGTCCTAGGCCCAACCATCTTCAGCTGCTTCATCAATGACCTTCCTTCAATCATAAGGTCAGAAGTGGGGATGTTCGCTGATGATTGCACAATGTTCAGCACCATTCGTGACTCCTCAAATACTGAAGCAGTCCGTGTAGAGATGCAGCAACACCTGGACAATATCCAGGCTTGGGCTGATAAGTGGCAAGTAACAGTTGGGCCACACAAGTGCCAGGCAATGACCATCTCCAACAAGCGAGAATCTAACCATCTCCCCTTGACATTCAGTGGCATTACCATCGCTGAATCCCCCACTATCAACATCCTAGGGGCTACCATTGACCAGAAACTGAACTGGAGTAGCTATATAAATACCGCGGCTACAAGAGCAGGTCAGAGGCTAGGAATCCTGAGGCGAGTAACTCACCTCCTGACTCCCCAAAGCCTGTCCACCATCTACAAGGCACAAGTCAGGAGTGTGATGGAATACTCTCCACTTGCCTGGATGGGTGCAGCTCCAACAACACTCATGAAGCTCGACACCATCCAAAACAAAGCAGCCCGCTTGATTGGCACCCCATCTACAAACATTCACTCCCTCCACCACCGAAGCACAGTGGCAGCAGTGTGTACCATCTACAAGATGCATTGCAGCAACACATCCAGGCTCCTTAGACAGCACCTTCCAAACCTGCGACCTCTACCACCTCGAAGGACAAGAGCAGCAGATGCATGGGAACATCACCACCTGCAAGTTCCTGTCCAAGTCACACACCATTCTGACTTGCAACTATATCGCCGTTCCTTCACTGTCGCTGGGTCAAATCCTGGATCTCCCTTCCTAACAGCACTGTGGGTGTACCTACCTCACATGGACTGCAGCGGTTCAAGAAGGCGGCTTACCACCACCTTCTCAAGGGCAATTAGGGATGGGCAATAAATGCTGGCATAGCCAGTGACGCCCTCATCCCATGAATGGGCCTGTATCCTCTAGAATTTTGAAGAATGAAAGGTGATCTCATCGACGCATACACAATTCTTACAGGGTGCGACAGGATTGATGCAGGAAGGATGTTTCCCCTAGCAGGTAGATCTAGAACCAAGGGACACCATCTCAGAATAAGACGTAGGCCATTTAGGATTGAGATGAGGAGGAATTTCTTCACTCAGAAGGTGATGTATCTGTGGAATTCTCTACCCCAGAGGGCTCAGTCATTGAGTATGTTCAAGACACGGATCAATAGATTTCTAGATATTAAAAATATCAGGGGATATGGAGATAGTGCGGGAAAATGGTGTTGAGGCAGAAGATCAGCCATAATCTAGTTGAATGGTGAAGCAAGCTCGAAGGGCCAAATGGCCTACTCCTGCTCCTATTTCCTATGTTCCTATGTTCCAGAAAATCACTTTGGGTGAACAATACCTTGTGGCAAACACTGATGAAAAACAAACGTTATGGTAATCTTTGTAAATAAATTAATTATGGAATATTATTGTGAGAAATTAGTTTTACTACAAATTGTTTTGAGTAATTGTATTATTTCACATCATGTGTCTATAATTTTTTACTTTGAATCCTTGTAAGAAACAAGATTGTCACAGTAAATTTCAATGAAGAACAAAGGTGTTCCTGGAAGGCTGAGCTGCTTTGCTAGACTTTGGCATGCAGATTTGAGAAACAAAGATATTGTGATAAACTGTTTAGGAATGAGAGTTGTAGTGAGATGCTGTGGGAAATTAGAGCATTTTTAGCAAGTTTTCTATAAAAGTTAGATTATTATAAGCATGGGAACTAATCCTTGCAAGATATTACTACAAATTTGCAATAAATCCCTGTGGCAAATGAAGGATGCTTGACAAATTGTTGGGAGAGTTGAAGGTATGAAAGCAAATCCTGACATAGAACAATAGGACAGATACAAATTATTGCAAGGAAAATGTTGACAGTGTTATTTGTGTAAAAATTTAAAAAGGCAAAGATGCTGTGGATAGGATGCAGTCCAACCAAAATTCTTGAGGGAAAATTATTGAGATATTTTTAAAATGCATTTATTTTGCAAATTTCCTTTTGTATTTCCACTGATGAGACGGAACTTACAGGTAGCATGGGAACTGTATAGAGCCCAGATGTGCTCATAATTCTTTTACTAACCTCTGTCTACCACTGAGTCACCATCAAATTCAACATCTTAAGGCTGTTTTCCATGAAGATCATCACAGCTGTGCTTTGACATCTCCATGGAAACCCTCAGTTCTGCTCCTTTGAGTTCACAAGCACACTGATTGGTGCAAGATGACCTCTTTTGCAACATATGCTCTGGTTTATAGCAAACTCATGTTCCAGGGTAAGCCTGAATGCACATGGCACTTTACACTAGGATGGGAATCAAAATCTCTTAGCCAGGTTTCTAGTACTACCTATCCACCAGAGACCAAAAACTTCTACGTTATTGGCACTCTTCCAATACTCTTTGAAATGTCAATATATGTATACTATTCTTGCAAGTTGTCAATTTTTTTACCTTTTTTTAAAGTCTCCACCTGCCACACACTATTTCTCAGTTGCGAGGGCTGGAAGGCACCTTATTGCTAGTCTTGCATTGCCATTTTTTAACTGCTTGTTGGGTCTGCAGAGATAACAGACCATCCAGATTTCCTTCCCTCCATGTGAGGTGACTGCTGGTCAGTGTCTGCTCAGTGACTGCTCAGTGTCCTTTTGTGACAGCATGGCTGAGAGAAGAAACTCTGTGGTGGATTGTAGGTGTTGTTACGATCAGGTGAGGAGGGGTTGAAAGGCTCCCCTCTTGTTCCTCTCTTTGTTTGACTACAACAGTGTCTATTTCTTTTAAACAGTGGATGTGCTTAGCAATTCAGTGAGTGTTTAGCCCCTTATGTGTATTCATCATCAAAGAACCAATTGGACAGGTTTTCTTGAGTTTAAACAAGAAAGTGGTTAGTTTATTGTACTTAAAATCAAAACCCAATCTAAGTAAAATAATGAACTATGCTCCAACTTTCACACACATACACACACCTGAAAATCACACACACACACAAACTCAAATAGGTTACAGAGTGAAGAAGAATAGATTGGTTGGATTAGAGTCCAGAACAAATAAAAGAATATACAGTCTGTGGAGTTTGATAATTCAGTGGTCTTCCAGCTGAACTCTTAGTCCTGAAGTTTCTGGCTGGTAGAGGTAGCCACCTGGCTCAGGGTTTTCTTGGAGACAGTGATGTAGATGGTTTTCTCCCCAGGGTCTTTGTCTGCAGCATTGATAGACTTGGATATTTTGCAGCACGCAGGCAGGGTTCAAATTTACAGGATTGCATGGAGAGAGAAAAAGACAGACAGGACCCCCCCAGTTGGGTCCGGCACTGGTCAAAACAGGTGCTTGTCTGCTGTGGCGAAAAGAAACTGCAAGTTTTCACACAGGTGGAGAAACTGTCACATGATTACCCAGTGTATTCTCTCTTTTGCATCTTAATTAGTTCAAATCTTAAGAATTCCAATCTCTCTATCGGGTCCCATTGTTTCAGTGTTTACCCTTTGAGGTTCATCTCCACCCAGTGTTACTGTTCCAAGATGGCTTTGAATGTCTTGTTAATGGAGGTAAAGCAGGTAGCTCATTCAAAATTCGCAAGTCATTGTTCTGGTGAGAGATTAACCAGACATTCGTCTCCACCTCGATACCTTGGTATGTGAGGTATTTCGATGCAAATTGCGGTGGCCATTTGAGCTGCTTTCTTTTTACAAAGTGATTCCTGACAACGCAGCCGGCCACTGACGTCATCAGGCTGCTCCAAGGTGCGCACATGCGCAGATGGGCTCCTGCTCTCTGCGCGTGCGCTGCGTTCCGACTTGCCAGGACTGGTTAGCGCATGCGCCAATGATGTAATCACATGACGTGTGCATCTTCAGGCAACGCGTCTGGTCGGCTTCTGTGCATGCGCTGTACGTGTACAGCAATGCAACGCCAACAGGTATTCACCCATGTGTCAAGCTCCGCTCCCCCTGATATCAGGATAAAGGCGAAGGCATTCTCAGTTCCGCACGCATTCCTCATGGGGAGCAACAAGCATGGCAAGTTCTAAATAGAAGACAGTAATAAACTTGCAGAATAAGCATATAATTGGCAAATTAAGTTCAACACAGATAAGTGTGAAGTATTAGATTTTAAGAAAAGAATAAGGAGGTCACATATTACTTGGAAAATAATCTAAATGAATTTTAACAAGAATACTAAAAGTAGAGACACAGGTTAATAAGGCCATATAAAAAGCAAACCAAGCACAAGGGTTCATTTTTGGAGGGATTGAATTGAAAAGTAGAGAAGTTCTGCTAAAGTTGTATTGAAACTTGGTTAGTCCCACTTGGAGTTCTGGTACAGTTCTGGTTGCCATATTAAAGAAGAAAGTAGAGGCACTGGAGAGGGTTCAAAAAAGATTTACAAGGATGACACTAGAAATGTGAGTTATACCCATCAGGAAAGGATGAACAGCCTGGGTCTCCTCTCTTGAAATGAGAAGGCTGAGGGGTGGCCTAATAGAGGTCTTTAAAATTATGGAAGGTTTTAGAGTAGACACAGTGTGTAGGACTTTTTTTAGGAACATAGGAACAGGAGTAGGCCATTCAGCCCAACATGCCTGCTCCACCATTCAATACGATCATGGCTGATCATCCACTTCAATGCCTTTTTCCCACACGATCCCCATATCCCTTTATGTCATTGGTATGTAGAAATCTGTCAATCTCTGTGTTACGACCAGATGAGAAAGGTGGCTAAGGGTCCCTCTCAGCCTTCATCTGGTCTTACCTTAACAGAGTTTTAATTTTAAACATACTGTGTTTAGAGCTCCCCCTTGGTGAATCCTTGTTCACCGCTTTCCAATCATAAGGCAAAAAAATCAGCACAAACAGGCTTTCTTGGGTTTACAGAATCAAAGTAAGAACGAGAGAGACTCACGGTTGGTGTGTTGCCTCCCAGGTGCCAGGGTACGTGATGTCTCTGATCGTGTTTTTGGGATCCTTAAGGGGGAGGGGGAGCACCCCCAAGTCGTGGTCCACATAGGCACCAACGACATAGGTAGGAAGAGATATGGGGATTTAAGGCAGAAATTCAGGGAGCTAGGGTGGAAGCTTAGAGCGAGAACAACCAGAGTTGTTATCTCTGGGTTGTTGCCCGTGCCACGTGCTAGCGAAGAGAGGAATAGGGAGAGAGAGGAGTTGAACACGTGGCTGCAGGGATGGTGTAGGAGGGAGGGTTTTGGTTTCCTGGATAATTGGGGCTCTTTCTGGGGTAGGTGGGACCTCTACAAACAGGATGGTCTTCACCTGAACCAGAGGGGTACCAATATCCTGGGGGGGAGATTTGTTAGTGCTCTTCGGGGGGGTTTAAACTAAATCAGCAGGGGAATGGGAACCTAAATTGTAGTTCCAGTGTACAGGCTGTTGAGAGTAGTGAGGTAGGGGATAAGGTTACAGGGACGCAAGAGGGCACTGGCAAGCAAGAACTTGGTTTAAAGTGTGTCTACTTCAACGCCAGGAGAATCCGGAATAAGGTGGGTGAGCTTGCAGCATGGGTTGGTACCTGGGATCCTGATGTTGTGGCCATTTCAGAGACATGGGTAGAGCAGGGGCAGGAATGGATGTTGCAGGTTCCGGGATTTAGATGTTTCAGTAAGAACAGAGAAGAGGGTAAAAGAGGGGGGGGTGTGGCATTGTTAATCAAGGAAAGTATTACAGCGGCAGAAAGGACGTTTGAGGACTCGTCTACTGAGGTAGTATGGGCCGAGGTTAGAAACAGGAGAGGAGAGGTCACCCTGTTGGGAGTTTTCTATAGACCTCCGAATAGTTCCGGAGATGTAGAGGAAAGGATAGCGAAGATGATTCTCGACAGGAGCGAGAGTAACAGGGTAGTGGTTATGGGGGACTTTAACTTTCCAAATATTGACTGGAAATACTATAGTTCGAGTACTTTAGATGGGTCTGTTTTTGTCCAGTGTGTGCAGGAGGGTTTTCTGACACAGTATGTGGACAGGCCAACCAGGGGCGATGCCACATTGGATTTGGTACTGGGTAATGAACCCGGCCAGGTGTTCGATTTAGATGTAGGTGAGCACTTTGGCGATAGTGATCACAATTCGGTTAGGTTTACCTTAGCGATGGGCAGGGACAGGTATATACCGCAGGGCAAGAATTATAGCTGGGGGAAAGGAAATTATGACGCGATTAGGCAAGATTTAGGATGTGTAGGATGGGGAAGGAAACTGCAGGGGATGGGCACAAACGAAATGTGGAGCTTATTCAAGGAGCAGCTAATGCGTGTCCTTGATAAGTATGTACCTGTCAGGCAGGGAGGAAGTTGTCGAGCGAGGGAGCCGTGGTTTACTCAAGAAGTTGAAGCGCTTGTCAAGAGGAAGAGGGCGGCTTATGTTAGGATGAGACGTGAAGGCTCAGTTAGGGCGCTTGAGAGTTACAAGCTAGCCAGGAAGGATCTAAAGGGAGGGCTAAGAAGAGCAAGGAGAGGACACGAGAAGTCATTGGCGGATAGGATCAAAGAAAACCCTAAGGCTTTCTATAGGTATATCAGGAATAAAAGAATGATAAGAGTTAGAACAGGGCCAATCAAGGATAGTAGTGGGAAGTTGTGTGCGGAATCAGAGGAGATAGGGGAAGCGTTAAATGAATATTTTTCGTCAGTATTTACAGTAGAGAAAGAAAATGTTGCCGAGGAGATTACTGAGATACAGCCTACTAGGCTAGATGGGATTGAGATTCACAAGGAGGAGGTGTTAGCAATTTTGGAAAGAGTGAAAATAGATAAGTCCCCTGGGCCAGATGGGATTTATCCTAGGATTCTCTGGGAAGCCAGGGAGGAGATTGCAGAGCCGTTGTTGTTGATCTTTATGTCGTCATTGTCGACAGGAGTAGTGCCGGAGGACTGGAGGATAGCAAATGTTGTCCCCTTGTTCAAGAAGGGGAGTAGAGACAGCCCTGGTAATTATAGACCTGTGAGCCTTACTTCGGTTGTGGGTAAAATGTTGGAAAGGGTTATAAGAGATAGGATTTATAATCATCTTGAAAAGAATAAGTTCATTTGCGATAGTCAGCACGGTTTTGTGAAAGGTAGGTCGTGCCTCACAAACCTTATTGAGTTTTTCGAGAAGGTGACCAAACAGGTGGATGAGGGTAAAGCCGTGGATGTGGTGTATATGGATTTCAGTAAGGCGTTTGATAAGGTTCTCCACGGTAGGCTATTGCAGAAAATACGGAAGTATGGGGTTGAAGGTGATTTAGAGCTTTGGATCAGAAATTGGCTAGCTGAAAGAAGACAGAGGGTGGTGGTTGATGGCAAATGTTCATCCTGGAGTTTAGTTACTAGTGGTGTACCGCAAGGTTCTGTTTTGGGGCCACTGCTGTTTGCCATTTTTATAAATGACCTGGATGAAGGTGTAGAAGGGTGGGTTAGTAAATTTGCGGATGACACGAAGGTCGGTGGAGTTGTGGATAGTGTCGAAGGGTGTTGTAGGGTACAGAGGGACATAGATAGGCTGCAGAGCTGGGCTGAGAGATGGCAAATGGAGTTTAATGCGGAGAAGTGTGAGGTGATTCACTTTGGAAGGAGTAACAGCAATGCAGAGTACTGGGCTAATGGGAAGATTCTTGGTAGTGTAGATGAGCAGAGAGATCTTGGTGTCCAGGTACATAAACCCCTGAAAGTTGCTACCCAGGTTAATAGGGCTGTTAAGAAGGCATATGGTGTGTTAGCTTTTATTAGTAGGGGGATCGAGTTTCGGAGCCACGAGGTCATGATGCAGCTGTACAAAACTCTGGTGAGGCCGCACCTTGAGTATTGCGTGCAGTTCTGGTCACCGCATTATAGGAAGGATGTGGAAGCTTTGGAAAGGGTGCAGAGGAGATTTACTAGGATGTTGCCTGGTATGGAAGGAAGGTCTTCCGAGGAAAGGCTGAGGAACTTGGGGTTGTTTTCGTTAGAGAGAAGGAGGAGGAGAGGTGACTTAACAGAGACATACAAGATAATCAGAGGGTTAGATAGGGTGGATAGTGAGAGTCTTTTTCCTCGGATGATGATGGCAAACACGAGGGGACATAGCTTTAAGTTGAGGGGTGAAAGATATAGGACAGATGTCAGAGGTAGTTTCTTTACGCAGAGAGTAGTAGGGGCGTGGAACGCCCTGCCTGCAACAGTAGTAGACTCGCCAACTTTAAGGGCATTTAAGTGGTCATTGGATAGACATATGGATGAAAATGGAATAGTGTAGGTCAGATGATCGGCGCAACATCGAGGGCCGAAGGGCCTGTACTGCGCTGTAATGTTCTAATTCTAAAAAAAAAGTTAAAATTTATTAAACTTAAACTCTAATTCGGTTAACACCTACGGATACACGACGCACCCCACTCTAGCATGCATACACGATACACACATGCAAATAGAGACAGAAAAGAGCAGAAGAAAAATAAAGTGAAAAGTCTGAGGCAATATCTGAAGAGTTTTTGTTACGGTTTTTCGAGATCACTGTCGAGTCCTTATAGCCAAATGTTTCCTTTTTATGTGCGTATATAAGCTTTTACAGTTCATTTTTATGTTTTTTGCTAGTTTACATGCATATTCTATTCTTTCTTTATCAGTTACTTGGTCCTCCTTTGCGGTATTCTTAAAATCCTCCCAATCCTCAGGTTTAATACTACTTCTGGCAACTTTATATGCCTTTTCTTTTAATCTTATACAATCCGAAACTTCCTTTGTTAGCCACTGTTGACTGCCTTTTCTTTTGGGGTTTTTGTGCCTTGAAGGAATGTATAGTTGCTGTAAACTATGTAATAATTCTTTAAAGACTATCCATTTTCTATGTGCTATCATACCCTTTAATGTATTTTCCCAATCCACCTCAGCTAATTTGCCCCTCATACCTTCATCATTTCATTTGTTCAAATTTAACACCCTGGATTCAGATTGAACTACCTCACTTTCAAACAGAGTGTAAAATTCTATCATATTATGGTCACTCATCCCTAAAGGTTCTTTTACATCAAGATTATTAATTAATCCTTTCTCATTACATAGTACTAGATCTAAAATAGCCTATTCTCTAGTCGGTTTCTCAACATACTGCTCTAGAAAACCATCCCTGACACACTCAAGAAACTCGTCCTCCAGTGCATTGGTGCCTATTCAGTTTACCCAGTCTATATGCGGATTGAAGTCACCCAGGATTACTGTCTTACCCATGCTACATGCTTCGATAATTTCCTGATTAATACCATGGCCCACACTACCACTATTATTTGGTGGCCTATAAACAACTCCTACCAATATTTGCCGTCCCTTGCTGTTTCTTAGCTCCACCCAAACAGATTCCACATTTTGTTCTTCCGATCTAAGATCCACCTCCTTTTCCTTTTTCCTGCCCTTCCTAAATGTTGAATACCCTTGAATATCCAGTCTTGGTCACCCTGTAGTCACGTTTCCTTAATGGCAATTAGATCATGCC
This sequence comes from Heterodontus francisci, assembly GCF_036365525.1. Taxonomy (NCBI): domain Eukaryota; kingdom Metazoa; phylum Chordata; class Chondrichthyes; order Heterodontiformes; family Heterodontidae; genus Heterodontus; species Heterodontus francisci. The sequence goes on from NC_090402.1 coordinate 23,927,144, forward strand.
CATTTACCTCTATTTGTGCCTTTAAATCATCTACCTTGTTACAAATGCTGCATACAGTCAGGTAGAGTGCCCTTAACCTTGTCTTCTTGACATTATTCTGCATTCTAAGCCTAGTTGATGTTCGCCTTTGTTTCGCCTGCCTTCTAATGTCACTTGCTACTTTTCTACCTCCTGTTACCAGCGTTACTTCCTTCCAATTTGAGCTACCCCTCAGGTTCCCACCCCCCTGACAAGCTAGTTTAAACCCTCCCCAAATGTTCTAGCAAATCTCCCTGTGAGGATATTAGTTCCAGTCCTGTTAAGGTGTAGCCTCTCCAACTTGTACAGGTCCCACCTGCCCCAGAACCGGTCCCAATGCCTCAGAAATCTGATGCCCTCCCTCCTACACCAATTCTCCAGCCATGTGTTCAATAGATCAATCCTCATATTCCTATGCTCACTAGCACGTGGCACTGTGAGTATTGGGGTTGGGATCCTGACATCAGTAGCACTTCCGGGTCCTGACCCCAAACCACATTGGCATTAAATGCATGACGTCATTTTGGGAGCAAAGACCATTGTTATTATCAGGTGCGGGGGGTGGTCAAATGGTGCCCCTCTTTTCCCTCTCCTTGTTTGACCGCAGTGGGTGTCCTTTTCTCTTTTGAAAAGGATATACTTGTCAATTCAGTGAGTGTTTAACAGTTTATACGCTGTGTTCATAAAAAAACTAATAAGACAGGTTTTCTTGAGTTTAACAAAGAAAGTGGTTAGCTTTATTGTACTTAAACCAATCTAAGTAAAATAATAGAATACGCTCCAACTTTCTCACACACACACACACACACACATACTCGAAGTTAACACATGCACACAAATAGATTACAGTGTAAGTGGGGGAGTGGTTTGGTCAAATTAGAGTCCAGATAAATAACAGGGATATACAGTCTGAGAAATGTTGGTGACTTGGCTGGCTTCAGGCTGAACTCGGTGATCATGCAACTTTTCCTCATTGGTCCTGATACTTCCAATTTAAAGATGTAGATGGTTGATATTGGCTGTTCTCCTGGAGACAGTAGTGTGGGGTTGATTTCCTTCAAGGAGTCTCTGTCTGTATAAGGGGTGTGTCTGGATGGTCACGTTCAGCATATTGGGTTCGAAGCTTGCAAGCTGGATTGGAGAGAGGGTGGAAGGAGGGACCCCACTCGGGTCTACTTCGTCAGCGTCTCAGCTGCTTGTCTCATTGCTGTAGTGAAAGCAGAATCTTAAGCACATGAGGGGTGGGCCTGTCACATGACCAACACGGAGTGATTCAAACATGGTCATTACTAGTGTATTTCCCCCTTTTAATTTAATTAGTTCATGTCTGGGAAACCCCTTCTCACTGCTAGGGTCCCACTGTTCGAGTTGTCATGCACACTGGAAGTGCGATGATACATTAATCAAGGACTAACTCTGAAGAGTTATGAAAACGGACTTCGTTTTGAAAAAATGAACTTTTATTTTTAAAAAGTGAACAATGGTTCAAAATGGCCACTGAAGAAAAAAGGGATTGTCCTTTTGTGTATTCAATCTGTCTGACAAAGATAAAGGACAAATCTTTAAGACTGCATTTGCTGACAACGTTACCGGTAGGGGGCGCTGTTGTGGCACATGCGCAAATGCAGCATGCCACTAAAACATCACAGACTGCAACTTTAGGCAGCTGCCAGGACTAAAGATGGCGCTGCTTAAATAATAACACGGAGGCAACCTAACAAACACATGTCAGCACACAATGGCGGAGTGAGAGAGCGAACGAGCTGGCCGAGGTGCAGGCCGGGGGGTGCGGGCCGGGGAGGGACGGGGGGTGCAGGACGGGGAGGGACGATAGGTGCGGGCCGGGGAGGGAGGGGGGGTGCAGGCTGGGGAGGGAGGGGGGGAGCGAGCCGGGGAGGGAGGGAGGGGGGGAGCGGGCCGGGGAGGGAGTGGGCCAGGGAGGGAGGGAAGGAGGGGGGGAGGGAGTGGGCCAGGGAGGGTTGGGGGAGCGGTCGGTAAGTGGGCGAGCGAACGGCCCAGTGATGGAGGGGAGCTGAGCGGGCCTGCGGGGAGCGGAGCGGTCGGCGTGTGGGCGAGCGAACGGCCCAGTGACGGAGGGAAGCGGAGTGGCCGGAGACAGCAGCGTGAGGGAGGGGGGGGGGGTGCGTTTTTCTACGCATGCACCATAAATTTGCAACGACAAAAGACTTACCAAACCTACCCGCACCCGGCGACACCAAGGTCTTCAGCCGCTTGCTCCCCGTGGCTCTCTATGGCCTCTCACTTCCGGCCCTCTCCATCCAGCCATTCTCTTCAGGTGCAGATCCCCCATCCAGCCGCTTTCTCCCTTACTTCTCAACTGTACTTCAGGCATTGCAGCTCTCTGGTCCCTGCCTTTTGCATCCCTCTCTTCAGGAGCTTCTGAATTTAACTCCCTCCCACTGCCCCCCCTCTACTTCTCCCCCCTCTCCCCCCCTCACAACCCCCTCCCTCTTCCCTCTCTCCCCCACCCCCAAGGACCACACCGCAGTTGAATATCCGAAGTGCAGTTGCAAAGTCGGGAAAATAACATCAAAAACCTCAACAATTCCAGGTTTAATTATAGAGAAATTTTATTAAGTGCATTAAACATTCGAGGCACTGCTGTGCATGGATACATGAGTGTTGTGTTGCCAGCATTTCCGTGAGACAGACAGGCCGAGTCTCTGCTATGCAGAACTAAAGAGATTGTTCCTGGAGAGCCTTGTGGTGAATGAACGCGTGGCTCTCTATTCCACTACTGTATTGTCCATGTGAAGAAGGCAAAGTCACAAGAGTCTAAGCTCAGTCTATTCTTGGTGAATGTTCCCCAAACGCATTCCAATGTGCGCTCCCACTTCATCCATAAATGCAAGGTTCCTTTCCGTATCGTGACAAGCTCCACAGCATGATCCAGTTGCCTTCGTTGCTTGAATGCTGACCTTAAGTCTCAAGGATTGTTTTCTCAAGGGCATGTTTTACGTGAAAAGAAATAAGGAAAGAACATCATTGTCAGAGCTTCCCTCCTCCAATGAAATTACTGTTGAGCATGCTTTATGTTCTGTAGTAAAAGCATGTACTGATAACACCGCCAATGAATCACTTAGTACCCAACTCAGCTGTAGGAGTCAGGATGATGTTACTGCCCCTATCTCGTGATGGTTCAATGCTGCTCTCAGGGAAAACATGAATGATGTGAGGGTGCTGGAAAAAGAAGCACATTTCTTTTGGACTATGAACATAAAGCAGGCCATTTAGCCCAGCTGTTCCCTGCTAGTGGTTATGCTACTCGTGCGCCTTCCCATCTGCTCCCATTTAATCCTGCCTACTACTATCAGCATCACCTTCCATTTCTTTCGCTCTTATCTACCTTTGCCTTCAAGCAACACTGAGGATGGAGAACGGTGTGGCTGCACTCCCACCTCACCAGTTGTGTTCTTTCTGAATGTTCCCCAAGTGCTTGACCGCTTTGGATGCCCTCTCTGCTTGACAGGCAGCAGCTGGCAATTGCGGAGTGTCACAAGGCTCTGCATGGTTGTTTCAAGGGCGGATGGGGAAACATGTGGCTGTGTGTCCATGTGCACCGCTCTAATGGGTGCAGGAACAGAGCAACTTACAACAGGGACTGGAGCACATGTACTGCCTGCACATAGCCCCAGACAATGGAAAGGATTTTAGTGCAGTGCAGTGGACTGGAGCACATGCAATGCCCCAGACCATGGAAATGTTTCCAGAGCAACTTACAACAGCAGAGCAACTTACCTTGGAGCAATCTCCTCTTTCTAATAAAAATGAAGCAGACTGAAATCTCCAAAACGACTAAATAATTGTGAGAAAATGCCCGATGAAACCTCTCCTCCTTCCACTTTCAAAAACTCGCGCCGAAGCTTTGACACATGCGTGAATATCAGAAGATTGACTCATGCGTGAATACCCGTTGGCGTTGCATAAAGTGCATGCGCAGAGGCCAACCAGGCACGTTGCCCGAAGAACATGTCACATGATGACGTCATTGGCGCATGCGCTAACCAGTCCTGGCAAGCCGGAACGCAGCGCATGCGCAGAGAGCAGGAGACTGTGTGCGCACCGTGGCGCAGCCTGATGACGTCAGTGGCCGGCTGTGTTGTCAGGAATCACTTTGAATCTTTAAAGCTAAGAGGTGTCAGTAGCACCCCATCCTAAAAACAATTCCAGAATTGAATATCTTCTTCAGAAACAAAAAAGGTGTGAAGTAGTCACATCCTGGGCCATTGTGCAAACACCATGGGGAAGAGATGAGAATGTCTTTACCAGGAGGTGAGAGGTGACACTGTTTTACCTTAAAAAAGACAGCCAGAGAGAGAGAGAAGGTGAAGCTTGTGTTCCAGCCAAGCCAGAAAGCACATGCCCTGCTGTAGAATCCGACACCTACAATATAGAGCAGTGAGAGCTAGAAGTAACTCAACATCTTCAATTGCACCTTCAATCAAGAGAGGAATATACACTCATCTCAGGCCTGCATCCATCAAGAACTTCCTTTCCAAGAGAATTCAGCAGGTTTATCGTAACCTCGACCCCCACTAGAAGACTGCTTCCTTTTTCCCTTCTCTATCTGTCTCTTGTGTGTGTACGAGCGAATGCATGAATGGATGCTGTTGCGACAATTTCAGGATAAGGCGTATTGATCAATAAACAATTGACTTTGTTTTTAAAACTGACAAGAAAACCTGCTGCTGTCTGTTTATTTGAAAAATAAAACACCAAGGGGCTAAACTTTAATATACAGCCATGCTCAGCTGGGCGGAGATGCACAGCCTCAGGAGTCACACACAAGGCGGCTCCACCTGGAGCAGCAGCGTGAGATGTGTGCCCACATGTCAGAGTTCCCTGAGGCAGTGCAGAGTCATGGGCTGAGAATGGAGGAGTCCATTCATTACATGTGCTCCGCCATGATCTCACACTTTTGAGCGCATGAGTTCCTCCATTGAGAAAGTAGTCAACCTCGTGGAGAGCCATATGGGCATCACTCTGAGTGGATGCAGTTGCAGCGCACTGACATGCACAGAATTTATAATACTTTCTGTAGCATTGACCAGTCAGTGGTACTAATGCCGCAAAGAAGCATGGAGTGGCTGTTGCACCCTGGTGGCTCCCTCCAGCAATCAAGAGCAGCATTAAAGGGTTGAGGCAGTCGAAGATGATGATGAGGAGCCCATTTATCATGGGGTGCCAGCATCATCATCCACCTCCTTGAATGAAGGACCATCTACAGATGCAAGGCCCTGTGACAGAGGCTGCCCCGCTTTGACGCCAGTGCAGCAACCTGTGGAGGTTCCCCAATTGGCACCTCCATGACAAGGATGACTGCTACAGGCATCTCAGCCACATGCACACACAAGTGAGCAGGCTGCCTCCACCTCATTCCCAGCCACATGGGGAGAACCCCATAGGAGTGGCTGCAATCGTTACTTGCACTTTCTGGGTCACTAAGGTGTTTTTTTTTGTTATTGTGCTAAGTACTTGAAAATTAGTACAATGAACACTTTGTTTCTTGCACCCAGACTTGTGTGTTTCCATTTTTTGATGGCAATAAGGCCAAAAAGGGAAGAAGTGGGGGAGTGATGCAAACGTTTGTGTTTAGAGACAATGTGGCCAGTGGAGACTTGTATTCCATCCAGGGTTGGTAACAATGGAAGTATTCAGAGTTCTGTACATTATTCATGCATCCTCTCACTCAGAGGAAGGTGACTTACAGAGCAACTGTCCTACAGGATGAGTAGAGCTCAGGTGAAATGTGCCTGAGTGAGAGTGGCCCTCACATCCCTGCCATCCTAATGAGTTCCTTGACTCATGAGGCGGCCCCGGCAAACTCAGTTCTGTACTGTATCTTCCTCCTCCTCCTCTGCCCCTTCTGAGGAACTGTGCCATTCCAGCACTTTTCCACCTTCAAGGTCCACACCTCTCTGTTATGGAGAGTGCCTCAGACCACCACAATGAATGAGACTCTTGAGGGGATGTTATATGGTAGGGTGCCAGTCAAAACCGCATCTTTAAAAGTCCGATGGCCTATTTGATGGTGATCCTTGTGACCAGATGGCATTGGCTGTAGCGCCCCACTCTGCCTCCATTGCAGGGAAACACAAAGGTGTCAGAAGCCATTTCTTCAATGGATATCCTTTATCCCCTAGTAGCTATCCACCGAGTCTCACTGGTTCCATGAAGAGCTGTGGCTCCCGCAATTGTCTGAGGATGAAGGCGTCATGGCAGCTGCTAGGATAGTGTGCACATGCCTGCATAAAGTGCTTGTTGTGGTCATAGACCAGCTGAATGTTTATGGAGTGGAAGCCCTTCCTATTGATGAATGTCCCTGGCTGCTCACTTGGTGCCTCGATGGTCACATCGGTGCAATCGATGATCCCCTTCACCTGAGGGAGTTATTTGGTGGTACATCATATGCTGAGGGTAATGCCTTTGTTGCCTTCCTGCCCCTCTGAGCTCCTTGTGCCCAGGAGTCTGTATCTGTTGCTGCAAATGCTGCTCATCATCACTACCCGTCTCTATCTCGGAGTAGCTTATTCCCATGTCCAGGTCAGGCCTGGCTTGCCGAAAGCTCAACTGTGAGGGCTTCCTGGAACCACTGTTATGCCCCTGTGATTCCTGCAGGCTCACGACCCCCAGCGTGAACTTGCAGGCCTGCCCACCTCGCCTCTGAATTCTCCCCAGAAAGTGTGTTCCCACTTGTGGAGGGCATGAATATAAGATAGTCACCAAGAAATCAAATACTAAATTCAGCAGAAACTTCTTTCCCCAGAGGGTGGTGAAAATGTGAAACAGGGAGTGATTGAGGCAAATAGTATAGATGCATCTATGGGGAGGCTTGATAAGCATATGAGGGAGAAGGCAATAGAAGGTTATGCCAAGTTAAGTGACGAAGGATGGGATGAGGGTTGAGTGGAGCATAAACACTGACATGGACTGGTTGGGCCAAATGGCACGTTCCCGTTTTTATTCATTCAGGGGATGTGGGCGCTGCTGGATAAGCCAGTATTTATTGCCCATCCATAATTGCCCTTGAGAAGGTGGTGGTGAGCTGCCTTCTTGAACCATTGCAGTCCATGTGGGGTAGTTACACCTACAGTGCTGTTAGGAAGGGAGTTCCAGGATTTGGACCCAGTGACAGTAAAGGAACAGCGATATAGTTCCAAGTCAGGATGGTGTGTGACTTGGAGGGGAACTTGCAGGTGGTGGTGTTTCCATGCATCTGCTACCCTTGTCCTTCTAGGTGGTAGAGGTCGTTGGTTTGGAAGGAGCCTTGGTGCATTGCTGGAGTGCATCTTGTATATGGTACACACTGCTGCCACTGTGCGTCGGTGGTGGAGGGAGTAATGTTTGTAGATGGGGTGCCAATCAAACGGGCTGCTTTGACCTGGATGTTAGTGAGCTTCTTGAGTGTTGTTGGAGCTGCACCCATCCAGGCAAGTAAAGAGTATTCCATTACATTCCAGACTTGTGCCTTGTAGATGGCGGACAGGCTTTGAGGAGTCAGATGGTGAGATACTCACCACAGGATTCCTAGCCTCTGACCTGCTCTTGTAGCCATGATATTTATATGGCTACTCCAGTTCAGTTTCTGGTCAATGGTAACCTCAAGGATGTTAATAGTGGGGGATTCAGCAATCATAATGCCATTGAATATCAAGGGGAGATGGTTAGATTCTCTCTTGTTGCAGATGATCTTTGCCTCACACGTATGTGGCGCGAATGTTACTTGCCACTTACCAGCCCAAGCCTGGATATTGTCCAGGTCTTGCTGCATTTCTACACAGACTGCTTCAATATCTGAGGAGTCACGAATGGTGCTGAACGTTGTGCAATGATCAGCGAACATCCCCACTTCTGACCTTACGATTGAAGGAAGGTCATTGATGAAGCAGTTGACGATGGTTGTGCCCAGGACACTACCCTGAGGAACTCCTGCAGTGATGTCCTGGAGCTCAGATGATTGACCTCCAACAACCACAGCCATCATCCTTTGCGCTAGGTACGACTCCAACCAGCGGAACGTTTTCCCCCTGATTCCCATTGACTTCAGTTTTACTGGGGCTCCTTGATGCCATACTCAGTCAAATGCTGCCTTGATGTCAAGGGCAGTCACTCTCACCTCACCTCTTGAGTTCAGCTTTTTTGTCCATGTTTGAACCAAGGCTGCGATGAGGTCAGGAACTGAGTAACCCTGGCAGAACCCAAACTGAGTGTCACTGAGCAGGTTATTGCTAAGCAAGTGCTGCTTGATAGCACTGTCGACGACACCTTCCATCACTTTACTGATGATCGAGAGTAGACTGATGGGGCGGTAATTGGCTGGGTTGGATTTGTCCTGCTTTTTGTGTACAGGACATAGCTGGGCAATTTTCCACATTGCCGGGTAGATGCCAGAAGAGGAGAACGATACAGATATTGTAGTTAAGGAGGAGGAGTGTGAAGTATTGGATGTGATAAACATAGGGAGAGAGGACGTATAAATGGGATTAGCATCCTTAAAAGTTAGTAACTCACCAGGGCCGGATGAAATGTACCCCAGGCTGTTAAAAGAAGCAGGAGAGGAAATAGCGGAAGGTCTAACCATCATTTTCCAGTCCTCACTGGATACAGGTATGGTGCCGGAGAATTGGAGAACTGCTAACGTAGTACCTCTGTTTAAAAAGGGAGTGAAGGATGGACCGAATAATTAAAGGCCAGTCAGTCTAACTTCAGTAGTGGGCATATTATTGGAATCTGTTCTGAGAGACAGGATAAACTGTCACTTAGAAAGGCACAGGTGAATCAAGGATAGTCAGCATGGATTTGTTAAGGGAAAATCTTGTTTGATCAACTTGATCTAATTTTTTGAAGAAGTAACAAGGAAGATAGATGAGGTGAGTGTAGTTGATGTGGTCTACATGGATTTTAGCAAGGCTTTAGACAATGTCCCACATGGCAGACTGGTTAAAAAAATTAAATCCCATGGGATCCAGGGAAATTCAGCAAGGTGGATACAAAATTGGCTCAGTGGCAGGAAACAAAGGGTAATTGCTGACGGGTGTTTTAGCGACTGGAGGGCTGTTTCCAGTGGCGTTCCGCAGGGCTCAGAACTGGGTTCCCTGCTTCTTGTGGTTATATATTAACGATTTGGACGTAACTGCAGGGATCACGATTAAGAACTTTACAGACGACACAAAGATTGGTCATGTGATAGATAGCGAGGAGGATAGCTGTAGGCTGCAGGAAGATATTAATGGTCTAGTCAGATGGGCAGAAAAGTGGCAAACGGAATTCAACCTGTAGAAATGTGATGTGATGCATTTGGAGAGGTCAAACAAGGCAAAGGAATACATGATTAATGGGAAAATACTGAGAAGTGTAGAGGAAGTGAGGAACCTTGGCATGAATGTCCACAGATCCCTGAAGGTAGCAGGACAGGTCGATAAGGTGGTTAAGAAGGCATATGGAATCCTTTCCTTTTATTAGCTGAGGTATAGAATATAAGAGCAGGGAGGTTATGCTGGAACTGTATAACTCATTGGTTAGGCCACTACTTGAGTACTGTGTGCCGTTCTGGTCACCTCAATACAGAAAGGATGTAATTGCACTAGAGAGGGTGCAGAGGAGATTTACGAGGATGTTGTCAGGACTGGAAAAATGCAGCTATGAGGAAAGATTGGATAGGCTGGAGTTGTTCTCCTTGGAACAGAAAAGGCTGAGGGGAGAACTGATTGAAATGTACAAAATTTTGAGGGGCCTGGATGCAGTGGAGATAAAGGGCCTATTCACCTTAGCAGACTAGAAGGCATAGATTTAAAGTGATTGGTAGAAAATTAGAGGGGAGATGAGGAAAAACCTTTTTCACCCAGAGGGTGGTGGGGGTCTGGAACTCACTGCATGAAAGGGTAGTTGAGGCAGAAACCCTCAGCTCATTCAAAACGAGTCTGGACCTGCACCTCAAGTGCTGTAATCTGCAGGACTATGGACCAAATGCTGGAAAGTGGGATTAGAATAGGTGTATCGTATTTTGGCCAGCACAGACACGATGGGCCAAGTGGCCTCTTTCTGTGCCTTAAACTTTCTATGATTCTATGCCAGTGTTGTAGCTGTACTGGAACAGCTTGGCTAGGGGCACGGCAAGTTCGGGAGCACAGGTCTTCAGTACTATTGCCGCAATGTTGTCAGGGCGCACAGCCTTTGCAGTATCCAGTGCCTTCATTCGTTTCTTGATATCACGTGGAGTGAGTCAAATTGATTGAAGACTGGCATCTGTGATGCTGGGGACTTCAGGAGGAGACTGAGGTCATCATCCACTCGGCATTTTTGGCTGAAGATTGTTGCAAATGCTTCAGCCTTATCTTTTGCACTGATGTGCTGGGTTTCCCCATCGTTGAGGATGGGGATATTTGTGGAGTCACCTCCTCCAGTTAGTTGTTTAATTGTCCACCACCATTCACGACTGGATGTGGCAGGACTGCAAAGCTTAGATCTGATCCGTTGGTTGTGGGATCGCTTAGCTCTGTCTGTCGCATGCTACTTACGCTGTTTGGCACGCAAAGCTTCACCAGGTTGACACCTCATTTAAAGATATGCCTGGTGCTGCTCCTGGTGTGTCCTCCTGCACTCTTCATTGAAGCAGGGTTGATCACCCAGCTTGATGGTAATGGTAGAGTGGGGGATATGCCGGGCCATGAGGTTACAGATTGTGGTTGAGTACAATTCTGCTGCTGCTGATGGCCCACAGCACCTCATGGATACCCAGTTTTGCATTGCTAGATCTGTTCGAAAACTATCCCATTTTGTTTGGTAGTAGAGCCACACAAGGGTATCCTAAATGTGAAGATGAAACTTTGTCTCCACAAGGACTGTGCGGTGGTTAGTCCTACCAATACTGTAATGGACAGATGCATCTGTGGCAGGCTGATTGGTGAGGACGAGGGCAAGTACGTTTTCTCTCTTGTTGGTTCCCTCACCAGCTGCCGTAGACCCAGTCAAGCAGTTATGTCCTTCCGGACTCGGCCAGCTCGGTCAGTAGAGGTGCTACCGAGCCACTCTTGGTGATGGACATTGAAGTCCCCCAACCAGAGTACATTCTGCACCCTTGCCACTGTCCGTGTTTCCTTCAAGTGGTGTTCAACATGGAGGAGTACTGACTCATCAGCTGAGGGAGGGCGGTAGGTGATAATCGGTAGGAGGTTACCTTGCCCATGTTTGACCTGATGCCATGAGACTTCATGTGGTCTGGAGTCAATGGCGTGGACTCTTAGGGAAACTCCCTCCCGACATTATACCACTGTGCCGCCACCTCTGGTGGGTCTGTCCTGCCAGTGGGACAGGTCATAATGGGGGATGGCGATGGCGATGTCTGGGACATTGTAAGGTATCATTTGGTGAGTATGACTATATCAGGCTGTTGCTTGACAAGTCTGTGTGACAGCTCTCCCACTTTGGCACAAGCCCCCAGATGTTAGTAAGGAGGACTTTGCAGGGTCGACAGGGCTGGGTTTGCTGTTGTCGTTTCCGGTGCTTAGGTCGATGCCGGGTGGTCCGTCTGGTTTCAGTCCTTACATTCTATGTGATTTTATGTAATTCTTTGTAGTATCCTCATTTAATATGATGCAGGAAAAAAGAGGCAACACAAAACCTCTCTGAAGAGCTTTTTGTTATTATTTCCATAATACCCCAAAACACTACATTTCTAACAATTGCTAAATGCTATCCATGCAGGTAACACATTAAACCATTATTTTAGTGAGTTATGGACATTATGAAATGCTCCTCAGTCTCTCCATTTGATACTATCAACTCTACCATCCTCATCCTTCACAACTCCTCCATTTTTAACCCTATGTAATAGCTCATAGGGCCTTATTAACCTGTGTCTCTACTTTTAGTATTCTTATGAAAAACTCATTTAGATTCTTATTTTCCAAGTAATAGAAAGCCTAGAAGAGTATAGAAAGTGCAGGGGTGAAGTAAAAAAAAGGAAATTAGGAAAGCAAATAGAGGACATGCAAAATTATTGGCAGGTAAAATCAAGGAAAATCCAAAGATGTTTTATCAGTACATTAAGAGCAAGAGGATAACTCAGGAAAGGGTAGGGCCTATCAGAGATGTACAAGGGAACTTATGCATGGATGCAGATGTAGGCAGGGTTCTTAATGAGCTTTTTGTCTCTGTCTTCACAAAGGAGAGGGATGATGCAGACATTGTAGTAAAATAGGAGGAGTGTGAAATATTAGATACGCTCAGCATAATGAGAGAGGAAGTACTTGAGGATCTGACATCTTGAAAGTGGATAAATCGCCAGGGCCATATGGATTGCATCCCAGGTTGTTTAAGGAAGCCAGGGAGGAAATAGCAGATGCTCTGAGGATCATCTTCATATCCTCACTAGATACAGGCGAGGGACCAGTGGATTGGAGGTCTGCAAACGTTGTACCATTGTTTAAAAAGGGTGCAAGGGATAGGCCAAATAATTATAGGCCGGTCAGTCTGACCTCGGTGGTGGGTAAATTATTAGAATCAATTCTAAAAGATAGGATAAACTGCAACTTCGAAAGGCACGGATTAATCAGGGATAGTCAGCATGGATTAAGGGAAGATCGTGTCTTACTAACTTGATTGAATTTTTGGAGGAAGTAACAAGGAGGATTGATGAGGGTAATGCAATGGATGTGGTCTACGTGGATTTTAGTAAGGCATTTGACAAGGACCCACATGGAAGACTAGTCAGAAAAATAAAAGCCCATGGGATACCGGGGAATGTGGCAAGTTGGATCCAAAATTGGCTCTGTGACAGGAAACAAAGGGTAGTGGTCAACGGATGATTTTCCAAATGGAAAGCAGTTTCCAGCGGTGTTCCACAGGGCTCAGTGTTGGGTCCCTTGATGTTTGTGGTATATATTAATGATTTGGACTTAAATGTCGGAGGCATGATTGGGAAATTTGCTGATGACACAAAAATTGGCAGTGTAGTTGATAGTGAAGTGGATAGCTGTAGACTTCAGAATGATATCAATGGTTTGGTTGAGTGGGCGGAAAAGTGGCAAATAGAATTCAATCTGGAGAAGTGTGAGGAAATGCATTTGGGGAGGGCAAACAAAGCAAGGGAATACACAATAAACTGGAAGATATTGAGAGGAGTAGAAGAAGTGAGAGACTTTGGAGTGCATGTCCACAGGTCCTTGAAGGTGGCAGCACAGGTAGATAGAGTGGTGACTAAGGCATATGGAATGCTTTCCTTTATTGGCCGAGGTATAGAATACAAAAGCAATGCTGGATGTAATGCTGGAACAGTATAAAATGCTGGTTAGACCGCAGCTGGAGTATTGCGTACAGTTCTGGTCACCACATTACAGGAAGGACATAATTGCTCTGGAGACAGTACAGAGGAGATTTACAAGAATGTTGCCAGGGTTTGAAAATTGCAGTTATGAGGAAAGATTGGCTAGGCTAGGGTTGTGTTCCTTAGAACAGAAGAGGCTGAGGGGTGATTTAATTGAGGTGTACAAAATTATGAGGGGCCTAGTTATAGTCAGGAAGGACCTGTTTTCCCTAGTGGAGAGGTCAGTTACCAGGGGTCACAGATTTAAGGTGATTGGTAGAAGCATTAAAGAGGACATAAGGAAAAACTTTTTCACCCAGAGGGTGGTAGGTATCTGGAAATCACTGCCCAGATCGATGGTGGAGGCAGAAACCCTCAACTCATTTAAAAGGTACCTGGACATGCACCTGAAGCGCTGCAACCTGCAAAGCTACAGAGCAGGTGCTGGAAGGTGGGATTAGATTGGGCAGCTTGTTTTTTCAGCCGGTGCAGACACGATGGGCTGAATGGCCTCCTTCTGTGCTATAACTTTTCTATGGTTCTATGTGACTTTCTTACCAAAATGTAATACTTCACACATAGCTGTGTTGAAACTCATTTGCCAGTTATATGCCAAATTTATTGATGTCTTCTTGTAATTTGTTGCAGTCCTCCTCAATATCCTGTGCCCAAATTTGATGTCATCCACAAATTTAGAAATTAGGTTTTTGATTCCAAAGTTTATATTGTCATGCCAACTTGCTTTGTTGAACGATAATTTTCTTGAATCCACTGACTGAAGATCTGAATTTATATTTTTTGAAGAAATTTTAAAAAGAACAGATTAAATAAAGATGACTTTGCCAGCAGCTTAGGATGGCCACCTAATTTGCAACACTGTATCCTACATTGCAAGGCCTGTGAGGTGGAGACGAAATGGCTGCTCATCCCAGCAAGAAACAAGACCCAGGAAGTTTTTTTAAGCAAGAAAAGAAACACTGCTACCCTGTTTGAATCACTGAGTGACTGTCATGTGCCAAGCCCCTCCCCATCTGTGGTTTTAAGCTTGTGTTTCTCTACAGTAGCAAGGAGAAGCTTCTGGACTCTGACATGTGGGGACCCCTCTCTCTATCCCCATTTCAGCTCACAAGCTTCAATCTCTGCCTGTTGACTGGCCACCTTTGCATACTCCAGCTACAATCAGAAACCCCTTTGGAGGAAATCATCTGCATTGCTGTCTCCAAGAGGCCCACCAAACCAGTCATCTACCTCTTCATACTAAAAATTTAGATTGGGGGCAGCTGTTTGAGGGTAAATCAACATCTGACATGTGGGAGTCTTTCAAATGTCAGTTGATTAGAATCCAGGACCAGCATGTTCCTATGAGGAAGAAGGATAAGTTTGGCAAGTTTCGGGAACCTTGGATAACACGGGATATTGTGAGCCTAGTCAAAAAGAAAAAGGAAGCATTGGGCTGGAAGGCTAGGAACAGACGAATCTCTTGAGGATTATAAAGACAGTAGGAAGGAACTTAAGCAAGGAGTCAGGAAGGCTAAAAGGGGTCATGAAAAGTCATTGGCAAACAGGATTAAGGAGACTAGGGGTTTTCTCCTCTTGGAGTTTGATTAGCTTATATAATAAGCATCCACACATTCCATTGTAACCTATTGATGATTTTCTGAGCTCTCTGTCGACTTCTTAAAGAAAAGAGATGAAATCGTTGCCTTTTTTTTTGCGTGTTCATTTTCCAGCAGTGTGGTGTCAGATGCTCTCTTTCTGCTGTGATAACTTTGGATTCGAAGTGGCGTTGAATTGTTGCCCGTTGTGTGTGATTCAACAAAACATTGTAGCTTGTACAAAACAATATTCCAACATTGGCATGCGGAATTTGGCTTCCAAATTCTTTCACTTGATGTGCTGCTGTAATGGTTGTGGCTGTTTTTATTTGCTCATTCTGGCATTCTCAGTTGTCTTCTAATACTTGAGACTGCTTCTCTCAAGACTGCCCTCCTTCATCTAACAATCAGCAGTTTGAGCCTTGTGTCAATCGCTGAAAGGCGAAATTCGCAACATGCCCAGCAATCAGTGAGGTGAGCCTCGTCTCAATGAATAAAACGTGCAAAGTTTGCAAAATGGCTGATTTCACGGAGGACCTGAGATTTCACGGTGAGTGACGCATTTTTCACAGCCTTGAATTTGATAGGGCCCTAAATATAACTGCAGAGCGTTCACAACCCTCTGGGATAGAGAATTCCAAAAATTCACAACCCTCTTCTGAGTGAAGAAATTTCTCCTCATCTCAGTCCAAAATGGCCTAGAGTTAGACTCTCCAGCTGGGGGAAACAGCCTCTCTGCATTTATCCTGTCATGCCCTCTCAGAATCTTTTATATTTCAATGAAATTAACTCTCATTCTTCTAAACCCCAGAGTGTATAGGTCCATTCTGCACAATCTCTCCCAATAGGACAACCCTTTGATCCTAGGAGTCAATCTGGTGAACTTTTGTTGCACCCCCTCCAAGGCAAGTATATCCTTCCTTAGGTATGGAGACCAAAACTATACACAATATTCCAGGTGTGGTCTCACCAAAGCCCTGGACAATTGCAGCAAGACTTCCTTACTCTTGTACTCTAACCCCCTTGCAATAAAAGTCAACATATCATTTGCCTTCCTAATTGCTCGATGTATTTACATGTTAACTTTGTGTTTCTTGTACAAGGACACCAACATCCCTCTGAACACTAACATTTAATTGTTTCACACCATTTAAAAACTCCGTTTTTCTATTCTTCCTATCAAAGTGAATAATCTCACATTTCCCCACGCTGTACTCCATCTGCTATCTTCTCACCCCTTCACTTAACCTATCTATGTCCCTTTGCAGATCTTTGTGTTGTCCTCACAGTTTACCTTCTCACCTAACTTTGTATCATCAACAAACTTGGATACATTATATTCGGGCTTTCATCTAGGTCCTTAATAAAGACTGTAAATAGCTGAAACCCTAGCACTAAATCTTGCAGCACCCTTCTGGTAACAGCCTGCCAAACTGAAAATGATCCATTTATTCCTACTATCTGTTTTCTATCCTTTAACCAAACCGCTATCCATGCTAATATATTACCCCAACCCCATGAGCCTTTATCTTGTGCAACAACCTTTCGTGTGGCACATGATCTAATGCCTTTTGAAAATCCAAATATATTCATCCACTGGTTCCCCTTTATCTAACCTGCTAGTTACATCCTCAAAAACTCTTAATAGACTTATCGAACCCTATTTCACTTTTGTAAAACCATGTTGACCCTGCCTAATCATATTCTGATTTTCTAAGTTCCTTGCTATCACTTCCTTCATAGTGGATTGTAACATTTTCCCGATGACTGATGTCAGGCTAAGTGGCCTGTAGTTCCCTGTTTTCTCTCTCCCTCCTTTCTTGACTAGCAGTGTTGCATTTGCTACCTTCCGATCCACTAGAACTGCTCCAGAATCTAGGGAATTTTGGAAGATCATAAACCAGTGCATCCATTATCCTTGAAGCCACCTCTTTTGAAACCCTAGGATATAGGTCATCAGCTCCAGGGGTTTGGTGGCAAACAGTCCCATTAATTTCTCCAGTACTTTTTCTTTACTAATATCAATTAGTTTAAGTTCTTCACTCACATTAGACCCTTGGTTTCCCACTATTTCTGGTATGTTTTTTGTGTCTTCTACTGTGAAGACACACGCAGAGAGACTGAATGAGACCGGCAGTGTTTAAAAAGTGCAGCGACAGCGGGAAGGAAGGAGACTGAGTGAGACCAGCGGTGTTTAAAAAATGCTTCTTTAAAAAGGAAAACAGTGACGTCAGAGGAGAGCTGCAGAGTGATTGGTTGGTGAGTTGCAGCTGTTAGAATACCTTAAAAAAAAATAAGGGGAAAGTTGTTTGATTTTGTTGGGAAAAAAATCTCTGGTGATAAGGTGAGTACTACTAAAGTGTTTTTTTTTAAGGACTTTGGATTGAAGTGGGTAGAACAAGGCCCCTAGTATAATTAGTATTTTTTAATTAAGGGAGTAACTAATTAACATAAGGGTAAGTCATAGCAGGAGAGCAGGATCTGCTCCTCCTGCGCTATGTGGGAAGTCAGGGATGCTTCCAGTGTCCCTGGTGACCATGTGTGCAGGAAGTGTATCCAGCTGCAGCTACTGGCTACCCGCATTACAAAGATGGAGCTGCGGGTGGATTCACTGTGGAGCATCCGCGATGCTGAGGACGTCATGGATAGCACGTTTAGTGAGGTGGTCACACCGCAGGTAATGGCTGCACAGGCAGAAAAGAGATGGGTGACCACCAGACGGAGTAGTAGGCACAGGCAGGTAGTCCAGGAGTCCCCTGTGGCCATCCCCCTCTCAAACAGATATACCGCTTTGGATACTGTTGGGGGGGATGACTGCCCAGGGGAAAGCAGCAACAGCCAGGTTTGTGGCACCACGGAGGGCTCTACTGCACAGCAGGGGAGGAAAAGGGTTGGAAGAGCTATAGTGATAGGGGATTCTATTGTAAGGGGTGCAGATAGGCGTTTCTGTGGCCACAAACCTGACTCCAGGATGGTATGTTGCCTCCCTGGTGCTAGGTTCAAGGATGTCTCGGAGCGGCTGCAGGACATTCTGAAAGGGGAGGGTGAGCAGCCAGAGGTCATGGTCCATATTGGTACTAACGACATAGGCAGGAAGAGAGATGAGGTCCTGCAAAGTGAATATAGCGAGTTAGGCAGAAGGTTAAAAAGCAGGACCTCTAGGGTTGTAATCTCAGCATTACTCCCTGAGCCAGTTGCTAGTGAGGGTAGGAATAGGAGGATTAGGCAAATGAATGCGTGGCTGAAGAGCCGGTGTAGGCTGGAGGGCTTCAGCTACTTGGATCATTGGGATCTCTTCTGGTGCAGAGGTGATCTGTAACAAGAAGGACGGGTTGCATCTAAACTGGAGGGGGACCAATATCCTTGCGGCCGGTTTGCTGGTACTACTCGGGAAGGTTTAAACTAGTCTTGCAGGGGGGTGGGACCCAAAGTAGTAGTCTCTCAGATGAGATAGTTGCAAATGTAGAGGTTAAAGCAAGCAAGTCCAGTAGGCATGCCGGGCAGGGGCAGGACAAGGAGCGTGGAAGGTCTGTTAGGCTAAACTGCATTTACTTTAATGCAAGAAGCCTTACAGGTAAGGCAGATGAACTCAGAGCATGGATCGGTACATGGGACTGACATTATAGCTATTACAGAAACGTGGTTGAGGGATGGGCAGGACTGGCAGCTCAATGTTCCGGGGTACTGATGCTTCTGGCGTGACAGAGGTGGAGGTAAGAGAGGAGGGGGAGTTGCACTATTGATCAGGGAGGACATCACGGCAGTACTTAGAGAGGATATCCCGGATGGAACGACCAGCGAGGCCATATGGGTAGAACTTAGAAATAAGAAAGGGGTGATAGCTTTGATGGGATTATACTATAGCCCCCCAATAGTCAGAGGGAATTGGAGGAGCATATATGTAAGGAAAATACAGATAGGTGTAGGAATTATAGGGTTGTAATAGTAGGTGATTTTAACTTCCCTAATATTGACTGGGGCTGCCTTAGTGCTAAGGGATCAGATGGGGAAGAATTTGTTAAGTGTGTCCAGGATAGTTTTCTGAAGCAGTATGTGAATGGCCCTACTAGAGAAGGGGCTACACTCGACCTTCTCTCAGGAAATGAGGATGGGCAGGTGGTTGATGTGTCAGTGGTGGAGCACTTTGGGACCAGTGACCATATCTCTATTAGCTTCAAGATAGTTATGGAAAAGGATAGGACTGGTCCTCAGGTTGAAGTCCTAAATTGGGGGAAGGCTAATTTCAACAGCATCAGACAGGAACTCTCAAAAGTTGAATGGGAGAGGCTGTTTACAGGTAAAGAGACGTCTGACAAGTGGGAGGCTTTTAAAAGTGAGATAGGAAGAGTTCAGGGCTGGCATGTTCCTGTTAGGTGGATGGGCAAGGCTGGCAAGTTTAGGGAACCTTGGTTGACAAGGGATATTGAGGGTCTGGTCAGGACAAAGAAGGAGGCATATGTCAGGTATAGGCAGCTGGGATCAAGCGAGTCCCTCGAGGAGTATAGGGGATGTAAGAGTACACTTAAGAAGGAAATTAGGAGGGCGAAAAGGGGCCATGAGATTTCCCTGGCAGATAAGATAAAGGAGAATCCTAAAAGATTCCATAAATATATTAAGAGTAAAAGGGTAGCTCGGGAGAGAGTAGGTCCCCTTAAGGATCAGTGTGGCAACCTTTGTGTGGAGCCACAGGAAATGGGCGAGGTCTGAAATGAATATTTCTCGTCCGTATTTACTGTGGAGAAGGTCATGGAAGCTAGTGAGTTCAAGGGAGGGAACACTGATATGCTGGAGCATATCAACATTACAAAGGAGGAGTGTTGGAGGTTTTGAAGTGCATTAAGGTGGATAAATCCCCAAATCCTGACCAGGTGTATCCTAGGATGCTATGGGAAAAAGGGAGGAGATTGCTGGGGCCCTGGCAGAGATATTTGTATTGTCGTTAGCCACGGGTGAGGTACCGGAAGACTGGAGGATAGCTAATGTTGTGCCTTTATTTAGGAAGGGCAGCAGGGATAAGCCAGGGAACTACAGGCCGGTGAGCCTTACATCAGTGGTGGGAAAGTTATTGGAAGGGATTCTGAGAGACAGGATTTATATGCATCTGGAAAGGCATGGTCTGATTAGGGATAGTCAGCATGGCTTTGTGCGTGGGAAATCATGTCTCACGAATTTGATTCAGTTTTTCGAGGAGGTCACCAAGAGGATTGACAAGGGCAGGGCGATGGACGTTGTCTACATGGACTTTAGCAAGGCCTTTGACAAGGTCCCGCATGGTAGGCTAGTCCAGAAGGTTCGAACACATGGGATTCAGGGTGAGCTAGCAAATTGGATACAAAATTGGCTTAGTGATAGGAGGCAGAGGGTGGTAGTGGAAGGTTGTTTTTCAGATTGGAGGCCAGTGACCAGTGGTGTGCCGCAGGGATCGGTGCTGGGCCCTCTGTTGTTTGTCATATATATTAATGACTTGGATGTGAATGTAAGGGACACGATTAGTAAGTTTGCAGATGACACCAAAGTTGGTGGTATAGTGGACAGTGAAGAAGGTTGTCTAAGGTTACAACAGGATATAGATCAAGTGGGAAAGTGGGCAAGGGAGTGGCAAATGGAATTTAATGCAGACAAGTGTGAAGTGATGCATTTTGGGAAGTTAAACCAGGGCAGGACATATACAGTGAATGGCAGGGCCCTGGGGAGTGTTCTTGAGCAGAGAGACCTTGGGGTGCAAGTACATAGTTCCCTGAAAGTGGCAACACAGGTAGACAGGGTGGTGAAGAAGGCATATGGCATGCTTGCCTTCATCGGCCGAGGCATTGAGTACAAGAGTTGGGATATCATGTTACAGTTGTATATAACGTTGGTTGGGCTGCATTTGGAGTACTGTGTGCAGTTCTGGTCGCCGCACTACAGGAAAGATGTGATTAAGCTAGAGAGGGTGCAGAAAAGATTCACAAGGATGTTGCCTGGTTTGGAGGGCTTGAGTTATAAAGACAGATTGGATAGGCTGGGTCTGTTTTCCCTGGAGCGAAGGAGGCTGAGAGGGGACATGATCGAGGTATATAAAATTATGAGAGGCATAGATAGGGTAGATAGCCAGAGTCTGTTTCCCATGGTAGGGGTGACTAAAACTAGAGGGCATAGGTTTAAGGTGAGAGGGGGAAGGTTTAAAGGGGATCAAAGGGGTAAATTTTCCACACAAAGAATAGTGGGTATCTGGAATGAGCTGCCTGAGGAGGTGGTGGAGGCAGGAACAGTAGCGACATTTAAGAGGCATCTGGACAGGTACTTGAATGAGCAAGGCATAGAGGGATATGGAATTAATGCAGGAAGGTGGGATTAGTATAGATAGGCATTATGGTTGGCATGGACGCGGTGGGCCGAAGGGCCTGTTTCTATGCTGTACGATTCTATGACTCTCAAACATTTGTTTAATGTCTCTGCCATTTCCTTATTCCCCATGTTAATTTCTCCTGTCTCAGTCTCTAAATTTACTTTCGCTACTGTATTCCTTTTTATGTACTTGTAGAAGTTCTTACAATCTGTTTTTATATTTCTGGCTAGTTACTGTCTCATTCTATTTTCTCCCTCTTTATCAATTTTTTGATCAGTCTGTGCTGGTAAAACTGTCCCAATCCCCAGGATTACTATTTTTGGTAATATTAATAGCCTCTTGTAATCTGAAACTATCCTCAACTTCTAACTAGCCACAGATGGATCTTTTTTCCCATGGAGTTTTTATTTCTCAATGAAATGTAGATTTGTTGAGAATTATGAAATATTTATTTAAATGTTCACCATTGCTCATCTACCATCATACCTTTTAATCTAACTTCCAATCTACCTCAACCAACTTGCCCCTCATTCCTATGTAATTGCTTTTATTTAAGTTCAAAATTCTAGTTTAATTGCACAAAACAAGACCTGAAATAGCTGCTTCCCTTGTTGGTTCCATGGTGAATTGTTCTATGAAACTCGAATGCATTCTATAACCTTGTCCTCCAAACTACTTTTGCCAATTTGATTTGTCCAGTCTATATGAAAATTAAAGATCCACATGATGAATGCATTGCCTTTGTTAAAAGCGCCTCTTATTTTTTGATTAATATTCTGTCCAACAGTATAGCTACTGTTCAGGCCCCTATAAATTATTTACACCAGTGTTTGCTGACCTTTGTTATTTTTATCTCCACCCATACAGATTCTACTTCCTGCTGTTCTGAACCAGGATGCTTCCTCACTACTATCCTAATGTCATCCTTTATTGTCAAGCTACCATCATCCCACCCCTCAACTTTTCTATTATGTCTGCCTTTTCGAAACACAAAGTATCCTGGAATATTTTGTTCCCAATATTGGTCACCTTGCAATCATGTCTCTGTAATGGCTATTAGATCATTTATCTCTATTTGTGCTATTAATTCATCTATCTTATTACGGATGCATTGTGCATTCACATAAAATGCCTTTAATTTTAAGTTTTTACCCTTTTCCCTGATTTGACTTCATTCACTGATCCACCATTAGCGTTAAATTTTTTGTCCCTTCCTATCCCACTCTGCTTATCTTTACCCGAAATGCTACACTGCTCTGCGGCCTTAACTTTTCTCTTTAGATTTATAAATTTCGTGTACTTGAACCTTCCCTTACCCTTTTTAGTTTTAAACTCTATCTACAATCCTAGTTATATGATTTGCCAGGACACTGGTCCTCACCCAATTTAAGTGGAGCCCATCCCAATGGAACAGCACCCTTTTTCCCCAGTACTGTGCCAGTGCTCCATGAATTGAAACTCCTGTCTCACCCACCACTCTTTGAGCCACACATTCAACTCTGATCTTCTTGGCCCTATGTAAATTTGCGTGTGGCTCAGATAGTAATCCAAAGATTATTTATGACCTTTTGAAGTTCTGCTTTTTAATTTGAACCTAGCTCCTCACGCTCCCTCAGCAGAAACTCATTCCTCATTCTACTTATATCATTAGTTCCTATGTGAACTACAACAATTGGATTCTCCACCTCCCACTGCAAGTTCTTTTCCAGCCGCAAGGATATGTCCTTAACCTTGGCATTGGGTAAACAGTGCAGCCTTCAGAACTCCAATTCGCAGCTGCAGAGAACAGTATTTATCCTCCTGACTATAGTGTCCCATGCCACCACCACATTCCTTTACACTCCTCCTTTCAATGGCTTCCTGTGCCATGTGCTATGGTCAGTTTGCTCATCCGAATTTGCTGTCATCTACATGGGCAGCACAACCTTACACTTGTTGGGCAGGGCCAAGGCTCCTCCAGCATTGTACTTGGGATTCCCTTTCCTACCTGAGTCGCAGTCACACCCCCCTGTCCCTGATCACTAACCAAACATGTATCACTTCCTAACGTCAGGGATGTGACTAACTCCTGGGTCAAAGTTTCCAGGTAGCTCTCTCCCTCCCTGATGCACCAGAGTGTCTGTATCTTGGACTCCAAATCAACAAATCTGATTTGAAGTTTTTTGAGGTGCAAACAGTTACTACAGATGTGGTAGTCTGGGATTACAAAGCTCTCTATAAACTCCCACGTGCTTTAGTTGCGGCATATCATCTACAGTGCCATCTCTATATAACTTTGTTTAATTTATTTAATTAGTCTACGTATTTAAGCAATTTAACATAGTTTTTAGGCTTTTAATTAACTACAAGATCTAG
This sequence comes from Heterodontus francisci, assembly GCF_036365525.1. Lineage (NCBI taxonomy): Eukaryota > Metazoa > Chordata > Chondrichthyes > Heterodontiformes > Heterodontidae > Heterodontus > Heterodontus francisci. The sequence goes on from NC_090402.1 coordinate 23,950,764, forward strand.
TTTAAGTTATAGGTAGATTAAATTAAACATTTACCTGTACTATGAACCACAAGTATTAGAAGCAAAACGCAGCACCCCATTTGCACCAAATTTCCAAAAAGGTGTCAGCTGTGGCTCAGTTGGTCGCATCTTGCCTCTCTGAGTTAGAAGATTGTGGGTTCAAGTCCCATTCCAGGACTTAAACATAAAAATGCAGTACTGTCAGAGGTGCTGTCTTTTAGATGAGATATTAAACTGAGGTCTCATCTGTCCTCTTGGGTAGATGTAAAAGATCCTATGGCACCATTCCAGAGAAGAACAGGGAGTTATCATTGGGATCCTGGCCAATATTTATCCCTCAATCAACGTCATAAAAACAGATTATCTGGTCATTATCACATTGCTGTTTGTAGGACCTTGCTGTGCACAATTTGGCTGCTGCGTTTCCTACAATGCAACAGTGACTACACTTCAAAAGTGCTTCATTGGCTTTAAAGCGCATTGAGACGTCTGGTGATTGTGCATGTCTTTCTTTTAAATTTTTCACTTTGCTCATAATGTTCTGCGACCACTCTGTATGTCAGCAGATACTGTTTACATTGTTGATGAACAGTAGAAGGATCTTTGCAAGTTGTATATTTGACTTCACAGTGTTGAATGCTGATACTGGATACCAGAAATTGGAGAATATTCCAATTCTCAGCACTGAATCCCTCATCTTGATGGACACAATATTCATCTATCCTTGCCCTAAACTAGTGAATTTTAGTCAAATTGAAATTACTATATTATGCTTGAGCTTATTCACAAATACAGTGCTGTAGCTCCAATCTCATGAAGAAATTACATGACAAACAATTGTTAACATACAGTTAAAATAAAAGCAAAATACTGCAGATGCTGGAAATCTGAAATAAAAACAAGAAATGCTGGAAATACTCAGCAAGTCTGGCAGCAACTGTGGAGAGAGAAGCAGAGTTAATGTTTCAGGTCAGTGACCTTTCATCTTTGGATTACTATCTGAACCACACGCAAATTGGCATAGGGTCAAAAAGATCAGAGAGTTGAATGTGTGGCTCAAAGAGTGGTGTGTGAGACAGGAGTTTCAATTCATGGAGCACTGGCACCAGTACTGGGGAAAAAGGATGCTGTTCCATTGGGACAGGCTCCACTTAAATTGGGCAAGGACCAGTGTCCTGGCAAATCATATAACTAGGACTGTAGTTCTGATGAAAGGGCACTGACTTGAAACGTTAACTCTGTTTCTCTCTCCACAGATGCTGCCAGACCTGCTGAGTATTTCCAGCATTTCTTGTTTTAATTTTAGTTAACATACAGTTTTTGTACTTAACAAGCTATAAATACGAATAATAATTAAATAAGAAACTAAGTATTGTATATTGCTCACCCATCCTTTAGCTCCTTATAGGACCAATACAGACTATTTTCAACTCCTTCCAGTCATGGTGCCAAGCCAGTTGATGAAGCACTTCAAGATAACAAGTATTCTAACAGAAGGAAAACCATTTGGGCATTTTATCTCTCATATACACTGCTTGTTGGTTTCTCAATAACCGGTATTGACATTGACAATATGGATAATAGCCAGTCAGACCAATTTGATTTTCTGGCTGTAGAAAGCTGAGCGATGGTACACAATAGAACCGAGACTTACTGAATTATACGTGGTCAGTTTTATTTTCTCTTTATTTATACTATTTTAGAGGATTGTGATCAGTCACAGCATATGAATGATGTGCAAGACATGTATACCTGGAAATAAAAACATTAAAATCTGGAAATTGGCTGCATGTCAGTCAGCTTCTATAAAGAGAAAAGGCAAGTTCTGATATTTTGCGTGCTTAGCCTTCCAATACCTGTTTATTTTTTCTTGACAGATGCTGACTGACTGGCTCAATATTTTCCAGTTGTCACAATATTTCAGGTTTTACACTCAATATTCTATCTGCTTCATAGACACTGATTAGTCCTGTAGAAGATTTTATGTTCCCATGATCTGGAGTGCATCTGTCCAATATTTGGTTAAACGATAGCATGACTTAGAATCATAACATTGAACTCTTGTTCTTCATACCAGCTACTGTAATCTCAGATGTGCTGCCATGGATACTCTTGTGACTTTACAGAAGGTGAGCTAAAAGGCATTCTAGGAAGATGTGACATAATTGTAAACCACCAATTAACATGCAACACATGAATGAATAAAATACTGTTTTTACAGCAAAATCTATTATTCGTACCACTTCTCAGATCCACTGATGCTCTGGCAAGTACAAGCTAATCTCAAACTGGTGTTATATTTTTAGTTACCAGCTGCATGAGCTCATTTTATCATCTGTTTCAGAGAGTGACTGAATGAACAAATGGGAGACCTCTGACCCTTAATCCTGTGTGCTTGGGAGTTTGGCCTGTTGAGCTGTCAACCACTGAATGCTCCAAATTGAACCTATTTTGAGAAACAATATTGTCTAATTAAGCCAGCCTATCTATTAATAATGAAACAAAGCTCATCGTATTACTATGAAATGGTTGAGCTTAGACATGACAATCCCCATTGTTTCTTAATCAGCTTTCACAATTACTATTCCAAAGATCTGGATTGGATTCCATGTCAACTGAATTGCATATAGAGAAAATGCACATGACTGAATTCTTAACACCTTATTAACTGAATCTAATAATTACAGCCATATACTAGATTTTCTACCCATGAACTATGGTTGGGTTCCCATCTCTGACACCAAACAGTTATTGATGTTAAAGTTTTCTATAACTGTTGCATTCATATTACTGCATCAAATTTTGGGTCAGTAGAGCTGTGTTAGATTTATCTCAATTGATCACTTCTTGTGAAAGTATTCTAACTGGACTTTTTAATTTGAAGTTTTTCAAAGATTCACTCATGCAGAAAGATTTTGGTTGTTGATACTAATCTATTAAATCCACTGGAGTGGAACTTTTCCTTCCAGTTTTCTCCCTTATTGGATTGCAGTCCTCCAGTACCAAGTAACTATTTTTCATCTGAGCCTAGATAGTGAATGTCAGCAGGATATTTTATCACGGTTGGGGAGTGTGTCATAGGAGAGGCTGATCCTCTCATTTGAAATCCACACACTTTCCAAAAGGAGTCACCAAATGCTAATCAGGAGCTGAACTCTGATTTCTGATTCCTCCCCTAGATAACTAAGCTCAGGTGTGTAGAGGAAAGACAGTATTTAATTTAAAAAAGCTGTTACTGAACATTGAAATGTGTTTGTCTCTATGAAATATGACCGAAACAGAGTATTATGGTACTTTTATACAGAGAAGCTTTTATTTTAATAAAAGGTCAGAACACAGAGAAAGGAATTAATTTCCATAGTAATTTAATGCTAGATTTTTGATCATATTTTTCACTTCACTTCAATGACAGACTTCAAATAAATGCTTGTACTTTTCTACCTTGATTCAGTGATAATGCTGAAATGCAATATTTTACATAGCTTATTTAAATGTTTCAGTGATCATGCAGTAAAATATTTGCCACCCAAAGATGAAAGATTCCAAGACAAAATCTGAAGATTAAATGCTGTATTGGATTCTCTAATATGTTGATGTACTGTCGGGTTCCATTGGTTATATTAATATAATGAATGGTCCTGGCTGAATCACACACAAAGCTTCAATTGTATAATAACATCAGGTCATGAGTTGTATTTTTTGTTCAATAGAAATTCACTGCTTTCTGTTTGTGTTTTTTTTAAATTTGGCTAAGTGATCCGTGATATTCTCCTTTGAAGTTACACAGATGCTGTGTGCATTGGTTTGTAGCAGAGTAGTTTCCAGACCAGTCAAAGCTGGTAGTCACCTCAGTCTGCAATCTGGTGCATAAAGGGAAGATTGAGTGGTAATCTATTTAAAGAATTCCACTCAAGCTGCAGCTTTTTAAAATATGTATATATTTTCTATTTCCTTCTTAAGTTCCCCTCGTGTCCCACACACCTTCCCTGAGCGAGATGTTCGGTAAATGACTGCTCCAAGATCTATTTGTTAGCAGATAGTGATCTCTCTGCTTGCAGAAAGCTGTTGGAGCTCAGAGTTGTTAGAATATGGAATGCTTTGCCACAGGAAATAGTTGAAGCTCAGATCAATTCATCTTTTAAGGGAAAAGTAAATAAACATTTCTAGTAGTGGGAGGAAGATACATGACTATAGTTAGGAAAGTGCTTCCATTTTTGTTAAATTTTGAAGACTTGTGTTTTGAAAACAGCAAAGGATAGATGCTGGACTTAGTGGTTTTTTTTAAAAAGGTCATCGGAAGGTCTTTTGGACTTCGTTTGTAAACAACCCTTATTGGAAGTCACCTGTCTTATGATAAGTACCCAGCGGGGACATTTTGACCTGGGAAGATGTTTACAGTGAAGTGAAAGGTCATGATTTATAGGGGGTCAGGAGGCTTGACTCTTGGGATATTGTTTTTGGTTTTGCTTTGGACAGGCATTTGGGATATGGACAGTGTTTTGAAAAGGAGTTAAAAAATCAACCTGCCAAGGACAAAACCCCAACTCAGCCTTCTCCCTCCCTTTGAAAAGCCTGCCAGTTTATCCATCTGTTTGAGAAGCTCTTAGAAGCGAGTGTAAGAAATAGAGAAATTGATGTTGCATTCCTCCTAAAAGGCCTGCTTGAAACTCCTGTTGCTGCATTTCTCCTGAGACGCTGGAGAAACCTGATGGATAAATCCTTGACGCCGCCTGAACGAATTGCTCCAGAAAAGGATCCCAGTGACCATATCCCCGGATGCCAGACAAAAAAAAGGGACCTCTGACATCTTTCCATATCTTCTCTTTTTTCTTCAGGAATTAGCAAGTATTTGGCCAAAGTATTCTTTTTCTGTTTTTTTGGTAACAGGGCTCTAAAAAGAAAATCTCTGTATTTTTTCCACCTTCTTTGGCAGATGCCCAAGATGCAACCATAGTGACATGCCGACTTGCTAGTCGTATTTAAATGAGTTCACCATCCCTTGACCTTGGATTCTCTAGTGCAACCAGAAGTAAATGTCATTAATGTCTGTGGATATTCAGGCCCGTTATATTGAGCAGACTGAAATGACAATTAAAAATGGCAGTTTGTTCAGTTTTTCTCCTGTGGCGGTTTCAGCATATGACCCTAGTTTCTGATTGATAAATGTCTAACTATTTGGATTTTTATCAGATAGGCTTTTATGAGCCACTTAAAGAAGACTTGCAGAAGTACTGGAGAAGCAATATTGTTTCAGTTTTAATATGATATTCGTGTTAATCGTAGAATCAAACAGCACAGAAAGGGGCCATTCAGCCCATCTGCTTGTGTTGGTTCTTTGAAAGAGAAGTCCAATTTAGTCCCACACACCAGTTTTTTCCCCATAACTCTGCAAATTATTTGTCTTTAAATGCATGTTCAGTTGCCTTTTGAAAGTTTCTATGGAATCTAATTCCGATACCCTTTCAGTTAGGACATTCCAGATCAAACCAACCTGCTGTGTGAAATAATTTCTCCTCATTTCCCCTCTAATTTTTTTGCCAATTATTTTAAATCTATAACCTCTGTATCAACTCACTTACCAGAAGAAACAGTTTCTCTTGATTTGTTTATCAAAGCCCTTCAAAATTTTGAATGAGGTCTTCCCTTTACCTTCTCTGCTGTAAGGAGAGCAATCCCAGCTTCTCCAATCTCTGATCGGCCAAATGTTTAACCGAGATCAAATAGGGTTCTGATGAAAGGTCACAGACCCGAAACGTTAACTCTGTTTCTCTCTCCACAGATGCTACCATACCAGCTGAGTATTTCCAGAACTTTCTGTTTTTATTTTAGGTCAAGTGGTGTGATGTCTTTTGCCCAATGTTCTACTTGCTGTCCACTAAATGAAACAATGTTACCTTAATTGACCACCTTTTCCAAAAGATAAATTGATTCTTGTAGTTAAGTTGGGTTTAGATCAATTTTTCTGTAATCTTGCCAATGATTACTTATGGGATGACAGTTGATCCACTTTGGCACTTGCTTTGTGAGTGGATATAATAACTGCTGTCATTCATGAGATATGAAATATAAATGCTCTTACAGCAAGGTAAATATTTTATGTGATAAGGGCAATGAATGTCCTGCAGTTGGCCTTGACAAACTGTTATTTTATTGAGTTTATGACTTGTCCTGACTAGAAAATGTTTGCTTAGATTTCTTGTTACAACTTCATAAAAAAAGAACTGAGGGTGGGTTTTGGAATGTTGGCACAAGCTGTTTTCAAGTATTTTGCCAAATGTTTAATAACCTTGGGGTGAAATTCCTTATTTAATTAACAAGTGAGAGAATAATTTTTTTCTGTAATTAAGCTGTGAACAAAACTGGAAATGCATAACTTTATGACTTATAACTTATGACATAACTTTATAATATGATTTCATTAGCAAGCCATTAAAGATGGAGAAAAACAGGCATAGGTCCCAGTTCATATTTCACTATTCTACATAGGTGGCATTATGAAGCAAGGGACAGATTTCATATTGCAAAGTTCAGACAATTATCTGCCCAAATTTATCAGTATTCATTCTTCAAACTTTTATTTTGCCCTTGAGAAACCTAGAAGCAGGACCTTGAGGTGGGATCCCAACATGGTTAAGCAGAATAAGAAAGAAGATAGTAGTTACACCAACCTTGGTTTTTGACAGCCCCTTGATTGTAGGCAGGAAAAATGAGGGTCCACAGCAGTGAGGCCCTGGGAAAGTATGGATTTGTCATTGCAGGAGTACAAGAAGAATACAAGCAACAGTAATCCCTACGATAAATTCATCTCTCCTGATTTGTATTTTTGATGCATCACAGCATGTTTCATTCTGGCTGTCTGCAATTTTGTTTCAGACTTTTGCACTTATGAGAATATTTTCTGACATTCTCACAAACAACTTAGTTTTTAGGAAGATTGTTTTGTCAGTATTTGCTGCTGTTCTTGGTCTCAATTTTTTAACGACAGTGAAATCAGAAAAGCTAAACCCTGTAAGAATTGGTAATAATAACTTTTATATGTGTAATAAAAATAAACAGAGTCAAGATCCTGAAACATTCTTGTTGGCACAACCCTGAAAGATGATGAAAACCATCCTTCAAAAAGAAGCAGTGAGTGATTTATACAGACTGTCACTAATATGGGTAGGTCTGGAAACCAAACATAACACAAAATCTTAGGGATTATAATAATAGAAGCCTCATTGAAATGGCAGTGACTTTTAAAAGTATTAATTAAATATAGTAAAATGAGTAAGTACAAATGTCCTTTTACTATACATTTTCTATTTTTCTATTGGAACTCAATCCTCATTAGTTGCTACAAAATCCAAAGCACCCCCAAATTAGCAAACTATTTGAGTCTTCAAACTCCACCCGCATCTGTGCTGTCCAGTCAAGGGAAGTTGCCTAGATTCCTGAAGAAGTGTATTTAAAACAACATGTTTGATCACCTCTGGAGTTGATTGAGGCCAGTCAATCACACTCCCATGAGCAGTTAGGCATCAGATTTTCTTGCCATCGTGGGTACGTAGATGCTGGAGATGTGCCCAAAGTGGCAGTTTGGTAATGTGTGCCATCCTCTTTGAACTCTCATGTGATCCTGGTGTAATCTCTTGGAATATTATCCATGAATATTTGGCCCCATTTCAAGATAGTGCAGCCAAGTTGACAAAATAACTGAACAATAAAGAGTAAACAAGTTTACAAAATCTTGATTAGAATCCTAAGAGAAAAGGACTAAATAAGGAAGAAGGAAAAATAAGAGAAAAATAAATTAAATACGACATAGTAAAATGAGAGTTTAAAGAAATCTGCAGAGATAATTCAAGATATGGATTTATTCGATTCTTGTTCTGAATTAATTTCAGTGTATGAATCACAACCAAATCCATTTTGAAGAGAAAAACATTCTTCCAGTTTGAAAAATAAATGCTAAAATAAAAATCGTGCTATGCTTATGTCGTGATATGGTTTTGAGCTGTAGGAATAATCTGAGATTTGTTGTATCTGCTGTGTTAGCTGATTCCAGCTGTGAAGCTAGTGACATTAATATTCACGAATTGGAGGGAGAAAATTCATCTGTGGTTCACACTATTAATTTCCCTCAGTGGAGGAGTATGTCAAAATGGCCAGAGACTATGGGCTGGATTTTGTGGAGAAGGCGGGGCTCCAAGTGCTGGGCCAAAACGGCAGAAGGAACCCCATCTTGGCCTTTTTGTACACCCCGGACTGATCATCCGGTGTTTTGAAGGTTGTGTCCCGCATCAGGATCCTCTCCTTTTAAAGACGGGGATCCCGCCTCCAAGAGCTGCCAGCCAATCACCGGGCTGGCAGCTCAGTAGTATCGGCAGCGTCACCAAGAGCGGTGGCCACTGCCTGTATTGCAGAGGCCTCGGACCCAAACCCAGCGCTGGAACCCTGGACCTCAGGTATATGAGGCGGGGTTGCTGGGGCCAGTCCGGTAGGCCCTGGTGAGTTGGGGGGTGGGGGTGGGGTTGGTCATAAACCCCAAGAGGTGGGGGGTCTTGAGAGGTGCATTGTTTCCAAGACAGGGCCCTCCGCGGGGCACAGATTACCCACAAAGGTGGGAAAGCCTGGCGGGAGGGCGCCTTGTAAAACCAGTCGTCCTACCCACATGGCGAGGCACCCCCTGCACCCCCCCCCCCACCCCCCCACCGATACTTAGATCCCAGCCGTGGCAGAAAGAAGTCCTTAAGTGGCTGCTAATATGCTATTTAAGGGTCTCAATTGGCCTCTGGGTGGGAAGGCCATTGTTGGCCTATCCCGCCCCTGGCAAGATTGCTTGGCGATGGGGTGGTGATAGATTCACCGTCTCCCGTCACTCGTTGTGATTCTATGGGCCCCCCGCCTCCGACCTCGCCTTGGGGTGCCCATAAAATCCATTCCTATTGTCATGGTCCTGGGGTTTTTTTTTGGAATATGTGGTTTGCCTTTAAGGCTTGCAAAGGATCAGTATTACTTTAAGAACCAGCAAGCCTCAGGGGTTATAGGAAGGTGCATTTTCATTGCCTTAGAAACAGCTGTTTGGAGACTGCGATTCAAAGGATGCATTCTCGATACCATGGAAACAGCCACTGGGAGTGAGACGCTTCCGGTACCTTTGTTACAATTCAGTTTTTGAACTGGTTTTGGTTGAAGAGTTTTTTCTAACAGAACAGAGACACACAGACAAGGACACAGCTGTGGTGTCAGAGCCTGGAAAAAGAGCTATCAACTATTTAAACTGAAGGAATAGATTTTAGTCTGTTTTATTATTATCTCTCAAAATTCTAAAAAAAAGTCAAGCCAAAACACAGATCTCTGGTAATTTAAATTGAAGAAAGGAAAGTTAGACTGTGACAATCTTTTATCCCTCAAAAACTCTAAAGTCAGATTGATTCTGTTGAAAGTGTTTGTAAGTCGTTAATTGTAGAAATTTGCTGGAGAAGGAAAGCAACATTCTGTGAGGACTTCGAGCAACATCCTGTGAGGACTTGGAGCAACAGTGGACTGTAAATTTGCAAGGACTCTAATTTTTTCTATTTTAAATGTTGTTTATATCTTCATAGTGTTTAAGAATTTAGTTCTTCTAATTAAAGAGTTAATTTATTAATTTAAAGACACCTGGTTTGGTTAGCCTCATTCGGGGGTTAATAGATGGTACAATTTAGTTGGGTCTTCCATTAATTTGGAAAGTTTTAAATGATATGTCAGCTGATCTGTGGAGCGACGGGATTGAATTAACAGTGCGTTGGTCCCACCACAATCAGAATTGTATATTTTGATTGGGGGCTTTGACAGGAGCAGCCGGTTGTAACACTATGCTGGCACCCAAATATTCCAAATCCCAGTCTGATACTGAGGTTTCCTCAATAGCCAGTTGGGGACAGTACCTTTTGATGGAAGAGAAGGTTGAAGCCTGGCCCTCCTAAGAAAAATCTCAGAATTGTTAATTTTTCAAAAGCAGCCCCCTTTGTAAAGGTGATAAGGGACATCTATAAGCTCTTTTCAGGGACACTGGGGGAACCTGGCACTACATCCCTGACTTAGCAATCCTCAGCCAACATTCCAGACTCTCAAATACGGCAGGTGGACCTCTCGTGGCATGTGCCCTAGTGATTCCCATGCTAAACTGGGAACCTCAGCTGACCCCGGAAAGGAGCCTTGGATCAGTAGTGGCGGTCCTGGGTGGGTACGTCCCAGGAAGCTAGGAAGTGCCTCCTGTTTGTGGATTTTCAAGAGCACAGATTCTAGCCACTGTTGGGTATGCTGAATCCACTACTTTGACATGGCAGACCTGCAAGGTTTTATTGTATGATTTTGGTCTCTTCATTTTTGCTTGGCCAGAAGACAGATTGAACAATACAAATTCACCTTGAGTTATGTTTTTTACTTTGTAGAAATCTTCCACTTTCACTATTTTGCCACAGTCATGATTTGATGCTTAGTCAATCTTATTCTGTTATGGTCTTATTTGGTTTGTGCTGCTGTGAAATTGCCTTTTGCGCTTGTAACACTATATATCTGCCCTGTTAACATTGTAACACCACTGGCAAAAGTATAATGTATTGTCCTGATGCCATTGTAAACTTAGTGAAGCACTTCCAGATAGGATTGACTGCTAGTTGGCTTCTCCAAACAGCTTCTACTTGTTGAATGTTAGGCTTAAAAATGGTAAATTAGCATAATTAGCCTTTCAACTCAATTGGAGAAGGCAGTATGTAACTGAGCTCAGACGAGAAGATCCTAGATTAATATTCTAGTCTGAATGAGTTAATTGATCTCAGCCACAGTAGCGGGGGGGGGGGGGGGGGGGGGGGCGGTGGGGGTGGTGGTTAATGCTTCTGGGTTAAAGACGAGAAAATTATCCAGCACCTCACACTTGATTGGTGGGCAGTAAGCCCCCAGTAGAAAGTGTTCAGTGGGATGTTGGGTATGGGTATGATGCCCCTTGGTAGAATTGCTTGCTAACATTTGCTGTCTAGACTCGCACAGGATGGTCACATGTAGGAAGCAGAAGGCAACTGGTGGCCATGAAACTGTACCAATGAAGAAATCACTCTCTTTAGGAAAGGGCAAGGGAGAAAATTGGCAGAAAATAGAAAAGAAATGGAAAATAAAACCTATTGGAGTGTTAACAAAATGATTGGTGTTGATGAGGATCCTCCATTCCAGTCCACAAAGAATTTTAAAGATTTTGACATCTTCAGAACTGAAATAACGAATGAGCTTTTAAAAAATTATTTCATGGTATGTGGGCATCGCTGCCAAGGCTAGCATTTGTTGCCCAGCCCTAATCGTCCTTGAGCAGGTTGTGGTTAGCTGTCTTCTTGAACCATAGCAGTCCATCTGGTGCAGGTACTCCCACAGTGCTCTTCGGAAGGGAGTTCCAGAATTTTGATCCACGGACAGTGAAGGAACGGTGATACAGTTCCAAGTCAGGTTGGTGTGTGGCTTGGAGGGGAATTTGCAGGTGGTGGTGTTCCCATGCGTCTGCTGCCCATGTCCTTCTAGGTGGTAGAGGTCACGGGTTTGGAAGGTGCTGTTGAAGGAGCCTTGGCAAGTTGCTGCAGTGCATCTTGTATATGGTACACACTGCTGCCACTGTGCGTCAGTTGTGGTGGGAGTGAATGTTTAAGTTGGTGGATGGGGTGCCAATCAAGTAGGCTGCTTTGGCCTGGATGGTGTTGAGCTTCTGGAGTGTTGTTGGAGCCACACTCATCCAGGTAAGTGGAGCATGGACCATCACACTCCTACCTTGTGCCTTGGAGATGGTGGACATGCTCGGGGGAGTCAGGAGGTCAGAATTGCCAGTCTGATCTGTTCCTGTAGCCACAGTATTTATATGGCTGGTCCAGTTCAGTTTCTGGTCAATGGTAACCTCCATTGTTGATAGTGAGGGATTCAGTGATGGTAATACCATTGAATGTCAAGGGGAGATGGTTGGATTCTCTCTTGTTGGAGATGGCCTGACGCTTTTGTAGCACGAATGTTACTTGCCACTTTTCAGCCCAAGCCTGAACGTTGCTTCAGTATCCGAGGAGTTGCAAAGTGCTATTCAATGTAAGCAGTAAAATAAAACCTAGGCCAGAATTTTACGCCTCCAAAAGAGCGGGTTGGTGGCCGGGGTTGGGGGGGGGTGGGGGGTGAGTGTAAAATGGAGTGTGAGGCTCGGGGGGCCCTTCCCGGCCCGCTACAGCCTCCACCCCCATTTTATGCGGGGTGGTGGCGGTGAAAACCTGCCCCAAGCCAATCAAGGCCCTAAAGTGGCCAGTTAATGGCCACTTAAGGCCCTACGCCCACCGCCACAGGGATTTTACCCTTGGACGGTCAGGTGGCTCAGGCCTGAGAAAAGCCACCTCACAAAAGCAAGAGGCTTTCTGACGACCTGGGGGGGGGGGGCCCTCATGATCAGGCACCCTGTGCCCAAAGGAGGGCCGCCCCTGATGCCCCAACCACCCCCAACACACGCCCCCCCGGCCCTCCAATCAACCACCCTTGCCTCACCGGGGCCCAACCGATCACCCCCAGCGAGGGGATACATTTTCGTACATTTTCCCGGGGCCATCCTCCTTCTTGTTCTCGAAGCTGGGTTGCAGTCCCAGCTGTGGCCACCGCTCCCGGTAGCGCTGCTGGGATTATGAGCTGCCAGCCCGCTGATTGGCCGGCAGTTCCATTAGGCGGAACTTCCTGCCTCAATGAGGTGGAAGTCCTGCCTCAGAGAAATTAAAGGTTGGGGGGGGGGGTCGCAAAATGTGGATCGGATCCTCAGGCCAGGCAAAGGCGGGTTCGCCACTGACCTTTTAGTCAGTGGACGGCTTCCGTCCATCAAGGATAAAATTCAGCCCTTACTGATTGTTTTTCCAAATGGAATGCATCTGGAACACGTGAAGTCATTCAGATATGGAGATTAGTGCAATTGGAGATATAATGAGTGATGTTTTGAGTATTTTGTTTTGATTTGCTTAATTGCACTGTAAGAAATTGCCCAGGACCAGGTGTTGAGCAGTTTTTTTTAGAATTGCACGACTACACATGTGCCTGACAAGAGACCAGGAGTCTGATTTTTACTTGGAAAAATTGATGTTAAAGGGCAGTAAGAACCAAATATATGGGGTCAGTAACTTTGCTGTTCTGTTAAATCTGACTATCAGCCTGCTAACTTTCAAAGAGACCGACAGCTGGATCACCGAAGAGCCTACCTGAAATAGGCAGTAGGCCTCTTTCCCAAGTAAATGGGGATCCTAATTACACAGTTAGTTCCCAATTTCAACTTTAAGGGACACATGGGTGGAGCTTGCAATGGGAATGCTCTACTCATATGTACTGGCATTCAATCAATGTTAAAAATTGTTTTCTTTTTGTGGAGCTGGAATGAGCAAAAATGCTCTTTATGGCTCCACAAAAATATTGCTGTCTGCTGTTGATCAGGCCTCACCTCTCACAACATTGCATCCTCCCACTCTGAGAACCTTCCTGCTTCTGTCTGTGTCCCAACCAGCTGATATTAGTGAGATTAATATACTTTATTCATAAAATTTGTATAAATACATTACATAATTCAAATTTGACATTGCATAAAGTGCAATACAGTACAATTTCTTTCAATGCAGTACATGAGGTGCCTCACCGCACTTGCCATTACAGGTTATATACAGCTGGAAATAAGGAATAGCAAGAATCAGAAAACACTCGGTGGAAGTAGTTTATGGGCCCCCTAACAGTAGTTATACCGTTGGACAGAGCATTAACAAGAAATTATTGGAGCTTGTAACAAAGGCAATGTAGTAATTGTGGGGGACTTTAATGTTTATAGAGACTGGGAAAATGAAATTGGCAGGAGTTGTCTAGAAGATGAGTTTGTAGAATGTTTTCGGGACAGTTTCTTGGAGCATTATGCTGTGGAGCCAACTAGGGATAAAGCTATCTTAGATCTAGTATTATGTAATGAAGCAGAATTAATTAGCAATGTCAGAGTAAAAAATCCACTGGGAAACAGTGATCATAATACCATTGAATTCCATGTTAAGTTTGAAAGTGCCATGCTCCAATCACAATCAAGAATCTTAAACTTATCAAAGCTAATTCCATAGGCATGAAGGGAGAACTGGCTAAAGTAAATTGGGTAAATAGCCTAAAAGGTATGGCAGTAAATGAACAGTGGGAAACCTTTAAAGAGACAATTCAAAATGTTCAACAAAAATACATTCCTTTGAAAAACAAAAACTCAGCCAGAAAGACCCATCCATGACTCACTCAGGAAATTAAGGATAGTATTCGATTAAAAGAAAAGGCTTAGAATGTTACAAAAAAGAGTAGCAAGTCTGAGGATTGGGAGTGTTTCAGAAACCAGCAAAGGGCCACCAAAATGTTGATAAAAAAATAGAACATGAGAATAAACTAGCCAGTAATATAAAAGCTCTTGCAATCTGTTTTTATAGGTATATCAAAAGGAAGATAATTGCCAACAGTAAACGTTGGTCCCTTAGAAGCAGTGACAGGAGAAATTATCATGGGAAATGAGGAAATGGCAGAGGCATTGGACAAATATTTTATGTCTGTCTTCACAGTAGAAGACACAAGTTCTACACCAGAAATAGACAGTAACCTAGGGGCTAAAAAGAGTAAGGGAATTTATATTAGAAGGGAAAAAGTATTGGAGAAACTTAAGGGGCTAAAATCTGACAAATCTCCAGGACCTGATGGCCTACACCCTAGTGTTCCAAAAGAGATAGCTGCAGATACAGTGGATGTGCAAGCTATGATTTTCCCAAATTATTTAGATTCAGGAACAGTCCCATCAGATTGGAAGTTGGCAAATGTTACACCACTTTTCAAGAAAGGAGGGAGTGAGAAAACAGAACTACAGGCCAGTTAGCCTAATATCAGTCTTTGGGAAAACGTTGGAAGTTATTATTAAGGAAATCTTAATAATGCACTTAGAAAAGCACAATATGATTAAAACAAGTTAACATGATTTTACTAAAGGGAAATCTTGTTTGACAAATTTATTAGAGTTTTTTGAAGATGTAACTAGAAGGGTAGAGAAAGGGGAACCAGTAGATGTAGTAAAGCTGGATTTCCAAAAGGCATGCGATAAGGCGCAACACAAAAAGTTAATAGGCAAGATAAGGGCTCATGGAGTTGGGGGTAATATATTAACATGGATAGATGATTGGTTAACAGACAGGAAGCAACTAGTGGGCATAAACGGGGCAGTTTCAAGTTGGCAGGTAGTAAATAGTAGAGTGCCGCAAGGATCAGTGCTGGGGCCTCAGCTATTTACAATCTATATTAATGACTTAGATGAAGAGACAGAGAGTAATGTATCTAAGTTTGCTGATGATACAAAGGTAGGTGGAAAGCTAAGCTGTGGGAAGGACACAGAGAGGCCGCAAAGAGATATAGACAGGTTAAGTGAGTGTGCAACAAGATGGCTGATGGAGTATAATGTAGCGAAGTGTGAAGTTATGCACTTTGGTAGTAATAATAAAAAAGCAGAATATTTTTTAAAAGGTGTGAAACATGTCAATATTCAAAGAGACTTAGGTGTGCTGGTACAAGGAACACAGAAAGTTAACATGCAGGTACAGTAAGCAATTAGGAAGGAAAATGGCATATTGGCCTTTATTGCAAGGGGATTGGAGTACAGGAATAAGAAAATATTGCTACAATTCTACAGGGTTTTGGTGAGATCACATCTGGAATACTGTGTGCAGTTTTGGTCCCCACATTTAAGAAAGGATATTCTTGCATTGGAGGCAGTGCCGTGAAGGTTCATTAGATTGGTCCCTGGGATGAGGAGGTTGACCTATGATGAGAAGCTAAGTAAATTGGGCCTGTATTCTCTGGAGTTTAGATGAATGAGAGGTGATCTCATTGAAACATAGAAGATTCTAAAGGGGCTGGATAGGGTAGACACTGAGAGATTATTTCAGGGAATCTAAAACATGGGGGCACAGTCTCAGGATAAGGGGCTGATCATTTAGGACTGAGATGAGGAGAAATTACTTAACCTGAAGGGTTGTGAATCTTTGGAATTCTCTACCCCAGAAGGTTGTGGATACTCCATCGTTGAATACATTTAAGGCTGGGATATACAGATTTTTGGTCTCTCAGAGAATCAAGGGATATGGCGAGCAGACAGGAAAGTGGAGTTGAATCCTAAGATCAGCCATGATCGTTTTGAATAGCGGAGCAGGCTCGATGGGCCATATGGTCTACTCCTGCTCCTATTTCTTGTGTTCTTGTGTACAATGTGCATTTACATTTCATGTCAAATATTCTCTGGTGCATATAGCCCAAGTGGTTTTACACGGGTTCCAGCCCCTGGGTATACTATGGCAGGAGGGCCTTAGATGGTGACCTTTCCCCATTGAGCCTTTGCGCCAGCTGCCCCAAGCTTTAGTGCATCCTTTGGCTCGTAGTTCTGGACCTTGGAATGGGCCAGTCTATAACACTCAGTCGTCAACAGCTGTCTGCACTGGAAGACCAGCAAGTTTCGGGCAAACCAAAGTGTGTCTTTCCATCGAGTTGATGGTCCTCCAGCAGCAGTTGATGTTTATCTCGGTGTGCGTCCCTGGGAACAGCCTGTACAGCACAGAATATTGCATTCTAGGGTGAACCTCGACAAAAACCACAGCATCTCTTTCCAGACCTGCTTTGTAAAGGCACATTCCAGAAGGAGGTGGGTGACAGTCTCTTCCCCACTGCAGCATGTAGGGGCTGTGAGACTGTGGTTGTGTGGGATTGATCTGACGGGGAGGTACTTTCTCATCACCAGCCAAGCTATGTCTTGGTGCTTGTTTGAAAGTTCTGACGATGAGACATTCTGCCAAATGAGTTTGACACTCTCCTCGGGAGCCATCCAACAGGATCCACCATCTGCTTTTCCCGCTGGGCCTTGAGGACGTTAAGTGAGAACCACTGTTTGATAGACTTATGGTCAAACGTGTTTTTCTGTACAAACTTTATCATGAGGGGCAGGTGATATGGCACGATCCAACTGAATGGAGCGTTCTGGGCAAACTGGCCAGACCCATTCTTCGCAACACCTGGGACAGATAGTACCTCAGCATCTAGTAACACTTGGTGTTTGAGTATTGAGGGTCTACCAACAGCTTGATGCAGTCACATATCAGGATGAGGGCAACGTTGGGTATGTTTTTTTCCCCCTTTATCTAGAGGTTTGAACATCATGTCCCTGTGAACATGGTCCATTTTTGATCCCCAGCTAAAGCAGAAGATGGCTTGGGTGACCGCCACAGCACAGGACCTGCGCCATATAGAGCAACACCGAGAGCGCCTCGCACCTGATGACCAGGTTCTTACCTGCAATGGAGAGGGAGCATCACTCCCACATGCTCAGTTTCTGTTTCACCATGGCTATACCCTCCTTCCAGTTTTTGGCGCATGCCCCGGCTCCTCTCAACCATATCCCCCAGCACCTTTAGGACAAAGGATTGGTTGGTCCAGTTCCCAAAGAACATGGCCTCACTCTTTCTGTGATTTACTTTGGCTTCCGACGCCAGTTCGAACTGGTTGCAGATGCTCATCAGATTGCAAACCGACAGCAGATCTGAGCAGATGACGGCAATGTCATCCATGTACAGGGAGGCTTTGACCTGAGTGCCTCCACTGCCTGGGATTGTCACCCCCCCCACCACCCTGCAACCCCCACTTATGCCCACATCCTTCTTAATGGACTCAGCAAAAGGTTCGATACAGCACACGAGCAAGACAGGGGAGAGAGTGTTAATTGTGTATCAATTGTTTGATTATATGCATGTAGAGGGTGTTAATTGGGGTCTTACTTGAGCACTTATAAGCAGACACTTACTGAGAATAGTGAAGGGTTTGTACATGTCTGTAATCCTTTTATTCCATACAATAAATGTGAAACTGAGTAAAGATAGGCTCCAGCATTATCCTGCCATAACAAGCTTTCTGGAGTTTAACAGAGAGGACAGTCCTGCCTGACTCCAGATTTGATTGGAAAACTTTCCGATTCCCACCCATTGATTGAAACTGCAATACTGATGTTTGTGTAGAGCAGTTGAATCCAATTGCGGATTCCCTCCCCAAATCCCATTTTGGAGAGCATGTCCATCATGTAGGTGTGCAATATTCTGTCAAAGGCTTTCTCCTGGTCCAAGCTGATGAAGCAGGAGTTCACCCCTTTGTCACATACATCGGTGATCATATCCCTGAGTAGGGCAAGGCTATCAGAGATCTTAGTGCTGAGTACGGTACAGGTCTGATTGGGTGGATCACCAACTGCAGAGTAGACTTAACCGGACTGGTGATGACCTTGGACAGAATTTTGTAGTTCACATTAAGCAGTGAATGATTTCCTCCCTCTCCCCTTCCGCTTGTAGATAAGGATGATAATGCTTTGCCTCATGGACTCTGACATGTTGCCAACACTTCAGCAGGTCTGGGCCAATCCAGTCCCACAGAGTTGAATATAACTGGCCCGTAAACCATTGCTTCCAGGAGTTTTGCTCGTCTTGAAGGACCTGATGGCCTTTGTCAGCTCATCCAGAGTTAGCGGTTTGTACAGACTCTCCCAAGTACTGTCACTTAAGACCACTGTGATAGAGGAGAGAAAGGACTGGGAGGTTGTGCTTTTTGTGGGCTCCACGTCGTACAGCTTGGCATAAAAGGATTTGCTGATCCTTAGGATGTCAGGCTGCAATGACGTTACTGAGCCATCTTCTTCCTTCAGGCTGCTGATCACAGCACTCTCTGCGTGTACCTTTTGGAGAAGAAACTGAGCACGACTCATGCTACTCCACAGAGTGGACTGTGGACCAGAAGGTGATCTTGGAGGCCTCCGTGACAAAGAGCGAGGCCTTCTGGCTCTTCACCTCTTGGAGATCCTCCTTCACATCAACCCCTATTGACTGAAGCAGGAGCAGATTCTGCATGCTTTTCTGTAGTCGGGACTTTCCCTCTGTCTTTCTCTCACCTTCTGAACACCTTTGAGGATGAAGAACCTCTTGATGTTAGTCTTGATTGCTTCCTACCAGTGCACTGGGGTCTCAAAGAGGGGCTTCAGAGCTCTCCAACCTTTGTAATCCTTTATGAGTTCCTCAATGTTTCTGGGGTCAACAGTTTCATGTTCAGCCTCAATGTCCCCCGCCAACTCTCTGGTCTTCCTGTAAGTGACAGTCAGCCAGTAGGAGGCAGTAGTCAGAGAAGAACAGTGGCTTGACGTCGGTGGATGTGACCGTGAACACCCGGGACAAAAACAGGAAGTCGGTCCTGGAACAGATGGACCTGTCTGGCCACAACCAGGTGTATCTACGCAGCGCTCCATCTGGAGGGTTGCTGAAGACACCACGCAGCTTGGTGCCTTCTACTATTTCCATCAGGAATCTTGATGTGGCGTCCAGTTTGCTGTCAGCCCTGCTGGATCGTCTAGCCACATCGACGATGTGGTTGAAGTTACCACCTAGAATGACCGGCCTGGACGTCACCAGCAGCAGTGGGAGCTGCTGGAGGATGGTCAGCCACTTATCATTTTGAGACAGGGCGTACACGTTGATTAACTGGAGCACAGCGTTTTTTTTACATTACGTCTGCTACAAGGAGGCAACTGCCCACGACTTCCTTAACTTCGGAGATGATGAGGTTGCCTCCCCGCAGCAGAATACTCAGGTCAGAGGAACGGGAATTGGAAATGGCTGGCGGGAGGTGGTCTAGAACCAGGGGACAATGTCACAAAATAAGGGTTAGGCCATTTAGGACTAAGTTGAAGAGGAATTTCTTCACTTAGAGGGTGGCGAACCTTTGGAATTTTCTACAGAGGGTGGTGGAGGCTCAGTCATTGAGATATTAAAGACATCAAGGGATATGGGGATAGTGTGGAAAAATGGCATTGAGGTAGAAGATCAGCCATGATCCAGTAGAATGGCAGAGCAGGCTCAAGGGGCCAAATGGCCTACTCCTGCTTCTATTTCCTATGTCCTGTGTTCCTATGCTCCCCTGATCAGATCAGTGACCCATGGGACCACCATTGCAACCATTGCCTGTAGGTGCTGAGGTCCGGTATTCTGCACATCTGCAGAAACAGCAGGTTGGCTTTGACCTTGGTGAGGTATCCCAAGGTCGAAACGCATTGCATAGTGGACTTAACACGATGCACGTAAAAGGAGGAAATCTTTAGACCCATTGAACTGTATCTTGCTTACCAGTCCAGGTGTCTGTGGTAGCCCTTGGGTATGTTTATGCATATCCATAACTTTCACAAACCTTTTTTTTCAGAGATACAGCACTGAAACAGGCCCTTCGGCCCACCGAGTCTGTGCCGACCAACAACCACCCATTTATACTAACCCTACAGTAATCCCATATGCCCTACCACCTATCTACACTAGTGGCAATTTGTAACAGCCAATTTACCTATCACCTGCAAGTCCTTCGGCGGTGGGAGGAAACCGGAGCACCCGGAGGAAACCCACGCAGACACAGGGAGAACTTGCAAACTCCACACAGACAGTACCCAGAATTGAACCCGGGTCCCTGGAGCTGTGAGGCTGCGGTGCTAACCACTGCGCCACTGTGCTGCCTTTGCACTGTTATTAGGCTGAGAAAACCATCCTGCCCACTCACAGGTGGGTTGTTCTGCCGGGGTGACATTGGGGGCAGGGGGTGGTTGGTGGGGTGGGGGGGGCGGTCATGTAAGCAAGGAGGTTTGGACTGTCCTTCGCCGATGCTGTCTTTCCCCTCTGTTCCTCATTGATGACGTTGCTGCTCCTGGCTTCCCGGAGCTGGAGTGCTTTGGGCGTCTTGTTGCACTTGAGGTTGGGGTGCGCTGGGCCATTCGCTGCTTCCAGTGTTTCGGAGGTGGGGGCCTTCTCCTCCACCTCTTCACCTCCTTTGCGTTCTGCCGCTTCTTTTGATGGTGTTGTCTTTCCTACCCTTCCTCATCGGATGAGGATCAGCTGCTGTAGTCTGTTTCAAACATGAGCCTCCTTTTGCCACTGATTTGGGTAGTGGTTTGTTCCCTTTTTTGGGCCTTCTTTGCAGTTTTACTCTTAACCACTTGCCACTCACAGTTGTCCCTCTACTGGCGCCTCTTCCATTGATTCTGTCTGCTGAGGAGGCGGATCAGGGCACAGGGTTGGTGTTTGGCAGTTTGCTGCAGCACCCTCTTCCTTCTCATCATTCTTTGGCAAGTTTTTCCTCATGGGAGGCTTGGAGGAGGTAGGGTTGCTGGTTACCTTTGCAGCAACCATGTTTGCCGTTTCTTCCTCGTGCCCCTCCTTGATTCTCACTGCCTGTGCAGCGCTTTGGGCAGATCTTGTAGAGATGGCCTGCCCCACCACACAGGTTGCAGCACTTACTCTGCTTGCAGTCTTTTGTCTGGTGGCATTCCTGCTTGCATATCTTGCAGATGACCGTGCAGCAGTTGGCTGCAATGTGATCAGATTTCCCACAGGTGTGACAAACTGAGCTTTTTTTTTATTTCCAAAATATACTTTATTCATAAAAATCTGTGACAAACTCTGGGCTGCCTGCATAGACCAAGTAGCACTACTTCCCCTGATGGTGAAGCTGGAGGGAGGGTGGAGGATGACTCCGTTGGCCTCCACCTTCAAGGTCACCTTGACTTGCCATTTGCTGGTCTAAATCCTGAACGGCTCCTTGATTTCATTGCTGTTCCCAGCCACCCCAACATACCTGGCAAGGAAAGTGAGCACATACAAGAATATGGGAGTTGTAGAGATGGTGGTCACAACTCGGTTCCATTGCAACGGCAGCGTAAACAGCGGCTCCACCATGAGGATCGACAGCAACGTGTGGTTTCCTCTCTTCTTGAAGATCTTCAGGAATTTCACACAGCCTGCCACATTCTTAAGCGTCACGTTGAAGTACTTGCTGCTGGGGAAATCCTGCAGGCAGAAGATGTCTGCAGTTTCAAATTCACAGCATTTGAAAAGGACTTGCTTAGTGAAGAAGGTCCGGTCCATGGGTGCACCTCCTTCGTTGTTTTTCACCACCACCCTAACGGTGTTACACACCCTTGGCTTGGAGCTCTGGTGTTAGGTCTAGCCACTGCTTAAAGTCTTGACAGAAAGAGCACCAAGCACATAAACAATAAGCATGGAGGGCTCAAACAACAACATGGTGAAGAGACAAAGCTATTGCTGAAAACCCCCAAAAATAAATCAAAACCCAAAACTCGTCCTGGGAGAACCTCCTTCAGGATCAAGGTGTCTCCCCTGCAAGGTAAGTATTAGTGAGCTAATAGATTATATCCCCTAAATTTACTTTATTCATAAAATTTAGAAAAATACATTACATATTAGTTCAAATTTGACACTGCACAAAATGCAATACAGTGAAATTAAAGATCAGCGAGTTACAGTAGGATGTCTGTCAACAGGTCACCAGCCAAATTCAAATGAGTCCAGAATTTCAAAATTGTAGTCTCTTTGTCAGTGCGGCCAGCACACTCAGCTCGTCAACTGCCCAAAAGTCAAAATCAAACCCTGGGGAGGCTTTTTCAACTTCGTCACCTGGGCAGCCACCTGACAGAGCAGAACACCCAATGGTTATAGAACCTACCCAATTATCATCCATTGATTTTACTTGCATGTGTTCCGAGCGCTTTAAATACACCCACAACTCCATCAGTAGGAAAAGCTTGACTTGTCAGCACTGTTTGCACAGGACTATATCTGTGAGCCAGTGTTGGCATTATCAGTAAAGGCAGATTATAATAGACTGTGCACAGGTCTATACGGTTCTGTTGTCGTCAGATTTCAGATGTGTCTGAGAATCCCTGAGGTTGCTGGGCCAAATAGAAGTTAAAATGCTGAAAAAAGTAAGCTAATAATACAGCGAATACTGATTGAGGGTTCTTTGATCTTTGTTTTATAAAATCTGACTCACTATTCCTCCTAAACTTGAATGCTACAAATAAAAGATTACATGAAATACCCTGATTAACTGTACTTTGGTGTAATCTTAATATCTAATCTACTAGTCCAGTTCATTCACATGTTGGAATATTTTAAACATGTTAAAGATTTTAAAGTATTTTAGCTAGCTGTTTAATGAACCATTTATATTCTATTTCTGTTACATGCAAACATTGGTGAGGTTAATAGTAGTAATTATGAACACGCTAGAAAATGTGCTGGATTTTCCTTTGCCATGCTTGTAAATGGTTACATTTAGAAAATTAGTATTTGGACATTTGTGCCAAACTTCATATGTCATCTAAACTAAGCTATTGGTTTAGGAATTAAATTGAACTTTAAAAAGGTTAAATACCTGACTTTAAATGCTTAAGACTAAGAGGGTGAAGTTGGTCTACGTCAGCAGCACAAAATAGACTCAAAGGGAATTGGGTAGCCAATTTTTCACTGTGTCCAATTTTCTTTCCATTGAAGTTTACAGAATGATAGTTCAGACTCTTTTTGGAGACTTGTTTCCTGGTCTAACTCACTTTTACTTAGTTTGAAATTAAAAATATTGGCAATATTTTCCAAGTCAATGGAAAATAAAAGCGGGCGCGGTGAAAAATTGGCTGTCAATTCGCTAAGAGCCCATCTCACCCTAAGAATGTCTTTAGTCATTGGATTATCTTATTCTTGGTTAGGATTCTGGCCAGTTTTTAAGATACTAAGTAGTTAAAGAGGCCAAGCTATGCAACCTATGTCATGATAAGCTTTTGCCAAATAATTGCTACTAAGTTTAAAACTTTAAAAAAGTGACCACTGATTTAAAGCACAGGTGATGTATTTCATATTTCTTCATTCTGTGGCCATTAACAATTTCTTGCATTAAGTAAGGGTGTGATTAATACTATAAACAAAATACATTCATTCTGCAATAACTGATTAGTGTTAAATAATTCAGCTGCACTGCTCATAAATATGTCAGTTTCAGGAGACAGCAGAAGTGTGGGTGACACAAATGTCCTGTGAACTAAACATTGTATTCTGTACTGAGACAGATCTAATTAAGGTTTTAAAGCTCCAATTACCAGCTAGGATAATTGTTTTGATTCTGTACCACTGATTACATATACTACTATAAAAATAAGAGTCTCATCTGGCTCAAAATAATGTTTATTTTGAAGGAGCCAGGAAGAACTTGTCAGCAAATTCTAGAATTTCTGGCACATAGTTACTTGTGTGAAATCACTAATTTAAAAAAAAATGACCCCACAACAAATAAACAGAATGTTAAGAATAGCGATATCTCAATATGACCAAAATAAACCAATGAGAGGATGTAGAATGGTTCTCGATACAGGAATCACATAAAATGTAAATCCAAATGAACCATATGAAATGCTACAGCAGGGAAGAAACAGTGAGAAGCAACTGACCTCAACTCGAGGATGTTAGGAACCGCTGTGGCTTCAAATTTAAAAAAGGATTGGTCAATCAAACTGGCTATACTGAATTATAACTTGATCAGTTTTATTAAATTATAATTCAGAAGTCAGTGGTGCAAACAGCAGAATTAAAGGATTCAAATAGTTCCTTAGAACATCGGAGTGCATGTAAACCAAAAAAGATCAAAAAGGCTAACATGTATACACGTACTCTAGGCCGTGCAGACAGAGGTTGGGGGAGGGAGTGTGTGATGATCTGTGTAGAGATAAAATTTCATGAAAACTGAAACTTATTTTGATATTTATCAGCAATAAATATTTCATTAGTATTGTGACACTTGTAGCAAGAAACTGATTTTTTCTTCCTACATCTATTAAACAATTTTAAGATATATAATTAATCACCATATATTGTTGCCTACTAAATCGACTGCTGAATATCTCTGCTAAATTATTTTTCAGAAACAGTGAGGATAGTAGCAGACTTCAGGAGGACATAGACAGGTGAAATAGGAAAACACATGGCAGATGAAATTTAATGCAGAGAAGTGTGAAGTGATATATTTTGGAAGGAAAATATGAGACGAGGCAGTATAAACAGAATGGTAAAATTTTGAAGGGGGTGCAGGAACAGAGAGACCATGGGGTTCACATACACAGATCTTTGAATGTGGCAGGACGAGTTGATAAATATGGTTTTAAAAAGAATACATGCTCTCGGGTTTTATAAATAACAACAAAAACTTATATTTATATATCAGCTTTAACGTAATAAAATGTCCCAAGGTGCTTCACAGGAGCATTATAAACAAAGTATGACACCGAGCCACAAAAGGAGATATTAGGTCAGATGACCAAAAGCTTGGTCAAAGAGGTAGGTTTTAAGGAGTGTCTTAAAGGAGGAAAGCAAGGTGTAGAGGTGTAGGGAGGGTATTCCAGAGCTTGGGGCCAAGGCAATTGAAGGCATGGCCACCAATGGTGGAGCGTTTAAAATCAGGGTTGCACAAGAGGCCAGAATTAGAAGAGCACAAATTTCTTGGAGGGTTGTGGGGCTGGAGGAGATTACAGAAATAGGGAGGGGCAAGGCCATGGAAGGATTTGAAGACGAGGATGATGTTTTTAAAATTCTGACATGGCTTAACTGAGAGCCAAAGTAGGTCAGCGAGCACAGGGGTGATGAAAAACGGGACTTGGTGCAAGTTAAGACATAGAAAGCAGAGTTTTGGATGACCTCAAATTTACGGAGGGTGGAATGTGGGAGACCAGCCAAGAGTGCATGGGAATAACCAAGTCTAGAGGTAATGAAGGCATGAATGAGGATTTCAGCAGCAGATGAGCTGAAATGGGAGAAGTCAGACGATGATTTGGAGGTGAAAATAGGAAGTATTAGTGATGGAAAAAAGATGAGGTCGGATTCTCATCTTGGGGTCAAATATGACACCAAGGTTGCGACAGACTGACTTAATCTCAGACTGTTGTCAGGGAGAAGGATGGAGTCAGTAGCTAGGGAATGGAGTTTGGACCGGGGACTGAAAACAATGGCTTCAGTCTTTCCAATATTTAATTAGAGGAAATTTCTGCTCATCCAGTACTGGATGTCAGACAAGCAGTCTGACAATTTAAAGAGGTGGTGGTGAGGTTAAGCTGGGTGTCGTCAGTTTACGTGCAGAAACTGACGCTGTGCTTTCGGATGATATTGCCAAAGGGCAGCAAGTAGATGAGAACTAGGACGGATCCAAGGATAGACCTGAGGTGGCACAAGAGGTAACAATGCAGCAGTTGGAAGAGAAGCCACTGCAGGTGACTCTTTGGTTACGATTGGATAGATAAGAATGGAACCAGGTGACTGCATTCCCACCTAGCCGGACAACAGTGGAGAGGCATTGGAGGAGGATGGTGTGGTCAACTGTGTCAAAGACTACAGGTTTAGAAGTATGAAGAGGAATCGTTATGTTTGTCAAAGCCACATAGGACTTTCATAAGATCCGTTTCAATACTATGGCAGAGGTGGAAACCTGATTGGAGAGATTTAAACATGGATATGGGAGGGGACAGCATGTCGAGGACTTTGGAGAGGAAAGGAAGGTTAGAGGTGTAGCAGTAGTTGGCAACGGCAAAGGGGTCAAGGGTTTTTTTGAGGCAAGCAGTGATGACTGAGTCTCTTTCAAAAGTTCCCTTGTGGTTCTGACATGGACATATATTATCACTTTATCATCATTACTGGGTTAATATCCTGGAATTTCCTATCTCACAGCCATGTGCAACCACCATCACCGCCAGGACTAAAGTGGTTGAAAAAGAAGACTCACCATCTTCTCAGGGTAACTAGGGATGGGCAATAATAATGACTCAGTGGGTAGCACTCTTGCCTTTGAGTCACAAGGTTCCAGCTTCAATCCCACTCCAGGGCTTGCACACAAAAATCAAGGCTGACACTGCAGTGCAGTACTGAGAAGTGCCGCAATGTCAGAGGTGCCTGCCATCTTTCGGATGAGATGTTAAACTGAGGGCCCCATCTGCTTGCTCGGGTGGTTGTAAAAGAACCCATGGTACTGGTGAACAGGGACATTATCCCTGGTGTCCTGACCACTAGTTATCCCTCAATCAACACCACAAAAACAGTGTGGGAGTTTCCTGTTTGCAGACTGGCTGCCGTGTTTCTGACATTACAACAGTGACTATACTTCAAAAGTACTTAATTGGCTGCAAAGTGCTTTGAGCTATCTGGTGGTTGTGAAAGGTGCTATATAAATGCAAGTCTTTTATAAATGCAGCCTTGTGAGCATCACCCTCATTCAGGGAACAAATAAAAAAAGCAGTACATTTAAGGTGCTGCTGCCTTTTTTAACTGTAATACAAATTGACTATTTGACTTTCCATTGAGACGATAAATATTTTTTTTTGTGAAAGCATAAATGCGTCACACCCTTGTATATACATTGTAAAAAATCCTGTTGAGTTGATAATGTGTAAAATGTATCTTGAGATTCCTGCTACAACCTTTCTGCTATTATACTCAATTCTAAATATTTTACTTGTAATATTGAATAAGCTTCAATCTATTCTTTTGAACCAAATTATTAACACCACTAAATCAGACTATATTGTAACATAGTTGCAATTAAAGTGGCCTTCAGGTGTTGCTGCCCTGGTGATCAAGGATGAAGTTCTTGACATAGTTCTCATTGACTTGTAACATTGCTGTAATTGTCAGTACTTGCCCTTTAAGAAACATGCAGATCAAAATGAAAGATAACAACTTACAAGCAGCTGCCAATGCAATACCTCACTTTCACTTTTGCAAAAGACCAGCATTCCATACCATTAGATCACATGTTTCCAACTTTTTGCCTATTATGATGCTAGTGGAATCATTGAACAATGACTGCGCAAATGTTTGCAAAAATCACTCATCCCTCTTGTGCTTCCAAAGCATGCAGTAGAAAGTTCGAGCTGGCAGTCTCCAGGGGTGAATATGTGACATATTACTTTCATTATTACTGCTTCTAAAGATTTGTTACAGCAGCCAGTTTCTAAATTTCCTGCATCAATAAACAACATTTTTTTCCACAAAATTCAAATGTTTTCATGCAATACCCAAAGGTTATAGTGCCAGTACCACTGTTGTAGTACTTCACAAGGAACTTGTCAATGCACAAAGTGGGAGAAGTTACAACATAAGACATACTGCAATATTCACTATAATTATCTCTACTAAATGTGAAATTCTTTCTTAGAAAGTGAACATTAAGGATACCACATATTAATGCCCAACTTCTCAACTAAATATAACGTACACCAGTTTCAATTTCCTGCCTAATAATGGCCTCCTTTAACTAGTAGCAATTAAAAGTAGCACTTTTTGGTTCTTGAGTTTTTAAATTAAGGCGCAGAGTTAAAGTAATCAAGAATGCAATAATTCTAGAAATGTATGCAGGATCAATGTTGGAATTACCTGAGTTTGGCCTGACAGAGAATTGCCTTAGTTCGCACTGCGTAGTTTCTTTGCTCTCTTAAATCTATCTGTTAGAATGTTGAGCATATTATTACTGTAGGTGTCAGATTTTGGAATGTGAACTTTTACCAACTGTGAGTTTCAGTGTCAGAAGAAATATCTTTAATTGTCATGTATGGGAGAAAAAAATGTCTTCCTGAGCTAGATTGAAATTGAAATCATTAAAAAGCTGCTCCACTAGTTATTGAATTGTTAAAAATGTTTAGTATATTACACATTCATAGATAGCTAGCTCATCTGGAAAGAAATACCTCATGACAATTTATACAGGAATTTCCTTGGAGCTGCTCCCACTCTTCCCCGGAACTTCGTCAGAAGTGCAGCAAAACAGAGCAACAGGAGTAGGGCCATATAGAGTCTTGTGCTTGTTTAGCCATTATATTAGATTAAGGCTGATCTGTACTTCAATCCCATTTATCCAGCTTTGCTCCAGATATGATGCCTATTACATGTATAAATGAGGTTTCTGCTGCACCTTCTAGTGAAGTTATAGTGCTGGAGCGGGAGCAGTTCTGAGAAAATTCCCGTTGTGTAGTCGTGCAGCTGACACCAACTGACAGAGTAAGTTGATGGTCTGAGTCTATCTCACTCTTGAGCCAGTTGCTAGAGGTTGTGTGACAGTGATTCTGGTTGATCTTTCTCCATTTTTCTCCTTTCCTCCCTGTAGGGCAACAACTCACTTCCAATTGGTGCCTTCCCTTCATGATTGCAACACACAATATCTGTTGGTAGCTTTTCAGTGTTGAATAAAACAAAGTACAACTTACGAACTATATGGAGCCATGCAACTTTTAAAAATTCTTGGCTTCACCATTTTAGTATTATAATCATCCTATAATAATCGAACGCTAAGTAATTTATGTGATGAGCAAATTATTTAAATGCCTGGCCTATTTTACTTTTATACTTGCCAAGATTAGGGTTGACATGCTGCGAATGATAAAGACTCACGCTGAGTTACACTGCCATCGGTAATGAGTTCTTTATGTTGTCTGATGCAACATAAATGAGATGCGTGGAGTCCAGTTCGTTGAAGATCTCAAACAGGTTTATTGCAGATAAACTATTATATACAGTACAGAGCAAATTATTTACAGAACCTTACTCCCGGTGTTACAGTTGCAGAGTGACTCTAGCTTCGAGTTGCATGACTACATCCTGGTACTTAGCTCATCAGCATACTAAGATCTTAAAGGGACATCACTCTTAAAGGCAATCATACAACATCACCTTTCTTTCCAAAAATGTCTCGTATGCTAAAAGTAAAAATACGTAAAATTAGATAACATTAAAACTATTTTACACATGGATAGAAATTATGAAATTTACATGTGCAGAAGCTTAGGAGTCAACATATCATTTCAGTGGTTTGACAACTCTTGCTCAGAGAACTTGTTTCTCAGCTGTTGCCATTTTTTTTGAGGTTTCTCCCTTTCTGCATTCAGTTTCTGTTGCTCTGCCTTCAGCCTGCTAATATACTCTGTTGCTTTTCTCAAGATGACCACTTTTGAGGCCTTGTCATTCTTGGAAAGTTCCAGCACCTCTGGCTTGTTATGGTGCTGGCGGCTCTCTAGAGAGCAGAAGTGAAGGCATGGCATAGTTATGCTGTTGCTGGATTTTCAGACTGCACCGTTTGATGCTGGCCAGAATCTGAGAGCAGGTTCTGGTTTTTGGAGATTTCCCTTTGGCAATGCTCCCCACTGCCAGCCTTTGCTTCTCAGTAGTGACAATGTCATTCTCTTCTTCTGAGTCGCTGGATCACGAGGAAACACTGCCTATTGACAAAGAACTTTCACCATCTGAGTTTGGATCTTCATTCTCTTAGGATGGTGTCTCTGAGAAGGGGCTGATACTTTCCAAACCAGAACTACTGAAATCCTGGAGGAACTGTGACTCAATGCGGGTACCCTTGGTCTCTTCTGCTGTAATTGGTACTTTGGTGACCTCGTGGATAGTTATGATGTAGATCTCCTTACATGCTTGTAGTCCTACCACTGCTAGTCTGCTCGTGTCTACCAGGTAGAATATTTGTGGTTTCCATGCTGACTTGCCATAGCTGCATTGCATTGTTAGTGTGCCACTGCAAGGGATGGGTGACCCATTGTATGAAAATAACTTTGGAGTTACCGGTTTATCATTGATTTCCGACGACTTTGGTACATATCCTTCAGGATTCAGACTGGTAGGATACCGGCACTAGCCCCAGTATCAGTCTTGACCCAGAGTGTATATTTGCCAGCTTTCTTTGGGCACATGATGTTAATGGGAGAAAAAGCTTCCAGTTGTTTGACTTCATCAACATGATGTGTCGGGTTCACAATGTGGAAAGCCTGCTGATCTTTTGGCTGAGAATTGCTTCTGTCCAAGTCTTGTCTCAGGTCTTTTTCACTGTGGGCTTTGTGTATCAGCTTGCGTTTATGCAAGCCGCTAGCACTCTCCTTGCTGCTGTTGCCCTGTTATGGCATCTGTCGTCTGTGACTTCCAGCTTCATCTTTGCAGCCAGATTTCTTGCATAGGCGGGCCCAGTGCCCTTTTGGACCGCGCACCTCGCACAGGTCTTGAAATGCAGGACAACTTCACCATGAGTGGGACAAACCACACTTACCACACAGCTCGCTTGCTCTTTTCGACCTGGTTATCATGCCGATACTGTTAGCTGTACCTAGTGCTTGCAGATGCTGTTGTCCAGCTACAATGGCTTTGTACTTCCTGCCATCTTCTCACAGCACATCAATGCTGTGACCTTTCTTTTTCCCCAAGAGGTCTTTTTGGAATGGTTCAATGGGTATTGATACAATCGTCAGCTCCATTAGTCGCTCTGATAGTTCAGCTTCTGAAAAATTGCATTTATTGCCCTTGCTTTGGCATCTACTGATGATTCTGTGGCTGTTGCCTGTAGGACATCAATTCCAGGCGGTGAATTCTAAAATTCACTCATAATCAGAGCTGATCCTCTTGCACTTTCCATACCTTTGCAGGATCTTTCTATTCCTCTTCAGCTATGCCAGAGGTCATGATTCTGTGTAATCCCTCATTTCCAACTGCTGCCAGAATTTTTACAGCCTGCTTCTAAGGTTCTGCAATCACTTGGTCTCTAAAGAGTAACTGCATTCTTTGTTTAAAAAGTTGGAACTTGGAAAGGACATCCATGGCCTTCCAGTTCATGCTGGGAAATTTGGTATCCATCTTTCTGTTGTTTATTTGCTTAACACGTGTTTAAAGACGTGTTCTATGACTCTGCACTGTTTCCCCTTGAAGAAACTCACTGTTATTTAGACTGGCTGCTTGAATTGAGAGGAGCAGGTATTTGACAGTGCTCTGTGTTTATCTTTCTTGCAGCACTTAAGCTTGTCTGTTTGTTTATCGGCAGAGATAACCCTCCAGTACTTTGCTTAAGTGGCCAGTTTTTCTATGGGAGCCTAGACAGTATTGACATGGAGTGGAGGTGGAGGCATCACAGCTAATCCTGATCAAGTCCTCATTTGACATCGACACGAGTAGTTTCAGCAGAGACCACTGGATAACAATCAGCAGTTGTAATGTCGCTCAAGAATATTTGTCCCACCCCACCCCCCAGGCGAAGGATACTGAATCCAGTTACAGTACCTGAAGAAGCACCTGACAGTAACAGCATAATAATTTATACCATAATCATACAATTGATAGCATACTTGATAATACAAAACAAGCTTGAAAAAAGTATAAATCATTCTATTCAATGACTGGGAAGATGATTCCCTTTATTCTGGTATTTACGCACATTGCAGAGATTTTATTCACTTTGATACAATCAAATCTGCTTTCCTCAGGGTATGAATGTCATTTATAAAGCAGCCTTCGATTTTAGCATTTTAAAAAGAAAAAATGAAAATGATTTGAAATGTGCACGAGGAGGAAGATTTCCTTTGTGCACTGGATATGACACAATCAGAAATACATTTAAAAAGTACGTGTTTATGGTTTAGCTATACTTTGTGTATAGAGAAAATCTATCTATGGGGTGACCATACTAATAGGTGCTTTGCATTCATGTATTGTAACTGTTTTGGAGTTAACAAGCCTGATTTTCCGAGTCTGCACTAATATTATGGAGCCATGTCCACTCGTCATGTTTTAGGAGGTTGTGGGCAGTGCGCTCGCAATTTTCCAAGATGAGTGGCTGGCAGATGAAGCTCCCCAACAGCATAGACTTGGAAAAATCAGCTCCTGTTTGTTGTCAAGAGACTCATGGCTTTGATTTTATCATGTGCTCCAGAAAGCATGTGACAAAACCATCTCATGGCTTCATCACTCACTCGATAGACTGCTATGTTCCCTTAAAATGTAAAAATTGAATTCGGTTGTTGGCTATCATGAGCCCTCTCTTTTCACTGTAATGGAACAGGCACCATCTGGGTTGCTGTTTCCAGAGTTCTGTTCTATCTGCAATATAAATGTAACAACAGGCTGAAATAAAGCACAAAGATCTTAATATAGCTAAATTGTTTATGATGTAGTGGAAAGCTTTGCTTGTTTTATTACATCCTATTTTTATGGTAAATACCAGGGATTTTGCAATATTTGATGTGAAGTCTTTTTTTCCCGCTGTGATATTGCCAGCACTTTTGTGTTTGGAAATATCTGCTGTGGAAGGAAAAGACTGAACATATTACAGACTTAGAATTTTGATGCCAACAGGTGGAGTGCATCTCTGTTAAACAAATAACTAATTTACCCAATATTCTATAGACATAAAAGTATAAAGTATGATCTAAAGTAGTCTCCTGGTCAAGCAACGTCTTGATTTTAAAATTCTCTTCCTTGTTTTCAAATCCGTCCAGGGCCTTGCCCCTCCATATCTCTGTAATCTCGTCCAGCTTCACAACCCTCCAAGATGTCTGCGTTCATCTAATTCTGGCTTCTTGAGCATCCCTGATTTTAATCACTTCACCATTGATGGCCATGCCTTCAGTTGCCTTGGATCTAAGCTCTGGAATTCCCTTCCCTCCACCTCTCCGCCTTTCTACCTTGCTTTCCTCCTTTAAGACACTCCTTAAAACCTACATGTTATGATGTCAGTGAGACTGTTAACATTAAAATATGGGATATGAACCCCCAGACCAATTTAAAGACTTGCAGGACAAAATTTCACATTTTAAGACATTTATTATAACAACTAAACTAAAAGAAATCCCCATTAAGTAAATAGTACTTTGTAATAGTTGATACTCCAAAATTGCAAAGAATGGTATTTTCTTCACTTATTAAAACACTTGAAAACCTGACACCACACTTATATGTCACATATTCCTCCTTGATGGCAAAATCTTTGCATTTAAAAGTCCCAAACTCCTCCCAGTTACAATGGTTGGATCTCCCAGACCTTTCTCAAAGTCAGTGTCCTCTTCACTCACTTCTCTGAGTACTTTCAACCTGGACTTCCGTGAATAAGGTGATCCCTGGTGATTCCGTTGTTCTTTTCCTCCTCTGCAAACTTCAACTTTCAAAACAGGTTCAAGTTTTCATAGCCTTTCGCTGTATATCTTCAGAGAGCAGGTGTTCCCTCTCTCTCCCCCTTGAGGCTGCTACCACTGGTCGTCTTCCTTACAGCCTATCTGCCTTCTGAAAATCTGTTAAATTTATCTGGAATCAAAAGTCAACAGCCCATTGTCCTTTTCCAATATGCAAAGTTCATAAGTCTGGCTTGAACAGAGCCACACGGGCTTTCCATTGTTTCCAGGTGTTAACAGCAGGTATGCACATTTGCATTGTCAGAATCACTGACTCATTGTTTATGATCTGAATGTCAGGGAGGGTGAACCCCATTGTTCTTAAGATGTTATATCCCTGCAGTTTCTGTTTTTCAAAACGGTATTTGATCTGGGTTCTCTGCTGTCCTGGTAACTGAGATTTCTGTCTTCTCTTTCAGCAGAGTTGATGTCAGGCACCTAACTTCTCTGACTCCATCTTAAACTTTTAAAAATCACTGTTTTTAAAAAACATAATCATGTTACAAAGTCCAGAATTCATAACAGACCTCTTTGACCAAGCTTTTGGTCATCTGACCTCATATCTCCTTATGTAGCTTGGTGTCATATTTTGTTTTATAATGCTCCTGTGAAGCACCTTGGGCCATTTTCTTATGATAAAGGTGTTATATAAATATAAGTTGTTGTCGTTGTTGATCTAGTATATAGTTGATTTCTAACAATATTGTTTCATTTTTTAAATAGGTTTTTAAAATCACAGAACTTTACAGCATAGAAGGAGGCTATTTGCCCCTCGTACTCTTTGAAAGAGCTATCGAATTAGTCCCACTCCCCTGCTCTTTCCCCAGAGCCTTGCAATCTTTTCCACTTAAAGTATCCAATTCCCTTTTGAAATTTATTATTGAATCTGCTTCCACCACCGTTTCAGGGAGTGCATTCCAGATTACAATAATGCTCTGTAATTTTTTTTTTTCATGTTGCCTCTGATTCTTTTGCCAATTACCTATCAAATCAGTGTTCTGTAGAACAACCCCAGTTTCTTGAGTATCTCCACATAACTGAAGTCTTTCATCCCTGGTATCATTCTAATAAATATCCTCTGAAACCTCTCTTAGGCCTTGGTATCCTTCCTAAAGTGTGCTGCCCAGAATTGGCTACAGTACTCCAATGGGGGCCTAACCAGTGTTCTATAAAATTTATAAGAATTTGTTTTTCTAGTACGCTATGCCTCGATTTATAAATCGTGTGTGCCTTTTAAACAGCCTTCTCAACTTGCCCTGCCACCTTCCAAGACCATTTGCCCATCATGCCTGTGATGGCTCTTTGAAAGACCTATACAATTTGTCCCACTGCCCTGCTCTTTCCCCATGGCCTTGCAATTTTTACCATTTCAAAATATTTATCCAATTTTCTTTTGAAAGTTATTACTGAATCTGCTTTCACCACTCTATCAGGCAGTGCAATCTAAATCATAACAGTGCACTGAGTAATTTTTTTCTCCTCACGCGCGTACACCCCCAGGTCTATCGGTCTCCCTGTTCCTGCACCACATTTAAAATTGTACCATTCTGTCAATATTGCCTCACCTCATTCTTCAGAATAAAATTAAGGTTGACTTAAAAGTGATGATAATTAGACTACGCTTATTTGTAACAGATATAATCATAGAATGGTTTCAGCACAGAAGTAGGCCATTTGGCCTGTCGTGTCCGTGCCAGCCTTCCACACCCCTGCCTTTTCCCATAGCCCTGCAAGTTGAAAGCCATGATTGAATCTGCCTCCACCACACTCTCAGGCAGTGCATTCCGGATCCTAACCACTTGCTGCATAAAAAAAAAAATTCTTTATGTTGCCATTGCTTCTTTTGCCAATCACCTTAAATCAGTGCCCTCTGGTTCTTGTTCCTTCTGCCAAAGGGAACAGTTTCTCCTTATCTACTCTGTCCAGACCCTTCATGATTTTTAACACCCCTCGCAAATATCCTCTTAACCTCTGAGGAGAACAGTCTCAACTTCTCCAATCTATCCACATAACTGAAGTTCCTCACTCCTGGACCCATTCTCATGAATCTTTTCTGTATCCTCTCCACTGCCTTCACATTCAAACTAAAGTGTGGTGGACACGATACTCCAGTTGAGGCTGAACCAGTGTTTTATACAGATTTATCATAACTTCCTTGCTTTTGTACTCTATGCCCCTACTTATAAAGCGCAGGATCCTGTATGCTTTATTAACCACTTTCTCAACCTGCCCTGCCACCTTCAATTTAGTGCATCTGCGAAGCTGAGAACTATGTGGAAAGCACAATTAGGCAGGTGGTCACACCACAGATTAGGAGTGTGCAGGAAGAGAGGGAATGGGTGACCACCAGAAAGTCTAGGAGGACCAGGCAGGCAGTGCAGGAGTCCTCTGAGTCTATCTCGCTCACAAACCAGTTTTCCATTTTGGATGTGGTGAGGGCGATGGTTCCTCAGAGGTGTGTAGCAAAAGCCACGTTCGGGGCACCACAGATGGCACAGCTGCACGGGCGGGATGGAAGAAGAATGGAAGAGAAATAGTGGTCGGGGTTCGATAGTTACGGGAACAGACAGGCGTTTCTGCGGCCGTAGACGTGACTCCAGGATAGTATGTTGCCTCCCTGGTGCCAGGGTCAAGGGTGTCACAGACCGGCTGCAGGACATTCTTAAGGGGGAGGGTGAATAGCCAGAGGTTGTGATTCGCATTGGTACTGACGACATAGGTAGAAAGAGGGATAAGGTCCTGAAAGCAGATTTTAGGGAGCTAGGTAAGATATTAAAAAGCAGGACCTCAGAGGTAGTAATCTCCGGATTACTCTCAGTACCACATGCTAGTGAGCATAGAAATAGGAGGTTAGAGCTGATGAATGCTTGGCTGGAGAAATGGAGCAGGAGGGAGGGCTTTAGATTCCTGGGGCATTGGGACCGGTTCTGGGGAGGTGGGACATGTACAAGCCGGATGGTTTGCACCTCAGTAGGGCCAGGACCAAAGTGTGAGGTGATGCATTTGGGGAGGTCAAACAAGGCAAAGGAATGCACAGTGATTGGGAGGATACTGAGAGGTGTAGGAGAAGTGAGGGACCTTGGAGTGAATGTCCACAGATCCCTGAAGGCAGCCAGAGAGGTCGATAAGGTGGTTAAGAAGGCATATGGAATCCTTTCCTTTATTAGCTAAGGCATAGAATATAAGAGTAGGGAGGTTATGCTGGAAGTATATAAACATTAGTTAGGCCACAACTTGAGTACTGTGTGCAATTTTGGTCACCTCATTACAGAAAGGATGTAATTGCACCAGACAGGGTACAGAGCAGATTTACGAGGATGTTGCCAGGAGTGGAAAATTGCAGCTATGAGGAAAGATTGGATAGGCTGGGTTGTTCTCCTTGGAATAGAGGAGGCTGAAGGAAGACTTGATTGAGATGCACAAAATTGTGAGGAGCCTGGATAGAGTAGATGGGAATGGCCTATTTACCTTAGCAGAGAGGTCAGTGACTAGGGGGCATAGATTTAAAGTGATTGGTGGAAGGGTTAGAAGGGAGATGAGGAAAAATGTTTTCAGCCAGAGGGTGGTGGGGTCTGGAACTCACTGCCTGAAAGGGTGGTAGAGGCAGTAATCCTCATCTCATTTAAAAGGTACTTGGATGTGCACCAATGCTATAACCTACAGGGCTACAGACCAAATGCTGGAAAGTGGGATTAGGCTTGGTGGCTCTTATTTTTTCTCTTTTTTTTTGGCCGGCATAGACACAATGGGCTAAGTGGCCTCTTTCTGTGCCATAAACCTTCGATGATTCTATGATTTGTGCACATACACTTTCAGGTCCCTCTGCTCCTGCACCCCGTTTAGAATTGTACCCTTTATTTTATGTTTCCTCTCCTTGTTCTTCCCACCAAAATGTAAAATTTCAAACTTCTCTGCATTAAATTTCATCTGCCCCTTGTCCGCCCATTCCACAAGCCTGTCTATGTCCTCTGGAAGTTTATCACTATCCTCCTCACATTTCACACATCCAAGTTTTGTGTCATCTGCAGATTTTGAAATTGTGCCCTGTACAGCCAAATCCAGGTCATTATTAGACATCAGGGAAAGCAGGGTCCTAACACAGACACCTGGGGAACCACACTGTATACCTTAGATAACACCCACAAAAATCTATGATTATGCAGGAAAATGCTCACCATACCCTCGACAGAAGTCCACCAGAATAGCCAAATCTAGACTGGCACCAAGATGTGCTCAGTTGGGCTTTGCAGTGACCTGTATTCCTTTCATTGCTTGGTTCCAGTGCAGCTGGAGAGAATGAGTGCTACTGTACTCTTGTTCTGAGATGTGGATTTAGTATTTATGCTCCGAACACTCTCATATGATGTTATGTACACCACAATAATTTCTCCGGCCAGTATTCTCTGCTGGCTGTGATATAGCATTAGCTTGATGTTGGATCTCATTTGAGAATCCATGTTTAATTTTCTCAAAATAAAAATGTGTGGGCTCACCTGAGTTCTTGGAGATGCTGTGAGGAACCAACGTGCTTTCCTCGAGGGGAAAGGTACATATAATTAATTTGAGAGAAAGAGCTCAGGTAACATTATATGTGTTCTGATGGCTGTTTAGAGAACAATATTAAAAGAACTGGACACTAATACAAAAGCAAAATACTGCAAATGCTGGAAATCTGAAATAAAAACAGAAAATGCTGGAAATAGTCAGGAGATCAGGCAGCATCTGTGGAGAGAGAAACAGAAGTCACCGATCTGAAACATTTGTTTCTCTCTCCACAGATGCTGCCTGACCTGCTGCCTATTTCCAGCATTTTCTATTTTTATTTTAGATTATATGAGAGTTGAAACAGATAATGGGCTGAATTTTGTTGAGCTCCCGGAGTCGGGGTCCATGGTGGGAGGGGGTGAGGGGGACCGGAAGATTGCAGCAGCAGCGGCCTGCCACAGAGCCGACACCAGGATTGCCGGGCCCAATCATCCCGGCGGCGGCAAGGCTCCGTGGAGGACCCCCATTGCTTGGTGACAGGACCCAACTTTAAATATGTAAATAAATCTCATAAATACATTTACCTACAATTCCCCGCGATCTTACCAGCTGTCTGGGATCTTCCGTGCGACAGGCAGCACTCATGCGCCTTCACTTTCCTGTCCAGGGAAATCTGGCGCCACCGATATGGGGAAGGGGGGAATTTAGAATTTTTAGTGTAGTGGTGGGGGGGAAACAGGGTCACTCTGCATCTCTAGTGTGGAGGGGGGGTGGGTTGGGGTGACCTCTGCACTTTGTGCAATTATGGGGCAAGAGGTCAAATTTTCAATGTAAGTGGCTGACGCCATTCAGGGCATCGCAGGGCCTGTACTCGCTGTGATTGTGGGGGGGGTGGCCCGCCCTGCATATTTAAATGAGCAGCCGCATGCTAGATCGCGGGTCGCCAATTTTTCGTCCGCCGCCGCTCCCGGCAGCAGGAAAAGAAAATACAGCCCAATGTCTGCACGTCCAGCTTCAGAAGAATCATGGATCTAAAGAGGAGGGGTAAAATAACCAAAACCTGAGTTAGAGAGGTAGAAAAGGTGCTGGAACATGAGCACATGGTGTGTAAAATATAAAATAGAAAACAATCAAGTAAAAAAGTATGTAATGTGATCCAAAATTGCCGATATCAATGCTTGACCAATAGAAATTTTTCTCTGTTGAAACAAGTTGTTCAGTCCATTTCAATTGCTCTTTTATGTGAAATGTTTCATCTCGAAATCCAGTGAAGATTTGGCAAAATTTATTCATGAAGGGTAGATGGATCTAAATGTTAATTGAGACCAGAATTTGAACTTGATCCATCCAGTTATTCCAGTTAGAGTTTTGAGCTAACTTTTAGTTTTGTTCAATTAATAGTACTCTTACTTCTGAGTCTGAGCACGAGGACAGGCAAAGACACATGGAAAACAGGCACTAAAGGAATGCACAAAGGTGATTTGTTAGCATTTGTATTCAATATGGCATAGTTTAATTTATAAATTTTGTTTGGCATGTTTGTTTTGTGATAACTTTTATTTTGCTTTGTGGCCTACAGGACAATGTGATGATCAGTGACACAGGGAAGGGAAGGAGCATGGGATTGGTGAATGTGTAATTGGGGTTGTGCTTACTGGTCTCATACTCGAATGAGTTCTTCACATTCTTTTGACTTCAAAAGGAAATTGGATGAGCAGTTGAGGGAAGTAGACTTGCAAGGCTACGTGGATAGAGCTGGGGAATGGGACTGACGTGTTTGCTCTAAACAGAGTTGGCATGGACTTGATGGGCCAAATGGCCTCCTCCTATGCTGTTATGACTATGATATACAGCCGAAGCAGAAAGGAGCTGTCTAGGTTGCCTCCTCCCTTCCGCTTCCTAGTCTTCTTCGTCCTCGCCTGGTAGAAAGGGCCGTCCTTAATGATAGCAAGGTTATGCGGCATGCAGCAGACCACCACAAATTTTGACACCCTCTCTTCCAAGAGCTGCAGAGCGTGGTCCAGGCAGCGGAAGTTTTGCTTCGACACACTGAAGATCTGTTCTATCAAATTTCTTGTGGCAGTATGGCTCTCATTGTGCAGCATGGCTCATTGTATGCATGCTGCCCATGTGTATGTGGGTTGCGAACTGGACTGTGAAGCATGTTATCAGCATTTTGGTTGCACAGTTTGGTTTGCCATGGTGGCTAAAGTGCAGCTTTCACAGCGGACTGCTGCAGATTGAAGGCATCATGACTCCGCCAAGATACCGGGCATTGACCTGTATGATGTGCTGCCTATGGTCATACATCAGCTGGATGATGAGGGAGTGGAATCCCTTCTGTTTTCAGATATAGCAGAGTGACATGTGGTGCCGGCAACGTGTGTGCAGTCAAAGGCACCTTGCACGATGGGGAAACCTTCAATCCTGGCAAACCTCTTGCTCACACTGCCCGCTTGTCTCTGACAACAGGGAATGAAATGAAGTTAGATCTTTTTGAATAGAGAGCCTCATGACTTCCTTTATGCAACAGTGGACGGCAAACTGCGAGATGTTGCTAATATTTCCAGCACCAGCCTGGAAGGAGCCCAATACATAAACGTACATGGCCACAGTCACCTTCACAGCCACTAACAATGAGGTCCTCATTCTGTTGTGAGGTTGCAGTTGTGGCCGCAGCAGGTGATAGATTTCAGTGACAACACCCTTACTGAAGCGTAGACATCTCACACATTGTACCTTGCTCAGGTTCGGGTAGAATTGCTCTCTGAACACCCTGAGCAGACGTGGCCTCCTGCTGAGAGTCCTTCTCCCTCTTCCTCTTCCAGCATCTTATCATGCTCTGTGTGACCTCTGCTCATTCTCCCAGTCAGCTATTCCAAGAGAAAGGCCTACTAGTGCACCCACGTCTGGGAGAAACCTGTTTGTGCAGAAGCCTTGAAGTCAACAAAAAGTACTTCAGCACCTGTCACACCACTCCCTGTAGACTTTTGAAACATGAATTATTTGTGGAAGCCACATGAAACCTGTAGAATTGTAGCAATAGCCAGAAGAAATCAACTAGCAACTAACCTGTTGATGATCCCTTTAAATAGTGCTGGTGGGTGGGTCCTTCCTATTGCTTATTGCTTATTCAACTGAGCAAGCTTCAAAGAAGGCATCGGCTGAAGCGTTCAGCTCCAGCATGGCAGTGCAGCTGTCAAATCACTGTTGCACCCTGACTGATGTCATGCTCTGCATATTTCCCTTCTGGGCTCCCATGTTAGCTGATATTGGTAACAGTTCTCTCTGTTCGGGTGTTTTTCCCCCTCTCTCAAATCAGCTGGCACCACCCCTCCCCTCATACAACCAACCCTTGATCCCTCTGTCCTTGCAAAATACCCCCAACCCTATCTCCAAACTCCCTCTCCTCTCCAAAGTCCTTGAACGTGCTGTCACTTCCCAAATCCATGCCCATCTTTCCCAGAACTCCATGTTTTAATACTTCCAAACTGGTTTCTGCCCCTGCCACAGTACTGAAATGGCTCTTATCAAGGTC
The DNA here is from genome assembly GCF_036365525.1 of Heterodontus francisci. Lineage (NCBI taxonomy): Eukaryota > Metazoa > Chordata > Chondrichthyes > Heterodontiformes > Heterodontidae > Heterodontus > Heterodontus francisci. Next base: position 23,992,667 of record NC_090402.1, read on the forward strand.
GCAAATGACATCCTATGTGACTCATCCCACTCAACCTGTTTGTGGCCGTTAACCTAGTTGACCATCCTCCTGCAATGCCTCTCCACTGTCACCCAGCTGGATGAGACTACAATTGCCTGGTTCCATTCTTATCTATCCAATTGTATCCACAGAATCACTTCCAATGGCTTCTCTTCCTTCTCATGCACTGTTGCATTTGGTGTCCCCCAATGATCAATCCTTGGCCCCCTCCTATTTCTCATCTACGTGCTGCCCCTCGGCGACATCATCCAAGATAACGTCAGTTTCCATATGTATGCTGACACCCAGCTCTATCTCACCATCACCTCTCTTGACCCTTCTATAACTTGACAGACCATTCGTCTGACACCCAGTACTGGATATGCAGACATTTCCAACAATTATACATTGGGAAGACTGAAGTCATTGCTTGGTTCCCCTAACAAACTCCATTCCTTAGCCACAGACACCATCCCTCTCCCTGGCAACTGTCTGAAGCTGAACCAGTTTGTTCGCAACCATGGTGTCAGATTTGACCCCGAGATGAGCTACCGACCAGATATTTGCACCATCACTAAGACTGTCTACTTCCACCTCCGTGACATTGCTTGACTTAGTCTTTGCCTTAGTTCATCTGCTGCTGAAATCCTTTTTTTAAATTTTTTTCATGGGATATGAGCATCGCTGGCAAGGCCAATATTTGTTGCCCATCCACCATTGCCCTTGAAAAGGTGGTGGTGAGATGCTTTCTTGAACTACTGCAGTTCAACTGGTGTAGGTACACCCACAGTGCCATTAGGAAGGGAGTTCCAGGTTTTTGACCCAGTGACAGTGGAGGAACAGTGATACAGTTCCAAGTCAGGATGGTGTGTGGCTTGGAGGAGAACTTGCAGCTGGTGGTGCTCCCATGCGTCTGTTGCCTTTGACTTTCTAGGTGGTAGAGGCCACGGGTTTAGAAGGTGCTGTCAAAGGAGGCTTGACAAGTTGCTGCAGTGCATCTTATAGATTTTTTGTTATTCGCTCATTGGATGTGGGCATCACTGGCTAGGGCAGCATTTATTGCCTATCCCTAATTGCCCTTGAGAAGGTGGTGGTGAGCTGCCTTCTTGAACCGCTGCAGTCCTTGGGGTATAGGTATACTAATAATGTTTCAGGAAGGGAGTTACAGGATTTTGATCCAGCGACAGTGACGGAACGGCTATATAGTTCCACGTCAGGATGGTGTGTGGCTTGGAGGGGAACATGCAGGCGGTGGTGTTCCCACGCATCTGCTGCCCTTGTCCTTCTAGGTGGTAGAGGTCACCGGTTTGGAAGGTGCTGTTGAAGGAGCCTTGGTGAGTTGCTGCAGTGCATCTTATCGATGGTACACACTGTTGCCATTGTGCGTCGGTGGTGAAGGGAGTGAATGTTAAGATGGTGTATGGAGTACCAATCAAGCGGGCTGCTTTGTCCTGGATGGTGTCGAGCTTCATGAGTGTTGTTGGAGCTGCACCCATCCAGGCAAGTGGAGAGAATTCCATCACACTCCTGACGTGCCTTGTAGATGGTGGACAGGAATTGGGGAGTCAGGAGGTGAGTTACTTACCACAGAATTCCAGCCTTTGACCTGCGCGTGTAGCCACAGTATTTATGTGGCTGGTCCAGTTCAGTTTCTGGTCAGTGGTGACCCCCAGGATGTTGACAATGGGGCATTTAATGATGGTAATGCCATTGAACATCAAGCGGAGATGGTTAGATTCTCTCTTGTTTGAGATGGTCATTGCCTGGCACCTGTGTGGCGCGAATGTTACTTTCCACTTATCAGCCCAAGCCTGGATGTTGTCCAGGTCTTGCTGCAACTGGACATGGGCTGCTTCAATATCTGAGGAGTCATGAATGGTGCTGAACATTGTGCAATCATCAACGAACATCCCCACTTCTGACCTTATGATTGAAGGAAGGTCATTGATGAAGCATCTGAAGATGGTTGGGCCTAGGACACTACCCTGAGGAACTCCTGCAGTGATGTCCTGGGACTAAGATGATTGACCTCCAACAACCACAACCATCTTCCTTTGTGCTAGGTATGACTCCAACCAGTGGAAAGTTTTCCACCAATTCCCATTGACTTCAGTTTTGCCAGGGCTCCTTGATGCCATACTCGGTCAATTGCAGCCTTGATGTCAAGGGCAGTCACTCTCACCTATGGAGTACTGCTCTTTTGTCCATGTTTGGACCAAGGCTGTAATAAGGTCAGAAGCAAAGTGGCTTTTGAGGAACCCAACTGAGCGCCAGTGAGTAGGATATTGAGAAGCAAGTGCCGCTTGATAGCACTGTCGATGACCCCTTCCATCAGTTTGCTGATGATTGAGAGTAGACTGATAGGGCAGTAATTGGCCACGTTGGATTTGTCCTGCTTTTTGTGTACAGGACATACTTGGGCAATTTTCCATATTGCCGGGTAGATGCCAGTGTTGCAGCTGTACCGGAACAGCTTGGCTAGGGATGCAGCTAATTCTGGAGCTCAAGTCTTCAGTTCAAATGGTACACACTGCTGCCACTGTGCACTGGTGATGGAGGGAGTGAATGTTTAAGGTGATGAATAAGGTGCCGATCAATGGGCTGCTTTGTCCTGACTTTGTCCTTATCCATGCCTTTTTTTACCACTAGACTTTACTATTCCAAAGTACACCTGCCTGACCTCCCAGGTTCTACCCTCTGTGAATTTAAGATCATCCAAAGGTCTGCTGCCTGTGTCCTACACGCACCAAGACCCGAATACCCATCACTGCTTGTGCTCACTGACCTACATTGGCTCCCAGTAAAGCAACCCCTTGATTTTTAAAATTCTCATCCTTGTTTTCAAATCTCTCCCTGTTTCTGTAATCTCCTCCAATCCCACAAACCTCAGGTATCTGCGCTTCTCTAAATCTGGCCTCTTGAGAAACCCCGATTTTAATCGCTCCACCATTGGTGGCTATGCCTTCTGTTGCCAAGGCCCTAAGCTCTGAAGTTCCCTCTGAAACCTTTCCACCTCTCTATCTTCTTCCTTTTTAAGATGTTCCTTAAACACTACCTCTTTGACCAAGCTTTTGGTCATCTGCGCTAATATCTCCTTATATGGCATGGTATCAAATTTTGCTTTGCTTTTTAAAACTCCTGTGAAGTGTCTTGGGACATTTTGTTAAAGACAATATGTAAATACAAGTCGTTGTTGCTGTCATTCCGATAGTTGTTAACTGTGCGTGTGCTAACACCTTCACCAAGACATCGTCTGGCCCGTTTCATGCAAGACGTTTGTGACTACACTGCAGAAGCCATTTTGAATCTCTAACAGCACCCACAGTGCCTAAAAAACAGGCAGTACCAAGCCCAATTTTTCATTCCTAATGTCAAGGAAAGATCAGGGAGATCTGGTATTTAGCCAATGCTATCAACATCCAGTTAGCTTGTCATTTATCTCATTGCTTTGTGGGAAATAGCTGCCACATACAATTACAAAACAACAGTCACTGCATTTCAAAGTCATTCACTGGAATATTTTGAGATTTTTCTTGAGAAATATTTTAAGTCAATCTGTTCTTTCTTTCATCTTAATACACAAAACATATCAATTATGGTTAACCACACCAAACCATCCAATGACAGCATTACAAAAGCAACATAAGTATCCTTTTAAACTTTAGTTTGACATATTGCATGTAATTTTAATAGTTGGGAAATCATGTGACTGAAATCAGGCACACTGGCCTCGATGCCTGGATTCCTGAAGCATTGTCTTGTCACATGAAATTGTGTACAGGGAGCACTAAAATTACCCCTCTGTCCTTCAGATTACTACAGACATTTAAATTAAAGTTCTTACAATAAATATATGAATTAAATTAAATTATATAAGTTTCACTAACATTTAGAATTCTAATGCAACTATATCTCTTTTCAGCTTATTTCTGTAAAGTCAAACATCTTCACTCGCAAAAATAAATAATATATTCTGCAAATCACGAACATTCATACAGTATTTGGCATAAAAGCTATATCTCATCCGTTATATACAGCAAGTGCCTAAACAAATTGAAATAAGAACACTTTGTTTGAAGTCATAACAGACTGTATGGGCTGCATTTTAGGTTTTGGGTCGGAACCCTGACATCAAGGTCAAATGGAGGCCCCGATCCCACACTGTGTCAGAAGCAGCCACCTGGCAATGAATTGGTCAATTAGTGGTCAGAGGGCATGCTCACCATCCAATTAAGGATGGCTGGTGGGCTCTCAAAGCTGGAGGGCCAATAGGAAACAGCTGCAGCTTGCCATTAGGTCTGCCACCAGGAGGCTGCCTCCAGGCAGCTGGCCTGTTCCCAATGTCACAGGGGCCTGCAGGCTGACTGAAAAATTGCAGTCAGCCTCTGATAATTGGCCTTAAACTTGCCTTAATTGACTACCCACTGCTTGTGGGCTGGTATACATTCCGCCCCCAATCTTGCTTCTGTGGAAATGGCCCAGCAGCAGGATGGTGCCAGCAAACTGTCGCGCCTTCATACCTCCATAACAGGGCGAAAATTCTACCCTTTGAGCAGAATCTTCTCCACTTTAAAAATTTCCAGACATTGGGGATTTTCCGGGTCCCAACCTCACTCGTGTCGGAGGTACACCCTGTGGCGTAATCTTATTGGAAGCAGTCAATTAACAGCTGTCTCCGCTTTCACCATCCAATTAAGGATGGCAGACAGGTTACAGGCACGGGAGGCCGAATGGGAGGCCCACAGGACTGGCCGACGCAGCCCTGCAGGGAGAGGTGGGCACTGCAGATACAGAGAGAAAGTGCCAGGGTGCCTCAAAATGGAGGTGCTGGCGAAAGGATTTTGAAGATTTATTAAAAATGAAGGCCCAGAGTTATCAGGGCCATCAGTGTGGAGGGGGAACCTTTTGGCCGTGGCTGTGCCTGTTTCCACCTCGTGGCTCCGTGATAGCAGCATGGACAACAGCCTCTGAGGTCCTCTGACCTCCCATTGGGAGGCCGCCTCCAATGCCCTGCCGGACTCCTGACATGGTGCGGGGTCTGCGCACCTCCCATAAGATTGCATTGCTGCACACAATCAAGGGATAATTGCTCTTTTATATAACTTGATTGGCTACTTTCCGCTGAAGGGTGGGCAGCCACTGCTACAGTGAGCCCACCTCCGGGTAAATTTCCTGGAGGTGGAAACACATCAGGGAGCAGACCCGACATGCCTCAGACCGATTTTCCACATCCCACATCTTCCATAGCCGCCTCCATGGGGCTGGGAAGATTCCAGCCTATATATTTGAAATAATTATTTGTGGAATTGTTGGTAGTTAACCTGATGATGGCCATTTTAATTTGGTTACTGCAACTACATACTGGGGGAGATTCTCTCAGCTGTGTGTGCAAGAATGCACATTGCCAGCTTAATCCAAAGCACTGTCTGATAAGCAGACTTCTACATCAAATGATGGCTAAGTCACTTCTATCCATGCTGACTAGATAACATGTTAAGTGACAGAAACACACATAGATTTTTCTATTTCAAGAAGACAGGGTTAATAATTTTGTAATCTAATGATATCTGTTTTGTTTACTCTTGGCTCTTTTTAATCCAATTTACTAATAAAGCTGATTCTTAGTTTTTAATCTGAGAGTGATGGTCTATTGGATAGCTATTTGTTCAACTATCAAACAGATTCAGAGAGTATGTAGGTATTTTGTATAATGTGTAATGGACTTATCAGTAGCACAGGGATTTATTGTTCACCTCAGGCACACTCGCTCCCAGATTACATAACAGCTGATTTCAATTCATAAAAAGCATGGATTTGCCTATGTAAATGTTCCTTTGCATTTGGCATGAAACAGTATCTGGAGTTCTAATGGTAATGCCCAGGCCATTCAATAGAAAAGGATACAGCAGAGAAAAACTGCTTTGGTTTTCTAAACTGATTCCTGCCGTCAGAAGCTAATCCACTATCCACAAGTATTCTTTACATATTAAACCATGTGAATCACAGAATTGCTACAACGCAGAAGGAGGCCATTCAGCCCATCATGTTTGCACTGGCTCTCCAAATGAGCAATTCACCTAATGCCATACCCCCTCCTTCTCCCTGTAACCCTGCACATTCTTCCTTTTCAGATAATAAATGGTGCATGCGCTTGTGCAATTACCTCATTCATATTTTCAGTTTTAAGCATTCAGGTATAGCTGATCAATTCACAGGCTAGAAGAGTAAGTTTTGTTCATGATTTGTAACCTGGCTATTTGCCCACAGATTTGTTTGCATATATACTTGACCATGGGTGGCAGTTTTCTCCCAAGCCCTTCCTAGACACTGACACGGGTCATCACAATTCTTTCAGTCGATATTTGTTATTGTAACTGTTTGTTATTGCACCAGTTTGCAAGGAAAGGAAAAAAAGGGCTTGGCTGCATATGTGTATAAGCAAATCCAGATTTGTGTTTATTATATCAGTTTGCTAAAATCTTCCAGCTGTGCTGTGCAGGTTACAAAGCTAGTGGAAGCAGTCTTTACCTTGGTGCCTAATTTTAGACAACAAATTTGCAACAAGTGCTCATGGTGAATTTGAAAATCAGAGTTCAACATCCAGTTATTTGTTGGATTGTGATGTGGTATTCTACTTAATGTGCTCATCCTTTTATGCACAGTGCATTTCTCAGCGTTGAGATTCAATTTGCGTCGCAGCAAGGCTGTGTTAGTAAAGCTCTCCAGTTGCAACATCACCTGCAAAGTTGTTAACCATGAGAGGCCTTCAGAAGAGACAAGTAGCTAACACATATACCACAGGGGCTTCTTCGTTGGGTGGTAATGTTCTGGCCTTATTTTGTAGTTGCTTATCCTCGATTCCGGTCTGCTGGTAATTTCATTTTCTACTTCCAGGCTGTACTGGCAGAATGGCAGAGTGAGCAGAAAAAAAAATGAGGGGGTGGTGTTAAGTTCAGCTTCTGCCTTTTTGGCTATTTTTAATTCAGAAGCATTAAGTTTCTATTTCCTTGCCCTTGTTTTATTTTATTCATTCATGGGATGTGGGCGTCGCTGACTAGGCCAGCATTTATTGCCCATCCCTAATTGCCCTTGAGAAGGTGGTGGTGAGCTGCCTTCTTGAACTGCTGCAGTCCATGTGAGGTAGGGATACCCACAGTGCTGTTGGGAAGGGCGTTTCAGGATTTTGACCCAGTGACAGTGAAGGAACGGCGATCCAGTTCCAAGGATGGTGTGTGACTTGGAGGGGAACTTGCAGGTGCTGGTGTTCCCGTTCATTTGCTGGCCTTGTCATTCTAGTTGGTAAAGGTTGCGGGTTTGGAAGGAGCTGTCTAAGGAACCTTGATGCGTTGCTGCAGTGCATCTTGTAGATGGTACACACTGCTGCCATTGCGCGTCGGTGGTGGAGGGAATGAATGGATGGGGTGCCAATCAAGCAGGCTGCTTTGTCCTGTATGGTGTCGAGCTTCTTGAATGTTGTTTGAGCTGCACCCATCCAGGCAAGTGGAGAGAATTCTATCACACTCCTGATTTGTAGATGGTGAACAGGCTTTGGGAAGTCAGGAGGTGAGTTACTCGCCACAGGATTCCCAGCCTCTGACCTGCTGTTGTAGCCACGGTATTTATATGGCTACTTCAGTTCAGTTTCGGATCAATGGTAGCTCCTAGGATGTTGATAGGGGGGGATTCAGTGTTCGTAATGCCACTGAATGTCAAGGGGAGATCGTTAGATTCTCGCTTGTTGGAGATAGTCATTGCCTGGCACTTGTGTGGTGCGAATGTTACTTGCCACTTATCAGCCCAAGCCTGGATATTGTCCAGGTCTTGCTGCATTTCTACATGGACTTCTTCAGTATCTGAGGAGTGGTGAATGGTGCTGAACATTGTGCAATCATCAGCGAACATCCCCACTTCTGACCTTATGATTGAAGGAAGGTCATTGATGAAGCAGCTGAAGATGGTTGGGCCCAGGACACTACCCTGAGGAACTCCTGCAGTGATGTCCAAGAGCTGAGATGATTGACCTCCAACAACCACAACCATCTTCCTTTGCGCAAGCATGACTCCAACCAGTGGAGAGTTTTCCCCTGATTCCCATTGACTTCAGTTTTGCTAGGGCTCCTTGATGCCATACTCGGTCAAATGCTGCCTTGATGTCAAGGGCATTCACTCTCACATTACCTCTTGAGTTCAGCTCTTTTGTCCATGTTTGAACCAAGGCTGTAATGAGGTCAGGAGCTGAGTGCCCTGGCGGAACCCAAACTAAGCGTCACCCAGCAGGTTATTGCTAAGTAAGTGCCGCTTGATGGCACTGTTGATGACACCTTCCATCACTTTACTGATGATTGAGAGTAGACTGATGGGGCAGTAATTGGCCAGGTTGGACTTGTCCTGCTTTTTGTGTACAGGACATACCTGGGCAATTTTCCACATTGCAGGGTAGATGCCAGTGTTGTAGTGGTACTGGAACAGCTTGGCTAGGGGTGTGGCAACATCTAGAACACAGGTCTTCAGTACTATTGCCGGAATATTGTCAGAGCCCATATTTATTCACAAAAAACTTCCCAAACAGGGTTACTGTCTTTAGGAAAGGCTAAAGTGATAGCTGGACAGAGCAACATTTTAATAATGTAAGGACTCCATTCCATTCTCCCAGTTTCTCAGTCTCCGACGCATCTGCTCTGATGATGCAACCTTCCACGACAGTGCTTCTGATATGTCTTCCTCTTTCCTCAACTGAGGATTCCCCCCGACTGTGGTTGACAGGGCTCTCAACCGTGTCCGGCCCACTTCCCGCACCTCTACCCTCCCCCCTTCCCTTCCCTCCCAGAACCGTGACAGGCTTCCCCTTGTCCTCACTTTCCCATCCACCAACTTTCACATCCAAAGGATCATCCTCCATTTTCGCCACCTCCAGCGTGATGCCACTACCAAACGCATCTTTCCGTCCCCTGTCAACATTTCAAAGGGATCATTCCCTCCGTGACACCCTGATCCACTCTTCCATTACCCCCAACACCCCATCCCCTTCCCACGGCACCTTCCCATGCAAACGCAGGAGGTGTAATACCTGCCCTTTTACCTCCTCGCTCCTCACCATCCAAGACCCCAAATACACCTTTCAGGTGAAGCAGCCATTTACTTGTACTTCTTTCAATTTAGTATGCTGTATTTGCTGCTCACAATGTGGTCTCCTCTACATTGAGACCAAACACTGATTGGGTGACCGTTTTGCAGAAGACCTCCGCTAAGTCCGAAAGCATGACCCCGAGCTTCCGGTTCCCCCCTGCTCTCATGCCCATATAGCTATCCTGGGCTTGCTGCAGTGTTCCAGTGAACATCAACGCAAGCTCGAGGAACAGCATCTCATTTATCGATTAGGCATGCTGCAGCCTATCGGACTGAACATGGAGTTCAATAATTTCAGAGCATGACGGACCACCCTTTTTATTTTCAGTTATTTTTTCTTTTTTCTTTTTTATTTGTTTATTTTATTTTAGTTTGTTTCATCATTAATTTTTTTCACCACTGTTTTTTTTCATGTTTGTGCTTTGGGCCCGAGCTGTTCATTTTTCTGTCAATTAATACCCTTTCTGTATTAACGTTTTGTCTTTCAGCAAACCATTAACATACCATTTGCCTTGGATCCATGACCTTCTGGTGAGTTATTCTCTGTGACCCTGTCCTATCAACACCTTCCCTTTTGTTATAGCTTGCCCCACCCCCGCTTTATTTGCTTATAAACCTTTTACATTTCTAACCTTTGCCAGTTCTGATGAAAGGTCACTGACCTGAAACATTAACTCTGCTTCTCTTGCCACAGATGCTGCCAGACCTGCTGAGTATTTCCAGCATATCTTGTTTTTATTTCAGATTTCCAGCATCTGCAGTATTTTTCTTTTATTTTAATAATGGATGCAGCCAACAGTGAGAAATGGCTGTGGTGGTAACATTCATTAACGGTCTTCTGTTGATTGTAAGCAAAACCACTTTCTGGCTGGAAAGGCCATGAGAGGTGATTAGCCTGCCAGACAAGTACAGGCCAATAACAGTCCTACAGTCAGAATACTGTACTTAACACCCAATTCCTGGACCAATATTGCACGCCGCCATTTTGTCAGGTGCCTTTACAAGAGCAGCCCAGGCAGCCACTCGAATTAGACGGAAGCCTAATTGAATTATGGAAATTGGGTCCTATCACATACATAGGACCCCGATTGAAATTTTGAGGTACAAATGGCAGAGCATGCAACCTTAGAAGGACTGCTGGAGGCTGCTCAGTGAATGAACCCAGGAATTATCTATTTTATCAATGGGGCCAAGAGGAGCTGTCAACCTATTCAAGTCCCTCCCCCTTCAACCCCAGGCTCTGATTGTTGGCCGGCACATTATGAGAACTGGCTGATTTTCTGCTCTCCCAGACCCTTCAAGCTGCAGCAGGGCACCCGTTTGGTGCTCCCAACACGCCACAGGAATAGAAATGAGGCTCTGGCATCCAAATGCCTCGAGCCTTCTGAAGGCAAGAACAGGTGGACTATGGGTATGCTCCATCTGCCCTTTCTCCATCTGCAGCTAAAATGGGCCTTAAGGATTTTTTGTAACCCAGATAGCTTTTTGAGTTCAGTAGATGGTATATAATGAATTCTGTCTCTGCCTAATATTTGTCAGTAGGTGTTGTATTTTAGTGGAAGATTCTACACCAAGACCACAAAACCGAGGAGGAGTGATAATAACAATAGAGAATTTTTTACAGCTTAAGTATGGGAAGTTGATCTGAATCAACCTGAAACTTTCTGTCTCAATATGTCAACTGTAGAACAGTTAATTTAAGATGAAACTTTAAAAGCATAGATTTTAAAGTTAAACCTGAACCAACAAAATTAACTACTGTACTTTAGTTGTTGAAGTAATTGTCAATGCTGTGTGGAGACCTCTGTGTATCCTAACAAATGAGGCCTGTTCTGGATTCACCTTGTTTCTGGGTTGGACTATTAGGAGTAGCAACTTCATATCCAATACATAAACAATGTAATGCAGACTAGACGGACTACATGGATCTCATCAATAATCTTGTGCACTCTGGGAAGTTCTGTTATATGGTAGAATCCAAGAGTTCCGGTCTGGATAACTCTGACCTCCACCGAAAAATGTATGTAAAATTAGATTGCAGAGAACTATAGAAGTTTTATGCTGGAGGGTGAGGTATCCCCACAGCCGTTTGGTGAGTAGGCAAGTCGATTGTCATTCTTAGAGATATGGGGCAGCACAGTCACTGATATTGGCAGGTGACATGAATTTCTTCCCCAGTGGTTCGCTGAATGTAAAGGTATTAATCCAAGGGATAGATAGAACCTATTTATCCATTCCTTTATATAGGGTTAATTTAAATTGTGACTTGGTCACTGGTCCTGTTACTGTTGGGATCATTTCTTGTTTGCCCATTAAGCGGGTAGATTTTCTCCTAGGAAATGACTTGGCTCGGGATATGGTATTGGCATCTCCAGTAGTTTCAGAAAAGCCAGTTCAGGTTGCTGGAACTGAGGTTTTACAGGAAGAATTTCCCAGAATATTCCCAGATTGTGTTGTGACTAGATCCCAGGCTCATAGGGTTAAACAAGATGAAAGGGACTCAGTTGTTGTGGAGCACAATTCAGGTGTTTGTTTGGCTGAGACCTCTTTCAAGGATTTAGATGGGATGTTGGTGATAAATGCTCCAAAGCTAACAATGATGGTTCAGCAGATCCTGTTTGATTGAGGCACAACAGGCAGACCCTGACTTAAGAAGCTTGTCTCTGAAACAGAGGTTGAAAAGGTCCCTGAGTATTATTATGTCAAGAATGACATTCTGATGAGGAGGTAGAGACCACCCCAAAAGCCCGCTGATGAGGACTGGGCTGTAGTCCATCAAATTGTTGTCTCTCCTTGCTACTGTAGTGGAATTTTAAGAATTGCCCATGAAATTCCAGTTGCAGGTCATTTGGGTATTCAGAAGATACAGGCTAGGGTAATGATGCATTTTTACTGGCTGAAGCTGCACAGGGATGTGGTTGACAGTCAAATAAATGGGAAACCAGAACCTTCAATTAAGCCAGCCCCATTAATACTGATATCTGCATTTGACGAGCCATTTAGTAGGGTTGTTGTGGATTATGTTGAACCCTTACCCACAACTAAGTCAGGTCACAAGTATCTTCCTGGGTTTTTCCACATGATTTCCAGAGGCAATACCCTTGAAATAAATTACCGCGGAAGTTGTGATTGAGGGGTTAATCCAATTTTCACTCATTATGGGTTGTCAAAAGGAATTCAGTTTGACCGCACATCAAATTTCATGTCAGGTATATTTTAGGAGGTCATGTGTACTTTGGGAGTGAAGCAGTTCAAATTGTCTATCACCCACAGTCACAAGGTGTTCTGGACAGGTATCACCAAACCCTGAAGAGTAGGATTAAGGCCTATTGTTTTGAATATCCCCATGATTGGGATAAGAGGCTATCATTTTTGTTAATTGCAACCAGGGACACACCAAATGAGTCTACTGGTTTCAGTCCATTCGAATTGATCTATGGGCATGAGGTTAGGGGTTCTCTTCAACTCATTAAGGAAAGTTTTTTGCACAGGAGGAGGAAACTATCCTCCTAGATTATGTGTGAGAGTTTCGAGAGAGACTCTCAAATGTTTGTGAGATGGCCAGAGAGCATGTCGACGGTGCTTTGACGAGTTGCTGCAGTGTATCTTGTAGATGGTACACACTGCTGTCACTGTACTTTGGTGGTGAAGGGAGTACATGAATGGTGAAGATGGTAGATGGGGTGCCAGTCAAGGAGGCTGCTTTGTCCTGGATGGTGTCAAGCTTCTTGAGTGTTGTTGGAGCTGCAACTATCCAGGCAACTGGAGAGTATTCCATCACACTCCTGGCTTGTGCCTTGTAGATGGCGGACAGACATTGGGGAGTCATGAGGTGAGTTACTCGCCACAGAATTCCCAGCCTCTGACCTGCTCTTGTAGCCACAGTATTTATGTGGCTGGTCCAGTTCAGTTTCTGGTCAATGGTAACCCCCAGGATTTTGCTAGTGTGATGGAATACTGCTAGTGGAGGATTCAGTGATGATAATGCCATTGAACATTAAGGAGAGATGGTTAGATTCTCTCTGTTTGAGATGGTCGTTGCCTGGCACTTGAGTGGCATGAGTGTATAATTATGGAATATGAAAATGTTACCTGTACAGTATGCAATAAGCTATTCATTAAAATGTTTATGATGTTAAAAACTTGCTGTATTTCTAAACTATTGTACAGAAAACTTATTACGGTAAAGCTTTCTTTTCCCTAATGGGGGAAGTGTGATGGAATCTGTAGTTAAAAAGCTTTTTTTTTTGGACCCCAACTGAGAGGGAAACTAGAATTGAAACAAACTAGAACTGAAACAGAAACTAAAACTGAAACAGAAGCTGGAAAAACAGCTTCAGGTTTTCAGGGAAACTGGCATTGGTTAGAACCAGATAAAAGGAGACAAAGTCCTCCCCATATCAAGCAGACAAGGCAGATCAGGCAGAAGAAAGTGGAGACTGAATCCAGGCACTGTTTTTGTTAAACTAGCTGACTAACTAGACCCGCTTCTGGAGCCTGTTTAAAGCGACTCGAGCAAAGACTTTCCCCACTATGCTGAGCAGAGAGATTCCACGGTAGTTGTTGCAGTTTATGTAAGTCACTGATATAAAGGTAGACAGAACTGCTAAAACAGCGGGCCAATTTTGCAAGTTAAGAGAGGTGACCTGTGTGAGAGTGTCTGAACAGTTTCACTGCTGACACTGAGTTCTACTTTATGTCATTGTTATGCTCCTTCTGTTCCTCCATCATTTCTCTGATGTGCTGTTTGGGCCTTCCTGCTCCTGAGCCTCCATAATTATACTATTTGCAGGACAATGTTTTGCAGAAAATAGTAGCAATCTTTGAATATGTTGCCAGATTGTATTCCAGGATGCTGCAAGGAAATTCCTGGCCAATGTCGTTGTCTCTGAACCATAATGACTGGGAAAGTCCCAGGTTCAATTCTGTCTGTAGCTTATCTCAGCTAGACCATGACAGTGATGTTACAATTGGCCTCAATTTGTCTGGGTTAGTGAAGAGAAAAATCTGTGTTCCTGGCCCCAATTGCTACCCAGAAATAGGACCAAACCTGCATCAATCAAACAGCCTGACACACTTGCTCTCAAGGGTCATGTGGATAATAACCACTTGAGCAAGGTACCAGACAGCAGTACTTTATTTTATGTATTACTTCATCAGGGTGAAAAGGCAATGAATATCTAGGGCCCAATTTTAAAATGGGTTATTTTAACTCACAGGCCTCATTTAAATCCCACCAGTCAACTTCCTACCCATTCTGGTCATGAAGTCAGTGGGAAGTAATGGAAAATTGCATGGGCCCGAGGCTGCCTGCAAGACCATGTAGATGGCAGGACCAGCTGCCCGAACTATCCCACAGAGGTCTTGTGATCAGGAATGGGTCCCGAGATCACAGCAGGAGAGGCCTAAGGTTTCCTTGTGGGCACGGAGGAGCAATCCTGTTTTACCTGACCCCTCAGGTAAGTAAAAAACAATAAAAACTTATCTTTTTGGACCTCTTCAGGCCCCAATCCACTTTATCACTGAATTGGCTTGGCAGGAAACTCATTGCAGCTTCCCACTCAGGCCGCTGATTTAAAATTGCAGTTGTGTCCTGATTCCATTAACGGAACCTGACACGCATATGTAAAATTATACTCAGCTAGATTTGGGCAGCTGTTGGCTCATATGAGCAGGTTGAAATTGTGATCAGCCAGCTCCTGAAGGTTTAAGTAACTTGAGCTACTCTTTACTATGAAACCACTCGGTTTACCAAACACACTGGAATCTACTGACTGATTCATAATGTATGTTTTTTTTAAATCCTCCTGAAGGCTGCTTACCAGCATCAACATGCTTCTCTTCCAGAGTGCAATTGCCTGAGCCCCAGACTCTTCCAAAATTGTTATTAGTACTGCTTGGTTATCAGATACCAGATACAGATGCATGATCTTTGTTATGTTAAGCTGTGTTGATCTTCCCTCCATATAACAGAAAGTTTTGTCTTAGTGGTACTTTGTTTCATACCCAGCTGGAGAACTGGTAAAACTCATTTGATGGAGTCGGTGAACATACGAACATACAAAAGAACATATGCAGGAGTAGGCCACATGGCCCCTCGAGCCTGCTCTGCCATTCAATAAGATCATGGCTGATTGGATTGTAACCTTGACTCTACATTCCCGCCTACCCCCCATAACCTCTCACCCACTTGCTTATCAAAAATCTATCTACTTCTGCCTTAAAAATATTTAAAGACTCTGCTTCCACTGCCTTTTGAGGAAGAGAGTTCTAAAGACTCTCAACCCTCTGAGAGAAAAATGTCTCCTCATCTCTGTCTTAAATGGGTGACCCCTTATTTTTAATTGATCACTCCTAGTTCTAGATTCTCCCACAAGGGGAAACACCCTTTCCACATCCACCCTGTCAAGACCCCTCAGGATCTTCTATGTTTCAATCAAGTCACCTCCTACTCTTCTAAACTCCAGTGGATACAAGCCTAGCCTGTCCAACCTTTCTTCATAAGAATTCTTTGAAGGAGTGACATGTGCTGCGGATAAAGGGGAGCCCGTTGACGTATTGTACTTGGATTTCCAGAAGGTATTTGACAAGGTGCCACATAAAAGGTTATTGTGCAAAGTAGGAGCTCATGGTGTAGGGGGTAACATATTAGCATGGATAGAAGATTGGCTGGCTGGCTGGCTGGCAGAAAACAGAGAGTGTGCTTAAATGGGTCTTTTTCTGATTGGCAGGATACGATGAGTGGAGTCCCGCAGGGGTTTGTGCTGGGGCCTCAACTTTTTACAATTTATATCAATGATTTAGATGAAGGAAGCGATGGCATGGTAACTAATTTTGCAGATGACACAAAGATAGGTAGGAAAGTATGTTGTGAAGAGGACATAAGAAGGTTGCAGACCGATATAGATAGGTTGAGTGAGTAGGCAAAAATCTGGCAGATGGAATATAATGTGGGAAAATATGAAGTTCACAAATGTGTTGTTCACTTTGACAGGAAGAATAAAAAGCAGAGTATTACTTAAACGGAGAAGGAATGCAGAAAGTGCAGAGGGATCTAGGTGTTCTAGTGCAGGAGTCACAAAAAGTTAATATGCAGGTACAGCAAGTAATGAAGAAGGCTAATGGAATGCTATCCTTTATTACGAGAGGAATTGAAAATAAAAGTAAGGATGTTATGCTTCAGTTATACATGGCATTGGTGAGACCACATCTCAAATACTGTGTGCAGTTTTGGTTTCCTTATTCAAGGAAGGATGTAAATGCATTGGAGGTGGTTCTGAGGAGGTTTACTAGATTGATACCTGGAATGAGCGGGTTGTCTTATGAGGAAAGGTTGTGCAGACTGGGCTTGTTTTCACTGGCATTTAGAAGAGTGAGGGGAGACTTGATTGAAGTTTATAAGATCCTGAATGGTCTTGACAAGGTGGATGTAGAGAGGATGTTTCCTCTTGTGGGTGAGATCAAAACTAGGGGTACTGTTTTAAAATTAGGCGTCGCCCTTTTAGGACAGAGATGAGAAGAATTTTTTTCTCTCAGAGGGTTGTGCGTCTTTGGAATACTGCCTCAGAAGGTGGTGGAGGCAGGGTCATTGAATATTTTTAAGGCGGAGGTAGATAGATTCTTATTAGGCAAGGGAATCAAGGTTTATCAGGGGTAGATGGGAGTGTGGAATTTGAGACACAAACAGATCAGCCATGATTTTATTGAATGGCGGAGTAGGCTCGATGGGCCGAATGGTCTACTTCTGCTTCTAATTCATATGTTCGTATGTTCATACAACCTAACCCACCCATTCCAGGTATTAGTCTAATAAACCTTCTCTGAACTGCTCCTAATGTGCTTGCATCCTTCCTTAAATAAGGAGACCAATACTGTACACAGTACTCCAGATGTGGTCTCACCAATGCCCTGTATACCTGAAGCATAACCTCCCTACTTTGTCTTTAATTCCCCTCGCAATAAATGATAATATTCTATTAGCTTCCTAATTACTTGCTGAACCTGCATACTAACCTTTTGCGATTCATGCACGAAGACACCCAGATCCCCCTGCATCTCAGAGCTCTGCAATCTCTCACCATTTAGATAATGTGCTTCTTTTTTATTCTTTGTGCCAAAATGGACAATTTCACAATTTCCTACATTATACTCCATTTGCCCGATCTTTGCCCATTCACATAACCTACTGTTACGACCAAGGCGGGAGTAATGCACTGTTAATTCAGTCCCGCTACTCCACAGGTCACAGCACATTAGTAAAGTTTCCCACCTCCCGGAAAGTAGCCAAATTAATCACTCTATGTGTCCCCCAGAATAAAGCACACCAAACCAGGTTTCTTTAAACAACAAAATTAACTATTTATTAATAAACTAAGTCTTATACAATAATGAGGTAACTCTATATATGAAAAGATTCAAACTTCTTATCCTTCCTAATCCTCATACACACACACATACATTCAAAAAAAAGGTTAACTGGTTTTAAAAGAACGTTTAGAATTATAGCTATTTCTTAGGAATAATAAAATAATTAGGTTATCACATTCTGGTAGGATATTTCCGGGTCGGTGAGTGTCCCAGAATCCAATAGTCGGATGCCACTTGAAGTCTCTCCAGACGAGGTTGATGAACAGTCTGTGATGGGTAGGTGTTCATGGTACTTCATCTGCAGCAGGCGTCACACAGATCTTACAGCAAAGGGTGTAGCAACAGGTCTACCTGGGGGGGTTTTGAAATAGCAGGCTAACAATAGAAGCTTTCTTGAGCTTTCAGGATCTATCAAAACATAAGAGGCAACAGGATTTGCTCCTGAGCCACAGATTTTTCAGAGACTGGAGGCAATAGGAATTTGCCACCTTCACAAATGCAGGGCTTCTTCTCAGCAAAGGAGCCTTTCTCCACAGAGAGCTGCAACTCCTCTTTTCCTGGGTGTTTTCCTTTCCAGGGGTCTTTTTCGCTCTCCAGGCAGACCACAGCCACCACCTCAGATGTAGAATTTATTTTTGCAAGAGAGGCAAACCTTCTTTCTCAGGGAGAGGTCTTTTCCTCTGGTCTGCCAGTTTGTTCTGCCTCCTGCCTGTCCAGCACTGGTCTTTCACCAAGCAAAATGTGAAACTGAAACGCTCACACTTAAGTCATGTGACCTGTCATTTCCCTTGCTGTTGTTTGGAACAGATGTTTTGCAGTCTGTCCCACTCAGTTCAAACACCAGGTTTCAAGGCAGGAATTTTACTTTCGTCGGGGAGCCGTCCACTGACTGAAAAGTTGGTGGCGATCCCACCTCTGCCTGGCCTGGGGATCCGGACCTCATTTTACGACCCCCAGTCCTTTAATTGGTCTGAGGCGGGACTTCTACCTCATTGAGGCATAAAGTCCCGCCTAATGGAGCTGCTGGCCAATCAGCGGGCTGGCAGCTCTTAGTCCCAGCAGCACCACCGGGAGTGGTGGCCAATCCTGGGACTGCAACCCAGCATCAACAAGAAGATGAAGGACGCCCGGGGAAATGGTAAGTTTTTGGGGCCTCACCCAGGGTGATCGGTCGGACCCTGGCAAGGCAAGGTTGGTCGATTGGGGGGACGGGGTCATGTTAGGCATTGGGGGTGATTGGGGCATCGGGGGCGGCCCTCCGTCGGGCACGGGGTGCCTGATTATGAGGCCCCACCAGGCCGTCTGAAAGCCGCCTGACAAAAGCAGGCGGCTTTCTGACGGCCTGGGCCACCCGACCGGCCAAGGGTAAAATCCCCGTGGAGGCGGGCAAAAGCCCTTAAGTGGCCATTAACTGGCGGGCAGGACGGTTTTCACCGCCCCGTGTAAAATGGCGGTGGAGGCGGGAGCTAGTCCGGAAGGGCCCCCCGAGGCTCCCACTCCATTTTACGCCTTCCCCCCCTGCCACCAACCCGCTCTTTGGGGAGGGGGGACGTAAAATTATGGCCCAACATTCAATATTCACAGAAAAATCCTTTTTCTCAGTTTTTTAAAACACATAGAATTCTAAGCTTTCAAATAAAAAAAAACAAAATGCTTGTGACACTATCTATATCCCTTTGTAGACTCCTTATGTCCTTTTCACAATTTACTTTCCTACCTATTTTTGTGTCATGAGCAAATTTAGCAACCATTCCTTCAGTGTCTTCATTCAAGTCATTTATATAAATTGTAAAAAGTTGACGTCCCAGCACTGATCCCTTCAGTACAACATTCATTACATTTAGATAACCAGAAAATGAATGAAAGTGAATTTAAATGGCACACAATCCTTGACTCAAATATGCTATCCATTGACAGTGATTAATGCAATCAGGGTCATTCCAGTTGATTCTTAAGTACAAGTATAAAATATAGTTACCATCAGTGTTCCTTCTAATTTCCCTTCTCTGTGCACGGCCCGTTTGATACACTGCGCAGTTGCTTTAAGATATGCTGCCTTTGCACACATCTTAAAGGGACCACTGCTTGTACGCGGATTACTTATTCCCTACATTCATGATTGCTGCGCACCTTAGAAGGAATCTTGGTTCCCACAGGACAGATGTTCTTCTGATCCCCTAAGGCAGCCCAACTGTGGCAAGATTCTTGCTCTGTCCCATTCATCCGTCCCTGACTGTTATCAGCTTCCTGGGGTCAGAATTTGGTAGGCCTCTGTTGCTGGGTTACCTGCCTTGGGTAGGAAGAGACATTGGAAATAGCTGTATTTATTACCTGTGTTAGGCAGCTCCAGCTAAAGACCTAACAATAGTTGAAAACCTTTTTTATTAATAATCTCTGCCTTCACCTGGTAGAAAAAACCCTCCATACAGGCATTCCTGGCATCCAATGTGGCTATAGAGGAAAATGACAGGAAATACCTCTCATCATGTATTTCCAATTATTTGCATCGTAGTATGCTAGCCCGTATTTGGGCGGAGGTTTGATATGCTGAGGTCACTTCTGATGAGAAACCACCAAAGTGGAATGGGGTAGTGGAGAGCAGGTCGGGAAATTAATGCATGGGTCTACAGGGCCTGTGCCCAGGGAGTGCAGCCAAATATGGGAACCCCACAAGGGACTCCGTCTAAATATAGACCCCTGGTAAAAATCATCATATTACAGGAAAACAGTTTCTGCATAAAGACACATTTTAAAAGCTTTGAATTTTTTTTTAATTTACTAAGAAACTGACCACTGTATACCAATGTAACTGGGTGTGTATAGTTTTATAACGTAATTTTCAGTTATTTTAAAATCAGTTTATTCACAGGTGGTGGCTAGACATTTTGATCAAAAATGCTATTTTTGTGATCAGCCGATTTTCAGCTGCATTAATAAAGCTATACCAGGTTATCACTCCTAAATATATCAAGGGATATGTTTTACAGCCTTATTTTTAAAATTACATTCCAGATCGTTGCCTGATTTTGCTAGTTCATGGCAGATTTTATCTTCGCTGATATGCAAATAAGCCTGAGCAGAAACTTGAGCAAATGTATTCAGGAGAACTTCCTTGACCAATATGTTCACAGTCCAGCTAGGAAGGATGCATTACTGGATCTGGTGCTGGAGAATGAGGTGGGCCAAGCGAACCAAGTGCCTGTGGGGGAACACTTGGGTGACAGTGATCATCATATCATAAGGTTTAGTTTAGTCATGGAAAAGAGCAAGGAACAATCTAAAGGAGAACTTCTGAATTGAAAGGAGATAACTTCAATGGGATGAGAGGGGATCTAACCAGGGTAAAATGGAACCAAAGACTGACAGGAAAATCTGTGACAGAACAATGCATGATCTTCAAGAAGGCAATGTTTCAGGTACAGGCTAGGTACATTCCAACAAGGGCGAAAGCTAGGGTAACCAAAGCCAGGGTTCCTTGGATGACGAGGGAGATAGAGAATATGATGAAACAAAAAAAAGAGGGTGTATGGTGCATTTCAGGTGAATTTTTCAAGCGAGAACCAGGCCAAAGATGAGAGGGGAAGTGAAGTGGAAAATAAGACTGGCAAAGAGAGAATATGAGAACAGAATGGCAGTTAACATAAAAAGGAACCCAAAAATGTTCTACCGGCATGTAAATAGTATGTGGGTAGAAAGAGGCAGGGTGGATCCAATTAGGAACAAAGAGGGTGATATATGCTTAGAGGCACAGGGCAAGGCTAGAATACTTAATGACTATTTTGTATCAGTGTTTACTGAGGAAGAGGATGCTGACAAAATATTGGTAGAAGTTGAGATGATTAGAGGTAATGGATGGGGTGAAAATTGATAAGCAGGATGTACAGGAAAGGCTGGCTATGCTTAGAGTGGATAAGTTGCCTGGTCTGGATGGTTTAAATCCCAGGTTTCTGAAGGAAGTGAGAGTGGAGATAGTGGAAGGGCTTACCATAATCATCCAATCTTCCCTAGAAATGGGGGAGGTGTCAGAGGATTGGAGAGTGGCAACACCCTTATTCAAGAAAGGTTGTATAGACATTTCTAGTAACTACAGACCAGTCAGTTTAAGATCACTAGTGGGCAAAGTTTTAGAAACAATAATCAGGGAAAAAAACAACATGCACTTGGAGGAGTTTGAGTTAATTAAAGAAAGCCAGCATGGATTTGTAAAAGGCAGATCATGCTTGACTAATCTAATTGAATTTTTTGATGAAGCAACAGAGAAGGTTGATGAAGGGAATGCAATGGATGTTGTCTATATGGATTTTAAGAAAGCATTTGACAAAGTACCACATAAAACGCTGGTGAACAAAATTGAGGCTCATGAAATAGGAGGGTCAGTGTCCAATTGGATAAAAAAAATTGGCTTAAAGACAGAAAACAGTGAGTCATGGTAAATGGTTGCTTGTCATACTGGAGGATTGTAGACAATGGTGTTCCCCAAGGGTCAGTGCTAGGACCACTGTTTTTTTTGTTTATAAATACATGACTTGGATATTGAAATACAAAGTAAAATTTCAAAATTTGCCTCTGATATCAAACTTGGAAGCGTGGGAAACAGTGAGGATGATACCAATTGACTGGAACAGGACACAAGATAGATTAGCAAAATGGACAGACAACTGGCAGATGGAATTTAATACAGAGAAGTGTGAGGTGATCCATTTTGGCAGAAGGAATAGGGAGAGGCAATATAGACTTAATGACGCAGTTCTAAAGAGTGTGCAGGGACAGAGGGACTTGGGGGTATGTACATAGATCTCTGAAGGTGGCAGGACATATTCATAGAATCACAGAATGGTTACAGCACAAAGGAGGCCATTTGGTCTGTCATGTCCATGCCGGCTTTCTGGAAGACTAGCTCACCTAGTCCTACATTCCCACCTTTTCACCATAGCCCAGCAATTTTTTTCATCAGGTAATTATCCAGTTGAGAGAGTAATTAGCAAAGCATATGGGATCTTGGGCTTCAGAAAGAGTGGTATTGAATACAAAAGCAGGGAAGTAATGCTGAACCTCTGGTTAGACCACAACTAGAGTACTGTGTCCAGTTCTGGTTACCACACTTTAGGAAGGATGTGAAGGTCCTTGAGAGTGTGCTTAGGAGACTTACCTGAATGATTAGGATTTTAGCTACAAAGTTAGCCTGGAAAAGCTGTGGTTGTTCTCCTTGGAGCAAAGGAGATTGAGGTGTACAAGATTCTGACAGGTTTAGATCAGCTGGACAAAGAAAAGCTGTTCCCATTCGCTGATGGTACAAGGACTAGGGGACACAGATTGAAGGTTTTGGGCAAGAGATGCAGGGGGAATGTGAGGAAGAACTTTTTACAGAGAGCTTGGTAATGATCTGGAACTTGCTGCCTCTGAGGATGTTGGAAGTGGCAAAGATCAATGATTTCAAAAGGAAATTGGACGGGCACTTGAGGGAAATAAACTTGCACAGCCACGGGGCTAGAACTGGGGAATGGGACTGACTGCATTGCTCTACAGAGAACAAGCATGGACTTGATTGGCTGAATGGCCTCCTTCTGTGCCATTATGACTCTATGATAAATAGCTCTGATCAAAACTAGCGCAATTTGCTCTGGATCACTAATTGCACCCAAAGTGTAAACTCCTTAGCTAAATGTCAATTTATTTCAAGAAAAGCTGCAGTTTACCTGTTAAATTTCTTTGTAAGATACTGTAAGATACAGTAAGTATGTTCTCTACAAAGCAGAGTTGCAAAGAAGATTTAGTAGATGTAAATAGACAGAATTCACCCTACTTTAAATAGAGTAGGATTTCCTTTTTATGTTTCAGAAGACTTAATTCATTAACGTTTTTTCTAACACTTAATTCAATTTCCTGACAGCAGTTAAAAAGGAATTTGCTTCCTTCTCTGCTTAA
Organism: Heterodontus francisci; assembly: GCF_036365525.1. Classification (NCBI taxonomy): domain Eukaryota; kingdom Metazoa; phylum Chordata; class Chondrichthyes; order Heterodontiformes; family Heterodontidae; genus Heterodontus; species Heterodontus francisci. Next base: position 24,016,085 of record NC_090402.1, read on the forward strand.
CAATATTTTAATGAGTCACTAAAGAACCACATGATCTAATGAGGTCTTCCATAACGGAAAACGATTTTGTTCTAGTTTGTATGTCATCTCATAGGTAGAATGTTGCTGACAATGACATTGCTGTGGACTTGTTGTTCAGATGGAGTAACTTGAGTTTTAGTGATTCCCAGTCTAGAGAGTAGCTGCATATGAACGCAAACTTCTGTTGTAGGTATGAAAAGCCTGAAAGCAACTTGATGATTATTGACACATAGCTTTTGGCTTCTGAATGATTTTCTTTTGAAATGGCAGCAACGTTTGTTGGCCTACCGTCTAATAAATGTGAAAATGTTCTCATACTTGCCATGCTTATTGTTCAAGTATGTGCCTAATTTTCGTTGTAGTGTGTCATCATACAAATATTTCAGCTGTTAGCTTAACTGGAAATAAGTTACTTGATCAGGTCAGCAAACAGTGTGCTACATGCCTGAGCATGAGAATGAACTTGTTCATATTTTTAATGTTTGGTGGATAAAACACTTGGCATTAATAGTTGTGATTTTTCAATTGTACCATATTGGATTGTCGTTACAATATGGCTGAAGTTTATCCTTTTGCCATGATGTGTTATGCTGGCCTTATACTGTGGCTTAGCCACTGCTTCTTCCAGAATCGAGATTTCCCTTCCAATTAACTAACAAATATTCATAAATACCTCTTGGTATACATAGCATGACTAGCATGACATGGCATTGAGTTTATGTCTGAAAGGGGAATGAGTGATCAAAAGGAAGGAGAAAGAACATGAGAAGGGTGGTACTAATCCTGAATTTGAAGTGAGGCATGGGAAATCTCAATCCATTCTCTTCTGCTCCTTATAGAATTTGTACCAATGATTCATAGAGTGGCTTCTTTGAATGCTCTGACAAACTTAAGATTACAGGTCCAACTTCCTAATTGTATCACTTCTTTTCGATATGTGCTGCCTGGTTCTGCAAGCAGCGAAGCAAACTTGAGGTGTTGGGAATGTCAGGATCATGGACTAACATCAAAGTAGCCATCTTAAACTCCATTATCACAATGAGTACATGTATATGCATCGTGCAACTAGATACTATCTGAATGTTTTTTTGGGGGTGAAACCGTCTTAGGATGTCAATGTGCCAAGAGTTCCAGCTGCAGTATGTGCCCTAGTTAAGAATAGGCATGGATAGCAAGTATTCAAAGAGCTATCAGGCTGTCAGCATTGGAGGAAACATCTTGTGGCATGTATGCTTTGCCTATCTATTTGTCTAATATAATGGTGGGCACTCTTACCTTGGATGATTTGGTGAGATTTGTAAACTTTACTTTGTAGCCAGGCCAACTCGGTGGACATGGCAATCACTTAGAACATCAGTCATCTCTTCCTATTAACTCTGAACTGCTCTACTGTGGGGAGAGTGGCTGGCAGTGCTAACCAGACTGCACTTCATTTGCAGTACTCCAATTAGTACAATGTTTTGTGTTGAACAATATCTTCAACATTTAGCCAACTGAAAAAACGTTCCCTTTTAAACTGCTGCTGTGGTCTTTGCTGGATATCCCACCCCAAACAGCAAGCATGTTATATGCTGGGAACCCCCTAAACATCTGTAATTAAACCTGACTCTAGAATTCTCCTAGGGTTGAATGCATGCAACTTGGCAGCACTGAAGCATGTACTGCTGAAATCCTTAACCACACATTTGACATCTCTAAATTTAATAACTCAAATGCTCTCCTGGTTGATCTCCCATCCTTCACACTTTGGCAGAATTTTGGATGATCTGAAAATTACAAACGTTTCTTTTCTTGCTCCAAGTCAGGCTCATCCATCACTCCTGTCCTTGCTGAACGACATTGAATCCTGGTCTCAAATTTAAATCCTTAAGTCCCTCCTTGTACTCCTTGGAACCTTCGCTAGCCCTACTTTGCATTCACACCCCCCAACCCCCACTCAATCTCCCAAACACTCCATTCCTCAATTCTGCCTTCTTGTGCATTCCCTATTCTTTGTCCCACTAATGGCACTAGTACCTTCAGTCAGTTAGGCCAACACTCTGGAATTCCCGCCCTAAACTTCTTCCCCTCTACTTTTCTCTTCTTTTAAGAGCCTCCTTAAAATCTACATCTGGCCAGGCTTTGGCCATCACTCCTTTGACTTGGCATTTGTTTTTTCCTTAGTGCCATGGGATGTTTTTGCTATGTTAAAGGTGCTATTTAACTGAAAGTTAACCTTTGCCATCTTCATCTTATACATATGATTGGAAGAAGTACTGAGGGTAGCGAGGGCACAGAATGTACTCTGGGTAGGGGTGGCGTTCAATGTCCATCACCAAGAGTGACTCGATAGCACTACTACTGGTCGAGTCCTGAAGGACATATCTACCAGACTGGGCCTATGGCAGGTGGTGAGAGAACCAACAAAGGGAAAATCTACTTGACCTCGTCCTCACTAATCTATCTGTCACAGATGCATGATAGTATTGGTAAGAGTGACCACTGCACAGTCCTAGAGACGAAGTCCCATATTCACACTGAGGACATGCTGCATTGTGTTGTGTGTCATGACCACCACGCTAAATAGGATAGATTCAGAAAAGATCTAGTAACTCATAACTGGGCATCCATGAAGCGCTGTGGGCCATCAGCAGCAGCACAATAGTATTTAACCACAATCTGTAACCTCTTGGCCCAGCATATCCCTCACTGCACCATTACCATCAAGCCAAGTTGTTCCTGGCAGGACAGCATGCCAGGAGCAGCACCAAGCACATCCAAAAATTAGCTTCCTATCTGGTGAGGCTACAACACAGGGCTACATCCATGATAAACAAGGAAAGAAGCATACTACAAACAGAGCTAAGCGATCCCACAACCAACGCACCAAATCAAAGCTCTGCAGTCTTGCCACATCCAGTCGTGAATGATGGTAGACACTTAAACAGCTAACCAGAGGAAGAGGCTCCACAAGCATCCCCATGCTCGATGATGGGACAGCCCAGCAAGTCAGTGCAGGAGACAAGTGTTACGACCGAGGTGGGAGCAATACACTATCAATTCAGTCCCATCATTCCACAGGTCACAGCATATTATTAAAGTTTTCCCACCCAACTGGAAAACAGCCAAGTTAAACACTCTAGTAACCCCCAGAATAAAACAGACCAAACCAGGTATCTTTAGACAACAACAAATTAACTATTTATGAAAACTAAATCTTGAACACTATTAAGATAAACCTATGTCTAAAGACCTTATAACTTCTTATTTTAACCTAATTCCCCCATTCTCACACACATGCTCAAAAATCAATGGTTAACCTTTTTATTTAAAAATTATGTTTTTCAAAATTAGCTGTTTCTTAAGAATAAATAAATAATTGGGTTATAAGTCTTTGTGGGCTACATTCCTGATGGGTGAGGTATCCTCATGTAAAAATAATTAGATGCCACTCGAAGTCTGCAGGTGGATTTGATGAAACAGTCTTTTCTTGATAGGCATTCAAAGCACTTCAGCTGTAGCAGGCAGTTCTTGCAACATGGGGTATAATGACAGGTGTATGTTTGGATTTTAAAATTGGTAGATTTCAGTCGTAGCTTTACTGCGAATTCCAGAAAACACAATCAGTCAAGAGAGATTCAATCTTGAAGCAAAGACTCCTTAGATAGGAAGTAAAGAAAAAGGAATTTTGCTACCTCCAGCAATACGAATGTTCTCTTCAAAAGGGTTTTTTTTCCTACTTAGGCAATTAACATAGCCTGTGACTCATTGTCGAATTTCTGCTGAGAGCATTCTCTTTCAAGGCAATCACGCTTCGCTGGTTTCTCTCAAAACTGGTTTTATCTGGGTTTTCCACAGTCAAATTGAAACATTACACCATCTGACCTCCACACTCCTGCTGTTGCCTGGGTAACAGGTGCAGCTGGCAAACTGTGCCTCTTAGTTTTTAAAGGCACACTGTTTTTAAACAGAGTCTTAAAGGCACACTGTTTTAATCAGAGGAGAAAATAAATAATTCCATGACACAAGGCTGAAGCATTTGCAACCATCTTCAGCCAAAAGTACGGAGTGGATGATCCACCTCGGCCTCCTCCTGAGGTCCCCAGCATCACAGATGCCAGTCTTCAGCCAATTCAATTCACTCCATGTGATATCAGCAAATGGTTGAACGCACTAGATACTGCAAAGGCTCTGGGTCTTGACAATATCCCAGCTGTAGTACTGAAGACTTCTGCTTCAGAACCAGCTACACCTCTAGCCAAGCTGCTCCAGTACAGCTACACTAGCATCTACCCAACAATGTGGAAAATTTCCCAGGAATCTCATTTCCACAAAAACTGCCCCATCAGTCTACTCTCAATCATCAACAAAGTGATGGAAGGTGTCGTTGACAGTGCTACCAAGAGGCACTTATTCAGCAACAACCTGCTCCCGATGCTCAGTTTGGGTTCCGCCAGGGCCACTTGGCACCAGATTTCATTACAGCCTTGGTCCAAACTTGGACAAAAGTGCTGAATTCCAGAGATGAGGTGAGAGTGATGTCAAAGCAGCATTTGACCAAGTGTGGCACCAAGGAGCCCAAGCAAAATTGAAGACAATGGGAATCAGGAGGAAAATTCTCCACTGGTTGGAGTCATACGTAGCACAAAGGAAGATAGTTATGGTTGTTGGAAGTCAATCATCTCAGCTCTGGGACATCATTGCAGGTGTTCCTCAGGGTAGTGGCCTAGGCCCAAACATCTGCAGCTGCTTCATCAATGACCTTCCCTCCAACATAAGGTCAGAAGTGGGGATGTTCGCTGATGATTGCACAGTGCTCAGTACCACTCACAACTCTTCAGGTACTGAAACAGCCCGTGCCCACATTTAGCAAGATCTGGATAACAACAGGTTTGGACTGATAATTGGCAAGTAGCATTTGTGCCACACAAGTGCCAGGCAATGATCATATCCAACAAGATAGAATCTAATCATCTCCCATTGACGTTCAATGGCATTACCATGGCTGAATCCCCCACCATAAACATCCTGGGGGGGGTCACCATTGACCAGAAACTTAACTGGACGATCCATATAAATACTGTGGCTACAAGAGCAGGTCAGAGGCTGGGAATTCTCCCCAAAGCCTGTCCACCATCTATAAGGCACAAGTCAGGAGTGTAATGGAATACTTTCCACTTACCTGGATGAGTGCAGCTCTAACAATATTTTTGAAGCATGACACCATCCAGGACAAAGCAACCCGCTTGATCAGTAATCTATCAACCACATTAAAAACCACCAGCGCACAGTAGCAGCAGTCTGTACCATCTACAAGATGCACTGCAACAATTTGCCAGCACCTTCCAAACCCATGACCTCTATCACCTAGGAGAATAGGAGCAGACGACGTATGGGAACATACCACCTGGAAGTTCCACTCCAAGTTGCACACCATCCTGACTTGGAACTATATCGCCACACCTTCACTGTCGCTGGTTCAAAATCCTCCCTAACAACACTGTGGACACACCTACTCCAATGGACTGCAGTGGTTCAAGAAGGTGGCTTACTGCCACCTCAAGAGCAGTTAGGGATGGGCACTAAATGCTGGCCTTGCCACATCCCACAAATGATTGTAACTTCAGTATTTATCACAAGCTACACAAAATCAACATCTGTAAGAATACCAACCGCCTTCCTGTAAAACATCTGTATTCTGGATGAGGCATCTACACAATATTTGAGTACAATTTATAATATTCTGCATGGACCATCTTTAGATGCCAAAACTTGATTATTACATTTAATTCTTGTGTTTCTGTTCTAATTCTGTATTTAACTTTCGTAATAAATTGTTTGCAAATTCCATTTGGAACCCTGAAGTATTTTATGCAGTTGCCAGGTTTCTTAGCAGTATTGAGGAAAATATTTTGTTTTCTAAATGTCATTCTCTAGCACTTTAGAAGAAATTTTGTGACTTGTACTATGTGGAGTTTGTACCTAAACCAAAAAAAGTCATCTGCAGAGGTCATGAGAGAGTGAATGTTAGTAATCTTGTTGTGCATAGCTATAATGCCAGATGACATCTTATCAAAAGACATTGCAGCCAAAATACCTTACACTCTTTTATTTAAATATAAGACAAATCTGCATAAGTGTCATTAGCTTGACAATAATGATACAATCCTATTCCCACAAGCTTGTTCTGCATGAGGTCACAAATTAACATTGATTCATTGGTTTAATTTTAGGAATACAAACTAAAAGTGCTCTTTACACTGGCCATCATGATGTAAAGAAATATAATGTAGCAATTTATTGCATAGAAAATACACGTGTGCTGAAAAATGCAACTGTCTGGGGCTTGCAAGAATTATTTTTGATGACTGCATCAGGAACAAGGGGATGGAGCCCAGTTCTCTGTGGAATTGAAAGGCACCTTCCCCAGAAACACCTAGAACAGCAGTTTTGAGAACAAACCACCAAAAGAACAAGTACAAGCTCTAGACCCACGAACATGGACACCCTTCACGAGAAAGACGGTTGATCGCAAAAAAGCAGCTGAGGTAAAGCCACAATAGAGGCCTCAATGCCAAGAACCTGCTCCAAGTAGGCAATGTTACAATGTGTATGTACTCTCATAACCGGTAAATCATTATGTGCTCAACCATCATAACCAGTAGTAGAAGGTAACCTTATACAGGCCTGCCATGAGTAAAAATGGTCCTTAATGCTTACTAAGCATGATCATGCATGGGAGCAATAGTGTGAGTAACTGTAAAGCTCAAACTGTGGCTAACCAGATATCTTAAAGGGGCTTTACACAAGAAATCCTCGTACGCTAATCACCAGCTTGTGACCTTGATCCTATAGCCCTGAGGAAACCGAGCGAGGTGAAAGTATCTGTGCTGGTGGAAGATGCTGGAGAGTCATGGGACGATGCATCCTCTGACTGCAGATCCTCAGAGATGGAATTATGTCTCCCTTCTGCTGGAGTCTCCTGCAGCGCCAGCCTGCATAAGGGAATACAAACATGTGTGGGTTAGGCTGTGCAGACATCTTCATGCCAACCACGCGTGATGTGGGTCTCCAGAAGTGAACTGTATGTCGATGGAAGACAATCCTCATTTTCCTGCGCGGACATTCTAGTCTCTCCATCAGCTATTGAGTGGCCGCACTGGATCCCCACTAATTCAAGTGCCTCCTCCTTAGCTGTCAAGAGAAGCCTAAGATCTGGATGCCTCTGCCAGTCCAGGATATCTCCCTGCTGTGCTGGGCCCTCTTCTGCTGCGTGGAAAGAGGGAGACAGTCATACCTTGCAGACAGAGCAACATGACAGTTCTGCTAGTGGCAGCCCCTCGTCCCCTGCTGGGGTATCCTTTATAGCTCCTGCTTCAGTCCACTCTCAGGAGAGTTAATGGGGGTGAGCTATGAAAGAAGGTGACCTGTGCTTGAGATGCAGCCATGCATCTGTCAGGATTAGGTAATGCCTGATTCCCTCTGCAAATGCTGCTATGGTGCCTCCCTCCCAAGTCCCACCTCCTCCTGCGTAGCCACTTGCAGTCCCTAAAAAGGAGAGAGGTATGGAGCAGTCACTGTGACAGAACGAAGGAGGTCAGCTACTGACCTCCTCAGCGATCTCCAAGCAGGCTTGCTTGGTCAGGCAAGAGGACCTCTTCTTGCCAGTGCTGGGGAAGAGGAACTCCTGCCTTTCCTTTGCAGCCTGGAGGAGAATCTGAAGGGAGGCATCGCTAAACTGTGGGGCCACCCATGTGCCATCCTGCGAAGTCTGCCTCCGGGGGTTGGGGGGGGGGTGGTGGTCCAGGAATCACAACTGTAATGGCTTCACCAGAGAGCACTGCAAATGAGTCCAAGGCAGCAAGGCAAACAGGGCTGGCAGGGCTTTAAATATGGTGCCAGCACCTGCTCTGGAGTCATCAGCACCATATTCGGCTTCACGCATTCCGGCCCCATCACGTGATTGGCCGAGTCCCATACCTTCATTATTACAATTGGCCACCGGTCACCCAAATGACTAGTGGGAACAGTGCAGATTTCTGCGTTCACCGCTAGGACCCGGGACAGGCTTACTAAATTCAGCCCATGATGTCCAGATTTGAAATATCACTCCAGATGTGCATCATATTAATTTAAGTATGCTATCCAAAACAAATCAAGGTAAAGTGTTTTTTTTGATTCCATACAACAGTAAATTAAATCAGATGAAAATCATTTGTACCATTTTAAAAACAGTGACATTTGATGCAGAAGTGTATGTGCATGAGTGTCAATATGCAAAGACATGTGAATGATGGATTAGAAGTTGAGCTAATTAAAGAGGTTACTGGCCATAATAAAAACAAGAAATGCTGGAAATACTCAGCAGGTCTGGCAGCATCTGTAGCGAGAGAAGCAAAGTTAACATTTCAGGTCAGACCCTTCATCAGAACCGGCAGAGGCTAGAAATGTAATAGGTTTTAAGCAAGTAAAGCGGGGGTGGGGCAAGAGATAACAAAAGTGAAGGTGTTGAAAGGACAAGGTCACAGAGAATAACTAACCAGAAGGTCATGGAGCAAAGGCAAATGGTATGTTAATGGTGTGGTGAAAGACAAAGCGTTAGTACAGAGAGGGTGTTAATTGACAGAAAACTGAACAGCCAGGCCCCAAGCACAAACATGAAAAAACATACTACTGACCATATGGTTAATGCTGTATATGGATTTCACAGTTGACAGTTATAAAATCGATACATCGTAGACTAAATGCACAAATCAGGCGTATAGGCTTTCGAGCACAAATGCAAGAGGATAATCCATTTCTTTACAGTTTAGTGGTGAAGTGGCAAACAATGAATTTGTCAGGTTTTCCTTGTAAATTCAAACAGACATCAGTATATTTGCACAAATATATTGTTCAACAAATTTGCAATAAAATTATCTATAATTTATATTATCGTGCTTTCATTTTTCAAACAATACTGCCCTTTGGCCCAATAACTCCATATAAGCCATTTAAAGTACTGTAGTCACCGAATTCACAATTGATTCAGAATTTTAATACAAAAAATCATTTTAACTGGGTTCAAAAATGGTCTAAAATTAAACAGTTTGCATGTTATAAAAGAAAACGTTCACGGACCAGGGGATGGAGGAAGAGAAAATAGGCCCTGGAAATGTGTGTGCTAGTGTGCAGAACAAGGGATGGGTAGAAGAGAAGCATTTTAAGCAGTGTATTCAGTTGCTGCCTACATTATGGCTTTTGACATTTTCCCTTTGTTTACATTACACAATATTTCTTAGTGGTGGTGTTTCTGCATACTAATCAGGTTTATGCTGAAGTTGAAAGCTGGTCTGAATTGGTGGGTTTCTGTTGTAGGTTGAATCATTCTTTTGTGTACATCAACCTTTGAAAAAAGTCAGGAGTGTGTGGTGGATAGAAAAACTTCAACGATTTCTGGCAAAGTGATTGCTCATTGTTCTGTGCATCAAAGCTCTTGTAATGAGAGAGAGAATGTGTTCTGTGTAACTCACAGAGAGACTTGGCAAGTGTATCAGGTCAGTTAGTCTTGCGGGAATATGTCAATATATAAGATTAAAATATTAGGGATCTTTTTACAAAATCGCACTGCTGAGCAGCCTTGCTTGCCAGGAACACATATGAGGAAGAAATCACCTTCTGTCCACTAAAATTAATGGACGGAGAGTCATGGGGAACGCACCCGTGATTTCCTGGTGGGAATAATTCTGTAATCCCTGAGAGTCTGGCTCCCTGCTGGGAGTGTCGGATCAACCCTGATATGAGCTTTTGGCATGGGTTCTCCACCAGGAGCACCTATTTTCACAGTTCATCCTAGTATCGATCATAAAGATATCGAGTGAGTGCACTCCAATATGCTTAAAGACCGAAGTAGAGTTAGGTCACTGCGCTCTTAGAGGAATGTACCAGTAAGATTACAGTTTTCATAAGAGTTGGTTTCTTGCCAGAAAGATAGAATATTGCGGTATTTAAATATTGATTTGAATACTTAGTTCACTCACATTCAGGCAGTTCTAGAATTCTATCTGTTTGCAGCCATTCTTTTAGTTGGTTTAATTGGTAGTCAGCACTGTGATTGTGACAAAAAGTAGAAGCAGATTAGCTTTCACCTGCACTGTAAATTATAATATACTTCTACCACTAACAATCCCTTTCAGTAGTAATGACAGCTCCCTTGATTCAAGTTTTAAAGGCAGTAACATACTGTGTATTCATATCCAAAGTGAATGAATCAAAATGTTTGTTACTAATAATTACTATTGTGGCCCTTCCTGATAGTTTTCATAAATTCTAAAAAAAACTTAATCAGACTGTAGGGTTATTAAATAAATTCAATTGTTGTAGTAATTAAGTTTTGCAGTATCTGGACTAACTGTGAACAACATTAATTTATTTTTATCATTAAATTATCAAGTTTTCATCCAAAACCAATGTCAGATCAATTTATACACTAATTTTGATTCCACTGATGAAATCCTGAGTTCTGTAAAACTGCCTTTTGGTCCCAGATATCTTGTCACATTTCATTGTGGTCAGTGTCACTCAACTACACTAAAGATGTTTTTAGCAATCAGTGTATCTCTGTTTACAAATAAGATTGAAGTGTTCACTTTACATTATTGTGGAAGGGCAGCTGCCTGATGAATCCAAGTTTAAACTGGACAGGGTAGATTTTGACTTTGTGCAATACTGTAAAATGGATGATGACAAATCGGCACCCTGTTTTACATCTCTCCCGATTTTTATTTCGATTGATTCCAGCAGTATGGAGGGAATCAACATAACAAAGACTGAAATTGTGGGCTGTAGTGCTGTAATGTAGCTAAGGGGTTCAGATAGTTTGCATAGACAACAATGGATACCAATAGTGGCTACTGGCACTAATCTCACAGAGGGATTATATGGCTTATAATAGAATAAATACTTGGGAATAATGAGAAACAACAATCTAATTGAGGGGTTAAGTTTGGAGACCAAAACAGAGGAAACGACATAAAGAATAAACAACTTACCAAAAATAATGTCTTTAGAGCTGTTCCAAACCTCAGAGTTGTACAATGACTTCCACATGTCCTTTATGATGTTCAGCGTATTAAACTGGCTGCATAGGGTGTCTGCAGATTTTTTTATGATATGGTGATGCAACACATTCAAGGGTTTTATAGTTTTATTTACCCTATTTGTTCTGGGTTATACTTGGAACAACTAGCATGTTAAAGGTTAGATTAAATAAACTTTGCCAGCTCTTATTTGTACAAATGACTGTTTAGATGAGAGTACAAATGGCAGATTTATTGACAGTACCAACTAAAATACAGATCAGTCCATCGAGATTTGGAACTGTAACTTAAATTTGAAATCTCGGTTCACTAGAATACAATAATTTAATCAAGGACACACAAAAAAGAATGCATCTATATAAAAAATGGTGCACTGTACGGACCAATTTCTAGGCCAGGGTATTTAGATGGTTTGCTTGAATATTTATATTTATTGAGTGAACCCAGGGATTGGATCACTGCAATGTTTCCTTTAATATAGGATTTGCACCATGTGGCACAAAACAATTGGGTCCTCTTTCTTCTTCCCCTTCCTTGGTTTGCTGTCGTTTTCCATATTGTAATTTTAGCTCTGAGGTTGACTCCATCTCACTGCTGTGTGACCACCACATGAAGTGAGATGGAAAGAGACGACTAAGTAGACATTAAAACGCAAGGCAGGAAGTAGTAGGAGGGAAACATAGAAAATAGGAGCAGGAGTAGGCCATTTGGCCCTTCGAGCCTGCTCCGCCATTCATTATGATCATGGCTGATCATCCAACTCAGTAACCTGTTTCCGCTTTCGCCCCATATCCTTTGATCCCTTTAAACCCAAGAGCTATATCTAACTCCTTCTTGAAAACATACAATGTTTTGGCTTCAACTGCTTTCTGTGGTAGTGAATTCCACAGGTTCACCACTCTCTGGGTGAAAAATGAAAAAAGTGAAACAAATCAAGGGAATAAAAGGCTAGTCAGAAGAAGAAAAAAGCAAGCAGCATAAGTAAAGAGAACTAAGAGGTAAGTAAGATGCTGAGAAATTAAAGAAAAAAGGAACAAGCAAGATGAGGAAATAAGAATAGTTACGAGAAACAGAAATGAGAAAAGCAGATCTGCATGAGAGATAGAAAAAGAGAGTCCCGAAAGGAAATAGGCCTCAAAAACTTTGAAGGAGTTATTTGCCTTGCCAATATTATCCCTTAACCACCAGGTTATCTGGTCATTATAATATTGTTGCTTGTGGGATCTTGCTGTGCACAAATTGGATGCAGTGTTTCCTACAATGCAACAATGACTATGCTCAAAGATACTTCATTGGATGTAAAGCACTTTGGAACATCTTAAGGTTGTGAAAGGCGCTACTGAAATGCAAGTTTTTTTTAAACATTACCTCGTAACCATGGATCCAAATATCATTCCTTTTTTGAAGTTTTTGTGATCAATTCTCATTTTTGTGTGCCAAAAAATATATTGAAAAATATTGAGGAAATAAAGGAAAAACACAGTAAAATGTTTACAGGAAATATCTGCTGTGGGATCACAGTGATATCATTAGTATTAATGAAAAAAATCCACTAATCTAATAGTTTCAATCTTATGAAATACATTTTCTTTTTTCGTTGGGATGACCTGCGTGCTTATGGAAAGCATCTGTAATGAGAGTTAGTTGTATTTTTAGCCTTTCATTTCCCTGCTTGGTGAAAATATGGTGTTAACTGATGCCAATTGATTTGTTTAAAATCTGTTTGTTTTCTGTTACCATTGAAAATTGAAGACTTGCAAATTTAAACTTCAAGGAGTCCTAGTTTTCTCTTATAGAATCTGTAGTAACAGCCGCACATTATATATTTTAGAACTCTGTAGGTTAGCTCATATCAACCTTCGCTAACTGACAGGAAACCCCAAATCTGAATTTATCTCCTTACAGACATTTTTATTTAATACACCATTTCTTCCTTGCATGAAAATCCATAATGAAGAGTCACCTCTGAAATGACCAATCTTTCTGTTTCAGACACCGATGGACCTGAGGCTCATGGCTTTTTATTTTGGTTTAAATTTCCAGTGTTCAGAATTTTTTTACCTGTTTATTCCTCTACCCCTTACTTTGTTCCCTGTGAGTATGCACTGCTGAAAAAGAGATTGAACAGACCTCCAAAATTTTCAAAAGTCACCAGCCCAAGCCATATTTCTGATATACAGATATTACAATTCAGCTCTTTTCCCAACACTTACTTTTGTGTTTGCGGCTAGTTTGCAGCCTCCCTCCGCAGAGAAAGAATCTTATGAACTGAAACTTGTGGCCTTGTTTGCACATGAAGGGGTTGTATGTTAAGATTTAACATTTAACCCCAATCACAGTATATTGTCCACTGGAGAACATATGAGATGTCCACCATGTTTCCCCAGCACTTCTGAAGGCGGAAAATCACAAGACCCATGCATCCAGCTAAAACAAATCTATCCTTTGCAAAATGACAGACTTTGACAAGCAACACGACTTTTGGATGAAATAGCTTTATCTCTCAGAAGGCACTCACAATGTAAAGTTCACAAAGATTACAAAAATAAGCGGAGCAATCTGGCCTATCCTTCTATAGGAACCCATGATCTAAGTGCATCTCGAATGCCTTTAGAGTTTTTGACTCCCCTACTCTATCCAGAAGACTATTCCAGTATTAATCACCTAAATGAAGAAGTGCATTCCGGATATCTGTCCTGAACTTGCCTTTCACTAATTTGTACCTATGTTGCCATATCCTACAATCAAGATTTAACTTGAAATTGTGCTCAGGATTCACCTTATTTATTCCACTTAGTAAAACCTCGTATACGCCTAGATGGTCCCCTCCTGGAAAGGCTGAAAATTCCATGTTTTCCTAAACTTTGCTCATAAAGCACCTGGGACTGAGCATCAGCTTCATTGAAACACAGAAAACTTACAGCACAGAGTGAGGTTATTCTGCCCATTGTGTCTGTGCTGGCTGAAAAATAGCATATCGGCCTAATCCCATTTTCCAGCTCTTGGTCCATAGCCCTGTAGGTAAGGGCACTTCACGTGCTTATCCAAGTATTTTTTAAATGTGATAAGGGTTTCTGCCTCTACCACCCTTTCAGGCAGTGAGTTCCAGACCCCCACCATCCTCTAGGTGAAAAAAATTCTTCTCCCCTCCCCTGTAATCTTTGTACCAATTACTTTGCAGGTACCTGTAAATGCTGTGAGCAACTCTGGTGGGGTGCTTCTAATGTCTGCATTTACATAGGAGGATGTGGAGCCTAACTTTTCGCATTTTTGGGGGTTGGTTGACCAGACAGTAGGGGTTTTCTCTGGGATTCCTCCCGGACTTTCTTTAACCTGCCCTCTTGGTCACTTTTTCCCATTCTCTTTCTAAACTTTTGCCAGCCATTTGCTTGCCTGTCCCCTTTAGTTCTCGGCAAGGGTCCCTTGCAGTTCACCAGCCCTCTGCTGGAGGGTCCTTCTAACACCGGTACAGGACTTAGGGGTGCAGGTTTCACTGTAGGTTGGGGTTTCCCCTCAACCTGGCACATATGACAACTCCTGCAGTACTCCACCACATCTTTGTGGAGTTTTGGCCAGTCAAGCTGCTGTCTTATGCAGGCTTTGATCTTTCGTTTACCAGCATGTATAGCCACAGTAGTCTCCTGGGCCCTTCTTAATATTTCTCCCGGTACCTCTGTGGCACCACTAACTGGTGAACTACTGTCCACTCCTTGCCCTTTCAGGTCTGTGAGGAGAACTCCATTTCCTCATCAGTACCTCATTTTTTAAATAGTAACAATCAGGGACTCCCTCTGTTTCACTTTCAGAGAGACCAGATCTCAGCTGGCCATTTTAGCTGCCTTACAAGTTTCTCAAAAGACACAAAAAAACACTTCCTCATTGAATTTTGAAATTAATTGAGCGCGTTTTAGCAATCTCGTACCCAGTCCTGAATTCTGCTCCTCCATATTGGCCATGCTCATCCTCCATCTGAGGGCATAAAGGCACCTGCCTGAGGGGAAGGGGCACCCATAGGGAGGTCCAGGTTCCTCATCCCCCTCTCATTTAGCCACAGCTACACACAGCCCATGGCAACAGCAATGGAGTGCAGGCCAGATCGCAGAAGGCTCAAGTGCTCAACCAGACTGGACATGGAACTCACCAAACTCTCAACTGAGGAAGCTATACAGTCAAATACCTGGGACATGGCAGACGTCATGGTTTGCATGGATTCCTTCATGGCATGCGCAAAGCCATGCATGATTTCGGGCATCTCCGACATGTGTTCCACATGGGTTTGCTGCATGTCCAGCAGACATCTCGTAGCAACAGAGGATCTTTATCAGCGTGGGGCTGAGCAGGGGCCTGGTCCCCAGCAGTCCTCCAGTTATCAGGGGAGACTGTGGCGTAATGGTAATGTAATCCAGACGCCCAGGCTAATGCCCTGGGGGCATGGGTTCAATTCACAGCAGTTGGTGGAATTTAAATTCAATTAACTAATAAATTCAATCCATTAATAAAATGGTAATGGTGCCATGAAACTATCAATTTCCGTAAAAACCCATCTGGTTCACTAATGTCCTTTATGGAAGGAAATCTGCTGTCCTTACCTGGATTGGCCTACATGTTACTCCAGACCCATAGCAATGTGGTTGATTCTTAACTATCCTCTGAAATAGTTGAGCAAGCCACTCAGTTCAAGGGCAATTAGGCATGGGCAATGAATTCTGGCTGCCAGCGACACCCACATCCAATGAAAGAATAATAGTTTAAAAAAAAAAGAAAAGGCGACCTGGCTGGCACATTCTCTCTCAGTTACTGGGAAGTGTCTGTATTGTGACCACCAGATTGTGAGCCTGCTTCTAATCTTAAACCCCCCCCCCACCCCGTGGACTGTGTGGAGATATCTGCGCTGGTGGAGGTGTAAGAAGAGGCAACTAAAGGTGCACCCTCTGGAACATTGACATCTTCCTCTCCAGAGGCATATTGTGAGCTCTCGCAGTGTTCCACCACTCACGTGCAGGCACCTGCTATGGAGACGCAAACAGAGGAGCATTAAGCATTAGTAAAACATGAAGGTAACAGTTTCACTCACACTCCTCTTGTGTTCACATATGGCTGCTAGACTGCAGTGGACACTTCATCCTTACATCTTGAGGATCCTGCCTCGCCATCTGCAACAGATCTGCTTCCTTCATCTCGTGCAATTTCAGCAGCCTCCTCCTCAGCTGTTTACAGGGGTCTGATACCTGGCACTCCTGTACCTGTCCTTGCCTGCTCCCGCTGGGTATGAGAGCGTTTATCCTGCAGTAGACAATGCAGATTCAATGACATGTCAAAAGATGCATCACACACACTGTACACATGCATTGACATCACTCATTCTGGAGTGGCTTTCACACCATACATCCAAGTATATTGTCATGCAGGCCCCCACCCGCCAAGTATGAGGCATATTAATTTCGCCACATGCACATGAAATTTCAAACTGTTGTTCAAGTGAAGAAAGGACTTGCTTTAAAAAAAATTGCCATATCTTGGCTGGAAAGACATTTGCATATTAAAAGACAGTGTTTGAAAGGACAAAGCAGCCATTCCCTGACACATTCTTTCCACAATGGACCCTTGGCTGGAAAGACATTTGCATATTAACAGACAGTGCTTGGAAAGGACAAAGGACTATTCCCTGACACATTCACCCCACAATGGACTTTTGATCATCAGACATTGAAGGTGGGTGAACTCGCATTCCATGTTGACTGCTAAGATGGCCAAATACACAAATGGACATCATCAAACCAGCTAGTCACATGACTAGCCTGCTGGGCAACCTGAGTTTCTTGAATTTGTACAAACAGTTTGAACTCAGGGAGAGTGTTTGCTACTGGACTGAGAAGATCTCTCTCCTGTCTGCTCCCATCTCTTTCTCACAAGCCTCTGAATCCACTGAATACAGATGAACCCCAAGAGAGAAAAGTCTCCTGCAGCGAACAAGGTTCAAGAAGAATACCGGGCCCCAACAAAAAGCAAGATCTACCTACAGTCAAGGACTCTACAGTGAGCTTGAAGAACCGTAACAACAACTCTTCAGATATTGCCTCAAACCTTTCCACTTTATTTTTCTTCTGCTCCTTTCTGTATCTATTTTCATGTGGTGTATCACATATGCATGCTAGCGTGGGCGTGTTGTGTATCCATTGGCATCAACTGAATTAGAGTTTAACTTTAATAAATTTCAACTTTTCTTCTTTAAACCCAAGAATGTCTGTTGGTGCTGGTTTCTTTGCCTTATAATTGGAAAGTGGTGAACAAGGATTCACCAAGGGGGAACTAAAAACACGGTGTGTTTAAAATTAAACCCAGTTACAATAAGACTAGGTGAAGGCTGAGAGGGATCCCTTTCTCACCTGGTCGGAACAGCAATTTGAGTGCTAGCATCCGGAATTGACCCACAGACAAATGAGAGAAATTGGAAGTGGGAAGCCAAATTGTTCCCAAACAAAAAAAAAGCAGATTTCAATACTGGTTTTCTTGTGGTTGTGTGTGATTGAATACTAACATGTCTGCACTGAAAAGAGTAGCTCTTCAAGCCAGGGTGAAGTAACTTGGGATAAGTTAAAAGTACTGTCTATGGAGGAGCTGAGAAAAATGGCTGAGCAGTGTGGGATCACTGTACGTGGCAAGGTTAGGAAGTCAGAACTCCTAAGACTAGTGGGCAACCTTTTTCCCTTGAATCTGAAGAAGCAGAAACAGGGTTAGAAGCAGACTCCAACAGGGTATTGTTATCAAAGATACAATTGGAACAAAGGAAACTTGAATTAGAAGACAGGGAAAGAGGAAGACAAAGCGAGAGACAGGAGAGAGAGAAAGAGAGAGCCTTCCAGAAGGAAGTGAAGAAAAACAAAGACAGGAGAAGGAACAAGAGAGAGAAAAAGAATATTCCAGAAAGAATGTGAAGAAAGAGATCTGAAGCAGCTTGAGTTAACTAGGGGGCGACAGAGTAGCTCCTGTGAAAGCATTGCCAATATGGAGGAGCAGAATTCAGGGCTGGGTACAGAATTGTTAAAACTAGCTCAACTAATTCCAAGATTCAATGAGGAGGATGTAGAAGTATTTTTTGTGTCTTTTGAGAAACTAGCAAGGCAGCTAAAATGGTCAGCTGAGACCTGGCCTCATTTACTGCAAAGCAAGCTAACTGGAAAAGCCCATAAGGTTTATTCTCTGTTGCCAGATGAGAGTTCATCAAATTATGAACTGACCAAAAATGCTATCTTCGGGGCATATGAATTAGTACTCGAAGCCTATCACCAAAAATTTAGAACCCTCAAGAAGCAAGCTAATCAAACTTATCTGGAGTTTGAAAGAAGTAAGCAGCTGGCTTTGGACAGTGGCTGAGGGCTCTTAAAGTACAGCACAGCTATGAGAATCTCATAGAAGTAATTCTGTTAGAGGAATTTAAACACTCTCTCCCACTCTCCATAAAGACCTATGTAGAGGAGCAGCAGGTTCAGAGAGCCTGGCAAGCGGCCATTCTGGCCGATGGGTTTGGTTTAATTTATGTCGGTTTTCCGGAGAGAACCTTTGCTAGTCACACCCACAAATCCAAAAAGTACAAAGGGTGGGAAGGTGGTAGGAACCCAAGCAGTCCTAGGAGAGAAAGACAAGCAGGAGACAGAGGGGGCCCTCCTCTAGCCAAAAAGGAAGGTGCGTAAGCAAGAGTGAGACCCAGAGACATGTGTGCTTCCATTGTAATAAAGCAGGACATCTAAAAGCTGACTGCTGGAAACTAAAGGGAAAACCTGTAGGGTTAATCAGGGCACACCCCCTCAGTGAAGACGCAAACCTGATGGAAAGCACAGCAGAACAGGCTGTGGCTTTAACTACAGTAGGAGTGAGACCCAGGAAGCAAGTGCAGGAAAACTTATTAGGATTCCTGAAGGCTTTCAAGGTTTTGTGTCTGAAGAGAACGTAACCCCATACCCCTCAAGTGGAGCAAGCAAGACCTTAGTGATTCTCAAGGACAAGGGCCACTAGATCCCTTTTACTGGGAAAAGGCCTGACCTTTCCCCCAGAGAGTGCAGTGACAACACCAGAATGATGGTGAATGGTACTGGAGGGCAGTGTATGCCTGTACCTGTACACCAGGTGCACCTGGAGTGCGACCTAGTTTCGGGACCGGTGACCATAGGGATTGTCCCTAGTTTGTCTGTGGACAGGGTTGACCTGCTCCTAGGTAATGATCTGGCAGGGGTGAAGGTGGTAGCCCCCCCAATAGTGAAAGAAAGACCACAAGAGGTCAGAAGGACAGGGCAGTGGCAGGAGACGGACCCCTGCAGTTTCCCTGAATGTGTAGTCGATCAGGCCATAATCAAACCAGCTCCCCCAGAGGAGACTGAAGTAGCAATGCAGGCACATGACCAGGTCTGTCTGTCTGAGACTTTCTTTGGAAAGTTTGGAGACCCAGGGAATGAATTGAATAACTTTTCCCTAGCTGAGGCTCAGCGAACCAACACAGTGTTGCAAGAGTTAGCACAGGCTGCCCAGTCTGAAAGTAAAG
Organism: Heterodontus francisci; assembly: GCF_036365525.1. Classification (NCBI taxonomy): domain Eukaryota; kingdom Metazoa; phylum Chordata; class Chondrichthyes; order Heterodontiformes; family Heterodontidae; genus Heterodontus; species Heterodontus francisci. The sequence goes on from NC_090402.1 coordinate 24,035,699, forward strand.
CAGAGGGAGTCCCTGATTGCTACTGTTTAGAGAATGAGGTACTGATGAGGAAGTGGAGTTCTCCTCACAGAGCTGAGAGCAAGGAGTGGACAGTAGTTCACCGTTAGTGCTGCCGCAGAGATACTGGAGAGAAATATTAAGAAGGGCACACGAGAATACCGTGGTTTACATTAGCGCATGGCTACCTGACCCGAACCCAACGGGACCCGATGACATGTGTCGGGTTCGGATCTTGTCGCTCTTCCGGGTCCAGCATTCGGGCTTGGGTCGGGTCGGGCATGGTCGGACACACTCTTATCACCACCTCCGGTAAGTGGCTCTAAAGTTAATGTACTTTTTGGACTAGAAAGGTTGTTTAGTTACAGTTTTTTAAGCTTGCGATAAGTAACAAAGTGAAAAATGGAAGGCAGATTAACTGATGGTCGGGATGAGTTGGGGGCGGGTCGGATGCAGTTCTGTCGGGCTCGGGTTGGGTTTCATTTGCAGACCCAAGCTGGCCTTTAGTTTACATGCCGATATATGAAAGACCAAAGACCGCAGTTTGCCTGGCCAAAACTCCACAAAGATGTGATAGAGTACTGCAGGTGTTGCCACATGTGCCAGGTTGAGGGGAAACCCCAACCTACAGTGAAACCTGCATCCCTAAATTGTTACAACCGACTGCTCCTGTCAAAGCCCCTAATCAAAATGTACGATTCTGATTGTGGTGGGACCAACGTATTGTTAATTCAGTCCTGTCGCTCCACATATCGGCTAACATATCATTTGAAACTTTTCAAATTAAAGAAAGACCAGGCCAATTGCACCATCTAATAACCCCCGAATGAGGCTAAGCAAACCATGCGTCTTTAGATCAACAAATTAACTCTTTAATTAGAAGAACTAAATTCTTAAACACTATGAAGATATAAACAACATTTAAAATAGAAAAAATTAGAGTCCTTGCAAATTTACAGTCCAATGTTGCTTGAAGTCCTCACAGGATGTTGCTCGAAGTCCTCACAGGTTGTTGCTCGAAGTCCTCACAGGTTGTTGCTTTCCTTCTCCAGCGAATTTCAACAGTTAACGATTTGCAAACACTTTCAACAGAATCAATCTGACTTTAGAGTTTTTGAGGGATAAAAGATTGTCACAGTCTAACTTCCCTTTCTTCAATTTAAATTACCAGAGATCTTGGCTTTGAGAGAATTTTGAGAGATAATAATTAAACAGACTAAATTCCTATTCTTTCAATTTAAATGGTTGAGAGCTCTTTTTCTTCGTGCTGACACCACAGCTGTGTCTTCTGTCAGTTTGTGTCTGTTAGAACAAACTGTCTTCAATTCATAAGCCAGCTTAAAACTGAATTGTAACAAATGTATCGCATCAGGCTCACTCCCAGTGGCTATATCTATGGTAACGAGAACACACCCTTTGAATCACAGTCTCCAAATGGCTGTTTCTAAGGCAACGAAAATGCACCTTCCTTTCACTCCTGAACTACAGTTCTTAAAGTAATACTGATCCCTTGCAAGCCTTAAAGGCAAACAGCATATTACGAATAAAAACTACAGTACCATGACAAAGTCCTGTACCAGTGTCAGGAAGACCCTCCAGCAGAGGGCTGGTGAACTGTAAGGGAGCCCATCGAGAATAAAAAGGGACAGGCAGGCACAACGCTGGCAAAAGTTTAGAAAGAGAAGGGAAAAAAGTGACAAAGAGGGCAGGTTAAAGGAAGTCCAGGAGGAAACCCAGATGAAAACCCTTACTGTTCGGTCAGCCAACCCCAATAAATGTGAAAAGTTAGACCTCATATCCTCCTATGTAAATGCAGACACTAGAAGCACCCCACCAGAGTTGTAACAGTATTTACAGGAACCTGCAGGGACAAAGAATGACTTCTAGAGGGCAGAGAAGCCGTGAGGGTGATGCCTCACCTAGTCAAAGTGTCACAGGTGAGTGCAGTAGAGTCTGCACAAATAACTGCAGGCAGGAGTGTCATCTAGGACAAAGGGGAGATTAGCAAAGAATCGTCCCCCACAGTCAGAACCAAAGGAACCACCCATCCCCTTACAGTCAAAAGCCTTTGCATGACTTAGCAAAGCACTGAAAGAGAGTTCAGGATAGACACGTCCCCCCCCCCCCCCCCCTTACTGACTCTCCTGAACAAAAATTCCAACTCAGGGCTAATTAAACCTAACCATCAAAGACACCCTAGGTAGTCATGAAAATGGGCAAACCGGAAGAGAATTTCCCCCCCCCCCCAAAAAAAAACACATGTTTATTGGAAAGCCAAAAAGGGTCAATTAAAGCAGCATTGGTTCAAGAGAAGATAGGCTGTAATAAGTTTCAGGATTTATGAGTGAATGGGAATGAATGAGAGAAATGCGTGGTTTTTTCTGTATCTTACATTTTTCTCCTGACTCTTAGTGAAATGTGCTTTTCTCAAATTGCATTTCATTCCGCTGGGTGTTGAGGTGTCATGCAGGCCCCCACCTGCCAAGCATGAGGCATATTAATTTTGCCACGTGCACATTAAATTTCAAATTGTAGTTTAAGTGAAGAAAGGACTTGCTTTAAAAAAAATTGCCAGATCTTGGCTGGAAAGATATTTGCATATTAACAGACAGTGCTTGGAAAGGACAAAGGACCATTCCTGACACATTCACCCACAATGGACTTTTGATCACCAGATGTTGAAGGTGGGGGAGCTTGCATTCCAGGTTGACTGCCAAGATGGCCGAATACACATCTGCACAGCTAAGTGGTTAGTTTCCTGGTTGTAGCCCTGGTTGTAGCCCTCCAGAGCTGCCTCATATGGAATTGTGACCAGCAGTGATACCTCTATCATCTTTTTCCTACTTTTCTTCTGAAAGAGATACAGCAACTTCTGTGGTGGCTCCCAGCTAGACATGGCTCAAATTGAAAACTGACTAGATTTCTGGAATCAAATCTTTTTGTATAATACTTGTATGTGATTATGAATTGATCACATCCACATTAACAAACCACCTGCTGCAATCTTAAAACAAGTAACGTTGTGCTGTCTAACAGCCATCCTTGGGTGGAGTTTTTTTTAAATTAATTTTATTCCCATGAACCAAGCAGAACTTTTGAGTGGGATATTGGAGCTTGCATTACATAAAATCTTACTTTCAGCTTATTTGCAAAAAGTTGTATCATAGTTTGCAAAGTGATTTGCCCAGCTATTCTAGTCTGTAAGTGTATCATGTAGCAGCTGTGTTTGATAGAAAGCAGATACAATGCTTAGCTTCCGACAGTGATCTTATTCCTGGAGTAGATGTTTTTCTAGTTTGCATGACTGGTAACCACAAATGCATTAGCCTCTGGACTGATGAGACCATTACTAATGGTGCTGTGCCCTAAAACCCCAGTGATACGATTTATTATATTAACTACTTGGAGATCCTGTTAAAATTGAGATGTGAAAAAATTGTCTTTACTCATATGAATAATTAACTTTGAGGTGTAACGAGGACTTATTATTGTTTTAAAAAATGAGAGGAGCCACAAAGCTCCCTCAATTTCATCACAGCATAATCACCTCTGAGATGGATGATCACATCGTAATGAAGTCTGGAGCCATCAGAAAACCTCAAATAGTGTGAGTTCCGCTGAGGCCTTTTAAGGACCTTTTTCCAGTAAACAGAGTTTCATACAAATATATGAACAGGAGTAGTCCATTCAAGCCTGCTCCACCACTCAATTAGCTGATGGCTAATCAGCTACCTCAATGCATCTTTCCCAAGCTATCCCTATATCCCTTGATGTCATTAGTCTCCAGATATCCAACAATTTCTGTCTTGAACATGCTCAATGATTGAGCTCCCACAGCTCTCTGGGTAGAGAATTCCAAAGATTCACCACCCTCTGAGTGAAGACATTCCTCCTCATCTCAGTCTTAAATGGCCTGCCCCTTATTCTGAGACAGTGTGTCCTGGTTCTAGACTCACCAGCAAGGGGAAACATCCTATCTACATCCACCCTGCCACGCCCTGTAAGAATTTTGTAAGTTTCAATCAGATCACCTCTCCTTCTTCGAAACTCTAGGAAATACAGGCCCAGTTTCCTCAATCTCTCCTCACAGTATGTAGATAGTCCAACTAGGGATGGGGCCATTCTGGACCTGGTATTGGGGAATGAGCCCGGCCAGGTGGTCGAAGTTTCAGTGGGGGAGCATTTCGGGAGCAGTGACCATAATTCCATAAGTTTTAAGGTACTTGTGGATAAGGATAAGAGTAGCCCTCGGGTGAAGGTGCTAAATTGGGGGAAGGCTAATTATAATAAATTAGGCAGGAACTGAAGAATTTAGATTGGGGGCGGCTGTTTGAGGGTAAATCAACATCTGACATGTGGGAGTCTTTCAAACGTCAGCTGATTAGAATCCAGGACCAGCATGTTCCTGTGAGGAAGAAAGACAAGTTTGGCAAGTTTCGGGAAGCTTGGATAACACGGGATATTGTGAGCCTAGTCAAAAAGAAAAAGGAAGCATTTGTAAGGGCTGGAAGGCTAGGAATAGATGAAGCACTTGAGGAATATAAAAACAGTAGGAAGGAACTTAAGCAAGGAGTTAGGAGGGCTAAAAGGGGTCATGAAAAGTCATTGGCAAACAGGATTAAGGAAAATCCCAAGGCTTTTTATACATATATAAAGAGCAAGAGGGTAACCAGGGAAAGGGTTGGCCCACTCAAGGACAGAGATGGGAATCTATGCGTGGAGCCAGAGGAAATGGGTGAGGTGCTAAATGAGTACTTTGCATCAGTATTCACCAAGGAGAAGGACTTGGTGGATGATGAGCCTAGGGAAGGGAGTGCAGATAGTCTCAATCATCTCATTATCAAAAAGGAGGAGGTGTTGGGTGTCTTGCAAAGCATTAAGGTAGATAAGTCCCCAGGGCCTGATGGGATCTACCCCAGAATATTGAGGGAGGCAAGGGAAGAAATTGCTGGGGCCTTGTCAGAAATCTTTGCATCCTCATTGGCTACAGGTGAGGTCCCAGAGGACTGCCATCCCAGGGATTAGTCTGGTGAACCTCCGTTGCACTCCCTCTATGGCAAAAATATCCTTCCTTAGAGGAAACCAAAACTGTACACAATACGCCAGGTGCGCTCGCACCAAGGTTCTATACAATTGTAGCAAGACTTCTTTACTCCTATACTCAAAACCCCTTGCGATGATGGCCAACATACTATTTACCTTCCTAATTGCTTGCTGCACCTGTATGCTAGCTTTTAGTGACTCATGAAGAAGGACACCCATGTGCCTTTGGACATTAACACTTCCCAACCTCTCACCATTTAAGAAATACTCTCTGCATTTCTGTTTTTTCTATCAAAGTGGATAAACTCACATTTATTCACATTGTATTCCATCTTCCATATTCTTGCCCAGTCACTTAGCCTGTCCAAGTCACCTTGAAGCCTCCTTGTATCCTCCTCACAACTTAGTTTTGTATCATCAGCAAATTTGAAAATATAGATTGTGAACAGCTGTGGCCCCAGCTGTACCCCACTAGTAACAGCCTGCCATCCTGAGAATGACCCATTTATTCCTACTCTCTATTTTCTGTCTGTAAACCAATTCTCAATCCATATCAGTATATTACCCCCAGTTCCATGTGCTCTAATTTTGTTTACTAACCTCCTGTGTGGGGCTTATCAAAAGCCTTCAATAAATCCAAATATACCACATCCACTGGTTCTCCTTTATCTATGCTACGAGTAGCATCTTCAAAAAACTCCAACAGGTTTATCAAACATGATTTCCCTTTCATAAATCCATGTTGACTCTGCTCATTCATATCATTATTTTCTAAGTGTCTAGTTATATCATCCTTTATAATAGATTCTAACATTTTCTCTAATACTGACGTCAAACTAACAGGTCTGTCGTTCCCTGTTTTCTCTTTCCCTCTTTTCTTAAATAGTGGGGTTACATTTGCTACTTTCCAGTCCACAGAAACCTTCCCAGAATCCATAGAATATTGAAAGATAATAACCAATGCATCCACTATCTCTGTAGCCACCTCTTTCAACACTCTGGGATTTATCAACCTTCAATCCAGTTAATTTTTTGAGTACTACCTCTTTATTAATACTAATTTGTTTCAGTTCCTCATTTTCACAAGTCCCTTGGTTCCTTAATATTTCTGGGAGATTTTCTGTATCTTCCTACATGAAGACAGGCACAAAGTAATTGTTTCGTTTCTCTGTCATTTCCTCTATTCTCCATTATAAACTTTCCTGTCTCCACATGTAATAGACCCACATTTGTCCTTGCTAATCTTTTCCTTTCCACATACCTAAAGAAACTTTTACAATCTGTCTTTATGCTTCTCGCTAGCTTGCATTCATATTCTCTTTTCCCCTTCTTTATCAGTTTCTTGGTCATCCTTTGTTGGATTCTAAATTGCTCCCAATCCTCGGGCTTACACTTTTTCTGGCCGCCTTATAAACCACTTCCTTTGATCTAATGCAATCTTTAACTTGTTTTGTTAGTCATGGTTGATTCATCTTTCCTGTTGGATTTTTGAATCTTAGAATAATGTATATTTGTTGCAGACCATGTAGTACTTCTTTAAATACTAGCCATTGCCTGTCTACCATCAAATCTTTTAGTGTATTTTCCTAATCCACCATAGCCAACTTGCCCCTCATACCTTCATAGTTTCGTTAGTTCAGATTTAAGACCCTAGTTTCAGAATGAACTATATCATTTTCAAACAATGTAAAATTCTATCATATTATGGTCTTTATTTCCCAAAGGCTCCTTTACAGCAGGGTTATTAATTAGTCCTTTCTCATTACATAATACTAAATCTAAAATAGCCCAATCCCTAGTTGGTTCTTGAACGTACTGCTTCAGAAACCCATCTCGTACACACTCCAGGAATTCATCCTCCACAACATTAATGCTGATTAGGTTTACCCAGTCTACATGTAAATTGAAGTTACCGATTATTACTGTATTACCCATGTTACATGCATCTCTAATTTCCTGATTTATACTGTGCCCAAAATTACCACTGCTGTTTAGTGGCCTATAAACAACTTCCACCAATGTTTGCTGCCCCTTGCTGTTTCTTAGCTCCACCCAAACTGATTCTGCATCTTGATCCTTCGATCTAAGATCCTCTCTCACTAATGTACTGATCTAGTCCCTTATTAAGAATGTTACCCTCACCTCCTTTTCCTTTTTGTCTTTCCTTCCTAAATGACTAATATCCTTGAATATTTAGTTCCCAGTCTTGGTCACCCTGTAACCACGTCTCTGTAATGGCAATTAAATCATATCCCTTTACCTCTCTTTGTGCCTTCAAATCATCTACCTTCTTGCGAATGCTGTGTGCATTCAGATAGAGTGCCCTTAACTTTGTCTTTTTAACTTTATTCTGCATTCTGATCCTATTTGATGCTTGCCTTTGCTTCGTCTGTCTTCTAAAGCACGTAATCAGAAAAGCTAATAGAATGTTATCGTTTATCGCGAGGGGAATTGAATACAAAAGTAAGGAGGTTATGCTTCAGCTATCCAGGGCATTAGTGAGACGACATCTGAAGTACTGTGTACAGTACTGGTCTCTTTATTTAAGGAAGGATGTAAATGCATTGGAGGCAGTACAGAGAAGGTTTATGAGACTAATACCTGGAATGGGCGGGCTGTCTTACGAGGAAAGATTGGACAGGCTAGGCTTGTATCCACTGGAACTTAGACGAGTAAGAGGCGACTTGATTGAAACATAGAAGATCCTGAGGGGTCTTGACAAGGTGGATGTGGAAAGGATGTTTCCCCTTGTGGGAGAATCTTAAACTAGGAGTCACTGTTTAAGAGCTTAAAAGCAAGATAAAAACTAAGACTGAGAAAAACCAAGTTGGAGTGAACTACAACAACAACTTGTATTTATATAGAACCTTTAAATAAAACATCCCAAGGCGCTCACAGGGGCATTACAAAGCAAAATTTGACACCAAGCCACGAAGGGCGATATTAGGGCAGATGAACAAAAGCTTGGACAAAGAGGTCTTAAGGAATGTCATGCAGTAGGAAAGAGAGGCGGAGAGGTTTAGGGAGGGAATTCCAGAGCTTAAGACCTTTGTAGTTGAATGGTAACAGTCACCAATGGTAAAATCAGGGATGCTCAAGAGGCCAGAATTGAAGGAGTTCACATATCTTAGAGGGTTGAGAAGTTGGAGAAAATTACAGAGATAGGGAGAGGCAAGGCCGTGAAGGGATTTGACAACAAGGATGAGAATTTTAAAATCAAGGTATTGCTTAACTGAATGCATACAGAGGAAAAGTGACAACAAGGATACAGGAAAAACCAGCAGCAAAATAAAAAGTTCTCCTGCAGAAAGAGAAGTTAAGTGAAAATTGAAAACAGATAGAAGAAACTGAACATGGAACAGAAACAGTGGCGCAGTGGTTAGCACTGCAGCCTCACAGCTCCAGCGACCCGGGTTCGATTCTGGGTACTGCCTGTGCGGAGTTTGCAAGTTCTCCCTGTGACCACGTGGGTTTCCGCCGGGTGCTCCGGTTTTCTCCCACAGCCAAAGATGTGCAGGTTGATAGGTAAATTGACCATTGTAAATTGCCCCTCGTATAGGTAGGTGGTAGGGGAATTGTGGGGATGCGGTAGGAATATGGGATTAATGTAGGATTAGTATAAATGGGTGGTTGATGGTCAGCACAGACTTGGTGGGCTGAAGGGCCTGTTTCAGTGCTGTATCTCTAAATAAAAAAAAAATAAGGGGTCGTCCATTTAAGATAGAGATGAGGAGAAATTTTTTTCTCTCAGAGGGACGTAAGTCTTTGGAATTCTCTTCCTCAAAAGGCAGTGGAAGCAGAGTCTTTGAATATTTTTAAGGATGAGGTAGATTTTTGATAAGCTAGGGGGTGGAAGGTTATCGTGGGTAGGTGGAAATGTGGAGTAATCAGTTCAGCCATGAACTTATTGAATGGCGGAGCAGGCTCAAGGGGTCGAGTGGCCTACTCCTAATTTGTATGTTCATATGTAATTTCACCTACTACTTTTCTACTTCCTGTTACCAGTTGTGCTTCACTCCAATCTATGCTCCCTCTCAGGTTCCCATCCCCCCTGCCAATCTAATTTAAACCCTCCCCAACAGCACTGGCAAATCTCCCTGCAAGAATGTTGGTCCTGGTCCTGCTAAGGTGCAACCCATCCATCCACCTATCCCAGAACTGGTCCCAATGCCTCAGAATTTTGATGTCCCCCCTCCTACACCAATTCTCCAGTCACATGTTCAATTGCTCAATCCTCCTATTCCTATGCTTTCTAGCACATGGCACTGGGAGTAATCCTGAGATTACTGCTTTTGAGATTCTGCTTTTTAATCTCTTTCCTAGTTCCCTAAAATCTGCTTTCAAGACCACATCCCTCTTCCTACCTATGTCGTTGGTACCAACATGGACACGACCTCTGTCTGTTCACCCTCCCCCAGAAGAATGTCCTGCAGCCGCTCTGTGACATGCTTGACCCTGGCATTTATAGTGAAAATATTATGACAGAAAATCGGAGGGAATTTAGGGCCTTTGTCAAAAGAAATGTTTATTTTCGGGTATTCAGGACAGTAACCAGTATTGTTTTGGAGTATGCAGGATAGTAACCAGGAATTGATATTAAAGATGATGCCATAATAATGCAGCCCAATTACCCTGTGGTAACCTTGGCTCTTAATCTTTGGTCACCTGTTAGGTTGAATCTCTGAGTTATTCAATTGTCTAATTTGCTTGGTTTACATGGGGTAGTGTGCTGGTATCTTCCCAGATCACTAGGCAGAGTGTGCTATGGCAGTGGAGTGTTCTGCCTTGTAGATACCTTACAGCAGCTTGTCATTGAACAGGTATTGATGCAGTTGTGCAAAAATCTGTAACTAGTGTTTTTCTTGCTACCAGCTATTCAGGCTGTAAAAAGTCTTTCGTATATGGAAAAATTCATCCCTAGTGTTGGGGATCTGATTTATGAGGAAAGACTGGAGAGAATTTGAGCTTTTCATACTGCAGGTGGGACATCTGAGAGGTCTACAAAGGTACATAAGATTGTTAAGGGAATGGATATAAATTTGAAATACTACTACTAATTAAACAGAGAGTAGCACAAGGAGACACGGGTTTGAACTGGTAAAAGGCAATTTTAGGACTGATCAGAAAGTTCTTCCTCACCCAAAGAGTGATCAGTACTTGGAATGGACTTTCAGATAGGGGTGGAGACAAAAAACATGGAATCATTTCAGAAACAATTATATGCTGTAATGGGTGAGTGTTTCTAGGATGAATAAATTTAAAATGAATCAAATGACTTGCCTCACCATAAGTATCTTAGGACAAGAGGAGAGATGATTCATTCATTTGATTCATTACAGCAAAATCAAAATTATGTCCTATCATGATGTTAGTTAGATAGTGTTAACATTAAAAAAGACATGTTAGAAAAATGAGCAAATTAAATTATTAAGTGAAGCCTGAATTTCTGAAATTATTAAACTGCGAACCACAGGGAACAACTATGTAGTTTGAATGATGTTGATATAAGGGCTGTAGTCATTCATTTCCAGTGGAGCTAAAGTGGCTAAATGCCAGTAATACCAAAAAGTCAGGTTAATATAAACAATTCATTCTTTGCTGCCTGTCCTTTAGTAAGGCTATTCTTTGAAGAGATTATTAAAATTGAGTTTGTTTGCTGCTTTCAAACTTCAGTTTTGAAGTTCAAAGTAAAAATATTTTTTGGTATCACTCACATCCCGTGTTTCAAAATAAGTGGTGAAAATAATCTGTTACCTTGCTCTGAAGAAACAGATTTGTCTCTCTGCTTGATAACCTCTGCTTTTGATGATAAAATAATAATATTTTTCATCTGATGCATCAGACTGAGAGAATGGAACAGTTATAAATGTTCATTAATTTGAAAACAAAGTTTCCAGAAAATTCTGTCAGTCACTCATGAATACGACTGCCACAAATTTGCTATTGAATATTTTTAGTAACATAAAAAATTCACAGACCAGAATATAAAATGATTGGATCAATAAAGCTCTGTGACGAAAATCCACCAGAATCTAAAGTTAAAAAAGACAGGAATCTCAGACAAAATGTAATATCACAAGCAATAATTTCTAGGCTTCAGTTTTAATTTTTGCCATGCAATAGTAATTTTTACTCCAATTAATATCAGTTAACATTTTGATAATGATTTTATTTTCCTAGTGAATGTGAAGTCATTAAGTTGGAGATAAGATGGTTGGAAGTTTGAATGATGCTAACTACATAGTGGTAACTGTCATTGATATGTTCATTATTTAAAGTAGTTTAATGTCTCACTGAAATATTTTATGACATTTTTGTCTGCTACATAATTAGTGCAGTAAAAATGATATTGTGGAGTGCTGAGGTTTGATTCTAATGATGCAATGGACACTATAAATTGCATATTTATTATGTATTTGTGGGTATGTTGTTTCAGTTAGAGGCTTTTTAAAAAAATCATTTAATTTAAGTAAGTCATTTGACTTGTCTGAATTTAAATATCAACTTTTCTAAACTTCTGGTTATGGGACGGAATTTTACACCCCCCTCCCCTGCCCCCAGTAGCAGGCTGGGAGGTGGAGTGGAGCACAAAATTGGGTAGGAGGTGGAAGGGTGCCATGCCAGTCACCTAAGCTCCTCCACTGGTGTTTTACCAGCAGCAGGGGAGCTGGTTGGTGGCCTATCCACCCTTGGGCCAAGTGAGGCTCTTAGGGCCAATTAATGGCCATTTAAGGGCCTCTTCCCACTGCCGCTGGTATTTTACCAGCAACGGATGGGCACCACCATCAGGGGAGGCCGCCCTGTAAAACCTAGCAGCCTCCCTGCTGGGGCCATGCGGTCCCTCCTGATCAGTCACCCCATGCCCCAGGCCCCCCCACCGCCCCTCAGCAACACAGACTACCTCCGCTGGAAGACATCGCCGCCCTTGCGACTGACCCCCTCCCCTCCCCTTGGTGAGGCCTGGCTGATTAGCCCCAGCGAGCCCCAACCTTACTTACTTGCACTCCAGGGTGTCCTTCATGGCTGCTGCTCCAGGGCCAGGTGTAGTCCTATTAGTGGCCATTCCTCTCGGTGGTGCTGCTGGGAATGAAGAGCTGCCAGCCAGAGGTCCAGCAGCTCAGAGGTGGGGCATCCTGCCTCAGAGGGGCAGAAGCCACAACCTCAGGCAATTAACTGCTTGAGCCACGCAAAATAGCATCATGGCTTCCAGGGCCGGCAGAGGCGGGCTCAACCCTGCCTTTCCAGACGTTGGGCAAGGCCACTGCCTCCTTGTTAAATCCCAGCCAGGCTCTCCCCTTGACTTTCAAACAGGATTGCATCTGCTGGGGCAGGTTACTGATCAGCAAAAATTAAATAATTTCTGAAAAAGACATGTACACTGCACAATTAAGCTTGGAGGATCATGTGTATCAGAGAAGCTTTACAGTGTGCTTTACTTATTTTGTATTTCAGTTCAAGTTCTCCACAGTTCTTCAATTCCTAGTCATGTGTAATGTAAAACCTGAAAGCATGAAGAAAGTATTTATGTGAGATGACTACTCTTTTTCACAAAAGATACAAGATTACAAAGGCTCATTATTTAGTATAGAATTGTAGAGGAAATATTCATGAAAAATCAAAGCATGACTGAGAATAAGTGAGCTACAAGGATGCTATATACTTCCAGGAGTTTGGCTGAAATTATAAACTGCACAAAAGAGACTCAAATGAGCGCTCTCAGTCAACTGAATCTTGAAAATGCATTAAGCTAAGGTTTTATCCTCAACCGTTTTAGTTGTCAAGCTGGGTAGGACTGCACTCCATTCTACCTATCTAGTCATAGCCAGAGAATTACCTGCAATGACACAGTGGCGCAGTGGTTAGCACTGCAACCTCACAGCTCCAGTGACCTGGGTTTGGTTCTGGGTACTGCCTGTGTGGAGTTTGCAAGTTCTTCCTGTGACCGCGTGGGTTTCTGCCGGGTGCTCTGGTTTCCTCCCACAGCCAAAGACTTGCAGATTGATAGGTAAATTGGCCATTGTAAATTGCCCCTAGTGTAGGTAGGAGAATGGTGGGGATGTGGTCGGGAATATGGATTAATGTAGGATTAGTGTAAATGGGTGGTTGTTGGTCAGCACAGATTTGGTGGGCTGAAGGGCCTGTTTCAGTGCTGTATCACTCTAATGACTTCTCTTCTTGCTTCTGCACCTTTACCTCTGGTGACCCCCAAGGATCTATCCTTGGCCCCTCCTATTTCTCAACCATATGCTGTCCCTTAGTGACATCATCTAAAAACACGTCAGGTTCTATGTGTACGTTGACAACAACCAGCTGGACCTCACCACCACCTCTCTCAACCCCTCCACTGTCTCTAAATTGTCAGACTGCTTGTCTGACATCCAGTACTGGATGAGCAGAAATTCCTCCCAACTAAATACTGGGAAGACCAAAGCCACTGCTGCTGAAACCTTCATCCACGCCTTTGTTACCTCTAAACTTGACTATTTCCACAATCTCCTGGCCAGCCTCACGTCATCCATCCTCCAGAAACTTGAGCTCGTCTAAAATTCTGCTGCCTATATCCTAAATCGCACTAAGTACTGTTCACCCATCACCCATGTGCTCTCTGATCTACATTGGCTCCTGGTTGACCAATGCCTCGATTTTAAAATTCTCATCGTCATTTTGAAATCTCTCCATGTCCTCACCCCTCCTTATCTCTGTAACCTTCTTCACCCCTACCACCCTTCAAGATATCTGCGTTCCTCCAATTCTGTATTCTTACACATCCTCGATTTTAATTGTTCCAACATTGCAAGGGTCGGCAATGTGTCCATACATGGACACCAGTGTCCGTGGTAAAAGTTTTGAGGTGACTGGTAATTTCAGGGATGAGAAATTTCCCTTTGGTTCTTCTTTCCAGACAAGCCCGACTTTAAATAAGTTCACAGCCCTCAGTTTCACAGCTGGCAGGTGCTGGAAGTTGGAACAGCGGTTTCCGAACTCAGGACAAGTTTGGTGTTTTTCTGGTAGGTTCCGATTTTTTTTAAAAAGCCCGCCAAAAGCCACGAACTTGTCCTGAGTTCAGAAGCCACTGTTCCTGCTCTAAGAGCCTTTTAGCTGTGAAACTGAAACTGAAAGCTGTGAATTTTTTTAAAAAACTGACCAATCACAAAGCAGGTCTGGGGAGAGTGCCCGCTCTCTGCAACTGTCAGAGAGAGAGAGAGAGGAGGGGGGAGAGAGAGAGGCGGGGGGAGAGAGAGAGAGGGAAGAGACAGGGAGAGGGGGGGAGAGAGAGAGAAGGGGGAGAGGGGGGTGAGGGGGGAGAGAGAGATAGGGGTGAGAGGGAGAGAGAGGGGGGAGAAAGATGGGGGAAAGAGATGGCGGGGAGAGAGAGAGGGGGAAGAGAGAGATGGGGGGGAGAGAGGGGGGGAAGACAGAAGAGAAAAAGAGATCAAGATCACACCTGACAGATGGACATCTATCTGGATTCTCCACATGGCTACATCGATATCAAGTATGTGGGCTGACCACGAATACTTGTGTAAGCAAAAACAATGCCAGGTACTCACTAAATAGGGAGAAATTCATTTTAAAAATCGGATTGTGTTTTGATGGCATTATGTTGGCTATACACTTTATATACAAATTAATTTCCCCTATGTCTGTGGCTGAGTGAATAATTTTGTCAAATGTCCATAGTGCAACATGTTGGTGCCTATCCCTGCAACATTGGCAGCCATGCCTTCAGCTTCCTCGGTCCTAGGCTCTGGAATTCCCTTCCTGAAAAGGGCTTTGGGACATTTTACTACATTAAGGCACCATATAAATGCAAGTTGTTAGAATCATAGAAAATTTAAGGCACAGAAAGAGGCCACTTGGCCCATCGTGTCTGTGCCAGCCAAAAAACGATCCTTCTATTCTAATCCCACTTTCCGGCATTTGGTCCGTAACCCTGCAGATTACAGCACTTGAGGTGCATATCCAGACTCCTTTTGAATAAGTTGAGGGTTTCTGCCTCAACTACCCTTTCAGGCAGTGAGTTCCAGACCATCAACACCCTGTGGGTGAAAATGTTTTCCTCATCTCCCCTCTGATTTTTTCACCAATCACTTTAAATCTGAGCCCCCTAGTCACTGACCTCTCTGCTAAGGTGAATAAACCCTTCACCTCCACTCTATCCAGGCCCCTCAAAATTTTGTACGTTTCAATCAGATCTCCCCTCAACCTTCTCTGTTCCAAGGAGAACAACCCCAGCCTATCCAATCTTTCCTCATAGCTGCATTTTTCCAGTCCTGGCAACATCCTTGTAAATCTCCTCTGTATCCTCGCTAGTGCAATTACATCCTTTCTGTAATGAGGTGACCAGAACTGCACACAGTACTCAAGTTGTGGCCTAACCAATGAGTTATACAACTCCAGCGTAACCTCCCTGCTCTTAAATTCTATACCTCGGCTAATAAATGAAAGGATTCCATAAAAAATAAAAGCAAAATACTGCGGATGCTGGAAATCTGAAATAAAAACAAGAAATGCTGGAAATACACAGCAGGTCTGGCAGCATCTGTGGAGAGAGAAGCAGAGTTAACGTTTCGGGTCAGTGACCCTTCTTCGGAACTGGCAAATATTAGAAATGTCAAAGGTTATAAGCAAGTAAAGCAGGGGTGGGGCAAGAGATAACAAAGGAGAAGGTGTAGATTGGACAAGGCCACAGAATAGCTGACCAAAAGGTTATGGAGCAAAGGCAAACAATATGTTAATGGTGTGTTCAAAGACAAAGCATTAGTACAGATAGGGTGTTAACGGACTGTAGATTGAACAGCAGCAAATACAAACATGCAAAAAAGTGGGTAAGCAAACTGAACAAACTAAGATGAAATGAAATAAACGTACAAAAAAAATACAAAAAAGAAAAAATAACTAAAAATAAAAGTAAAACGGGGGGCCCGTCATGCTCTGTAATTATTGAACTCAATGTTCAGTCCGGCAGGCTGTAGTGTGCCTAATCAGTAAATGAGATGCTGTTCCTCGAGCTTGCGTTGATGTTCACTGGAACACTGCAGCAAGCCCAGGATAGAGATGTGAGCATGAGAGAGGGGGGAGTGTTGAAATGGCAAGCAACTGGAAGCTCAGGGTCCTGCTTGCGGACTGAGCGGAGGTGTTCCGCAAAGCGGTCACCCAGTCTGCGTTTGGTCAACGCAAGCTCGAGGAACAGCCAGGGTTGTTGTTAGAGGCAACTGGCAAGAATAGAGGGTTTTATTGCACTGGGCTATAGAATTTTTTCTATTCAATCTTGGGATGTGTGTGTCGTAAGCAAGGCCAGCATTTATTGCCTATCCCTAATTGCCCTTGAGAAGGTGGTGGTGAGGCGTCTTCTTGAACTGTTGCAGTCCATTGGCGTAGATACACCAACAGTGCTGTTAGGGAGGGAGTTCCAGGATTTTGACCCAGCAACAGAGATATAGTTCCAAGGCAGGATGGTGAGTGGGTTGGAGAGGAACTTGCAGGTGGTAGTGTTCCTATGCATCTGCTGCCCTTGTCCTTCCAGGTGATACAGGTCACAGGTTTAGAAGATGCTGTCGAAGGAGCCTTGGCAAGTTGCTACACCGCATCTTGTAGATGGTACACACTTCTGCCACTGTGCGCTGGTGGTGGAGGGAGTGAATGTTTAAGGTGGTGGATGGGGTGCCAATCAAGTGAGATGCTTTATCTTGGATGGTGTCGAGCTTCTTGAGTGTTGTTGGAGTTGCATGCATCCACGCAAGTGGAAAGTATTCCATCACACTCCTGATTTGTGCCTTGTAGATTGTGGGCAGGGTTTGGGGTGTCAGGAGGTGAGTTACTCGCTGCAGAACTCCCAGCCTCTGACCTGCCTTGTAGCCACAGTATTTATATGGCTGGCCCAGTTTCTTATCAATGGTGACCCCCTCCTCCCCCCACCCCCAGGATGTTGATGGTGGAGGATTCAGCAATGGTAATGCCATTGAACTTCAAGCAGAGATGGTTAGATTCTCTCTTGTTTGAGATGGTCATTGCCTGGCACTTGTGTGGCGTGAATGTTACTTGCCACTTATCAGCACAAGCCTGAATGTTGTCCGGATCTTGCTGCATGTGGGGCATGGACAGCTTCAGTATCTAAGGAGTTGCGAATGTTACTGAACACTGCAATCATCAGTGAACATCCCCATTTCTGACCTTATCTTGGAGGGAAGGTCACTAATGATGCAGCTAAACATGGTTGGGCCTAGGACACTACCTTGAGGAACTCCTACAGTCATGTCCTGGGGCTGAAATGATTGGCCTCCAACAACCACAACCATCTTCCTTTGTGCTAGATATATCTAGCACAACTCCAACTGGTGGAGAGTTTTCCCTCAATTCCCATGGACTTCAATTTTGCTTGGGCTCCTTGATGCCATACTTGGTCAAATGCTGCTTTGAAGTCAAGGGTAATCACTCTCATCTCACCTCTGGAATTCAGCTCTTTTGTCCATGTTTGGACCAAGGCTGCAATGAGATCTGGAGCTGAGTGGCCCCTTGCAGAACCAAAGCTGAACAGCAGGTTGTTGCTGAGTAAGTGCCACATGAATGCACTGTCAACGACACCTTCCAGCACTTTGCTGATGATTGAGAGTAGATTGATGGGGTGGTAATTGGCCAGATTGGATTTGTCCTCCTTTTTGTGTACAAGACATATCTGGGCAATTTTCCACATTGTTGCGTTGTAGCTGTGCTGGAATAGCTTGGCTCGGGGCACTGCTATTTCTGGAATAGACGTCTTCAGTACTACAGCTGGGATGTTGTCAGGGTCCATACCCTTTCCTGTATCCGGTGTCTTCAGCTGTTCATGATATCAAGTAGAGTGAATTGAACTGTCTGAAGACCAGTATCCTATGATGGTAGGGACCTCAGGAGCAGGCCAAGATGTACCATCCACTTGGCACTTCTGGCTAAGATGGTTGCAAATGCTTCAGCCCTGTGTTTTGCACTGACATGCTAGGCTCCGTCATCATTGAGGTTTTTGGACCCTCCTCCTCCGGTTGTTTAATTGCCCACCATCATTCATGACTGGACATGGTAGGACTGCAGAGCTTTTATCTAATCCGCTGGTTGTGAGATTGCTTAGCTCAGTCTGTAGCATGCTACTTCTGCTGTTTAGCATAACAGTCCTGTGTTGTAGCTTCCCCAGGTTGGCACCTCATTTTTAGGTATGCCTGGTGCTGCTCCTGGCATACTTTCCTAAACTCCTGATTGAACCAAGGTTGGTCCCTTGGCTTGATGGTAATGATAGAATGAAGGATATGCTGGGCCATGAGGTTACATATTGTGGTTGAATACAATTCTACTGTTGCTGATGGCCCACAGCACCTCATAGATGCCGAGTTTTGAGCTGCTAAATCTTTTCTGAGTCTATCCCATTTTGCACATTGGTAGGGCCACACAGCATGACACATTATTGCAAGTTTCTTGACACCACCATGTTAGCCAATGAGTTGCAGGTGAGGAAGGACTAACAACAAACAGTCTCATTCCTCAGCAACAGATAACAGAACGTACTTAAACAATGCATTACAGCAAACAGTCTATTTACCCAGCAAATAGAGATTATTTAAAGAATCTCTACGAGCTGCAGCAAAAATACATGACCAAAACTACAGCAAAGTCTCCAATAAAAGCAGGGTGATTTCTCCAGCAAAGTATACTGAGTGAAGGATAGTTACATAATATAATCTGTGTGTGTAAAGTCAACCCCAGTCACTTACAGTAGTGCATTCGCTAAGCATGATTGATAGGGGAATTATCTTCATTCTGGCCAAGAATAGTGGTGTCACTATATGCAGCCATATTTTTGCTTCTAAATGTTGTCTGTATTTGCTAAGTTATAAACATTAATGACTCTTGCTGCTTGTAATGTCAAGCTGACATTACACAATCTGTTCCCATGTCCGCTATTCGTGGTCTCTTGATATTGCACCAAATTGTTTCAAAATATTTTCATTTGGTTATTGATCTGTCTTACTTATATATTACCTTCCCAAAATCAGTGGAGTACTGGACCGTGCAATATTCCTTTATTTTTATCCCCTTGTCCTTCTCCTTCCCACCAAGTGATATAATAAAAAATAAACCAAAAGTGTTAATTTTATTACCTGCATGGTGATTCTCGAGTTGTCTTTCCTTACTGCATGGCTGCTCTGTGATGTTTGTTATGAGGACTATCCCAGAGCAGGTCCATTGTTAATAGTGGAGCTGTGAATTATGATTGACATGAATACACATCATCTGGGTTAGCAGGGTCCCAAAAATGCTTGGTATCCACATTTCAAGCTACCTGAGTAGCTCCCCAAGGTCCTGTAGGTCTGGAATGACTCCTGGGCTGGTTGGAAGCTATGTTTCCTGTTGAGACTGGGGCCTTTCTGAAATGTAGTAGCATACTTCCTCTTGGTGCTGTCAGAGTGGCCGAGCAGAAAGGAAAACTGAAGCGTCTATGTGCAAGTTATAAAACTGGTGGGGACGGCACAGTGGCGCAGTGGTTAGCACCGCAGCCTCACATCTCCAGCGACCTGGGTTCGGTTATAGTCATAAAGTCGTACAGCATAGAAACAGGCCCTTCGGCCCACTGCGTCCATGCCGACCACAAAGCCTATCTATACAAATCCCACCTGCCTGCATTAATTCCATATCCCTCTATGCCTTGCCCATTCAAGTACCTGTCCAGATGCCTCTTACTGAGATGCCTCAGTTCTGGGTACTGCCTGTGCGGAGTTTGCAAGTTCTCCCTGTGACCGCGTGGGTTTCTGCCGGGTGCTCCAGTTTCCTCCCACAGCCAAAGAATTGCAGGTTGATAGATAAATTGGCCATTGTAAATTGCCCCTAGTGTAGGTAGGTGGTAGGAGAATGGTGGGGATGTGGTAAGGAATGTGGGATTAATGTAGGATTAGTATAAATGGGTGATTGTTGGTCGGCACAGACTCGGTGGGCCGAAGGGCCTGTTTCAGTGCTGTATCTTTCTATAACTGCAGCTGTGCTGAATGCCAGGTAATAGAAATGGCTTTTTCAACGCTGCTAAATTAATTTACACTAGATGGCTCAGTTGGTAAGTGCACCATCTAATGTGTAACTCCATTCGACTGCTCAATTCCTAGGTTTCATCCTTCCTCAGTGCTGAGTTAACTGATCTCAGCTGGAGTGGCAGCAGGAACAGTACAACTAACCTCTCTGAGCCTGGGATTGGGAGGGCAAAACAAAGCCAGGATTCCTACTCCTGATTCAGTGACTCTAGATGTACATGTGTATTGGATGAAATAGAATGGGGTCTGACTTCAATTAATTTGATTAAGCAATGATTCTCCTCGTCATTATTATCTAAACCAGATTTTATCTGGCCCAGAGTTGAATAATTTGCCTACGCTCCCTATCTTGGTTCACAAATGAAGACAAGGTAATGGAGGGCGGCCACGAATGGCACCCGTGGAGTTGAAGTGCAGCAAGAGCCGGTACCTTCAGGAGAAGAGCGGGGAAACTAGAAAGTGGGGGAAGGAAATTTAGTGCAATTATAAAATTTAAAGAAGTTTACCCAGTCAATCTTGATGTATGAACAGCTTTCAGTTTGTTTCTGTGTAATGGAGTTATTTGTAAGACTGAATCATTGCAAGTGGAAATGAACAGAAAATGTAAGCAAGTACAACATGAGCAGGATTAGTGGCACTAGATGGAGCAGCACAGGATCCAGTGAGCAAGATATATGTAATATGGGGCGGCACAGTGGTTAGCACTGCAGCCTCACAGCTCCAGGGACCCGGGTTCGATTCTGGGTACTGCCTGTGCGGAGTTTGCAAGTTCTCCCTGTGTCTGCGTGGGTTTCCTCCGGGTGCTCCGGTTTCCTCCCACATGCCAAAGACTTGCAGGTTGATAGGTTAATTGGCCATTATAAATTGCCCCTCGTATAGGTAGGTGGTAGGGAAATATATAGGGACAGGTGGGGATGTGGTAGGAATATGGGCTTAGTGTAGGATTAGTATAAATGGGTGGTTGATGGTCGGCACAGACTCGGTGGGCCGAAGGGCCTGTTTCAGTGCTGTATCTCTAAACTAAACTAATGAAGGAGAGGATTATTTTCAATAAAATATACCATTCATAGGACTCAATGGTTTTGTCCACTTTCTGCACAGGCAGAATTTTTCACATTTTCTATTTGGTTATCTTTAAATGGGGAAGATAAATAGCTTAGAATTGCCTGCAGGTTCTGCAGTGAATCATGAATTTGGTTTAGATAATAATGACGAGGAGAATCATTGCTTAATCAAACGGGAGAATGTGTGTTTTCTTTTGAATAAATGCATGTTATGATCTACCCCCAGGATTGTAGACTCCCTGGCAATCTGGCAGAAACCTTCTGCGCTTTGTTGTGTATTGAAGTCAAAGCATTCAAAGAATTGGCTTAAATTTCAAAGTATGTTCCTCATTTAGTTTTGCAACACAAGCTAAGTTTAGTTTAGTTTAGTTTAGAGATACAGCACTGAAACAGGCCCTTCGGCCCACCGAGTCTGTGCCGACCATCAACCACCCATTTATACTAATCCCATATTCCTACCACATCCCCACCTGTCCCTATATTTCCCACCTACCTATACTAGTGGCAATTTATAATGGCTAATTTACCTATCAACCTGCAAGTCTTGTGGGAGGCTTGTGGGAGGAAACCGGAGCACCCGGAGGAAACCCACGCAGACACAGTGAGAACTTGCAAACTCCACACAGGCAGTACCCAGAATTGAACCCGGGTCGCTGGAGCTGTGAGGCTGCAGTGCTAACCACTGCGCCACTGTGCCGCCCTTGCTGAGTTGCTGAGTTTGTGGTAGAGGAAATGCTTTAACAACCAAATCTCTTCCATTTGAAAGTAGAAGTCTACCCCACTGCGTGGGTTTGGAACTTTGAAAAAATCACTTTGCCTTCATTCTCATGTTTTGGCTTCTGCACAAGCTGTCAATTTGAATAGTGAAAAGTGAAGCAGTGTTCCTGGTGGTAATAATATATAGTCATTAGGCACTAATGCTGAAGTAATGTTGATACAAAAAGATCAAATGGATTATTCTGTCATTGCCATCTATTGAGGATTATGCTTTGCAATAATTTGTAAAATATGATAGCTAATTAGGTTTGGTTTATAATTTGAAGAGTGTTTTACTTGACTGTGCCACAGAGGCTGTGTTTAGAGGATTCAGTGAAGGCTTAAGTAATACAATTTTACCAGAGCTAATGTACATAGGAAATTATGTACATTGGAAATTACAGTGGCGCAGTGGTTAGCACCGCAGCCTCACAGCTCTAGCGACCCGGGTTCAATTCTGGGTGCTGCCTGTGTGGAGTTTGCAAGTTCTCCCTGTGTCTGCGTGGGTTTTCGCCGGGTGAATTTTTGATTAGATTAGATTAGAGATACAGCACTGAAACAGGCCCTTCGGCCCACCGAGTCTGTGCCGACCATCAACCACCCATTTATACTAATCCTACATTCCTACCAAACATCCCCACCTGTCCCTATATTTCCCTACCACCTACCTATACTACTGACAAGTTATAATCGCCAATTTACCTACCAACCTGCAAGTCTTTTGGCTTGTGGGAGGAAACCGGAGCACCCGGAGAAAACCCACGCAGACACAGGGAGAACTTGCAAACGCCACACAGGCAGTACCCAGAATCGAACCCGGGTCCCTGGAGCTGTGAGGCTGCAGTGCTAACCACTGCGCCATTGTGCTCTGGTTTCCTCCCACAGCCAAAGACTTGCAGGTTGATAGGTAAATTGGCCATTATAAATTGCCCCTAGTATAGGTAGGTGGTAGGGGAATATAGGGACAGGTGGGGATGTGGTAGGAATATGGGGTTAGTGTAGGATTAGTATAAATGGGTGGTTGATGGTTGGCACAGACTCGGTGGGCCGAAGGGCCTGTTTCAGTGCTGTATCTCTAAAATAAATAACACAGCAGGTCCTTCAGCATCTTTAAAGGGAAAAGGCTGCTGACTGTTTTGATTAGAGACCTTTCATCAGAACTTTGAAGATTTTCTTTTGCGCTTTGATGGACTAGCTATCTTTATTGGGCGCAAAATTCATTTACCGTGATTTTTGGGTGCGAGGGTCACAATTCACGGCGTGCCTGTGCCCGTTCAGATGGAGGTGACTTGGACACTAAATTCATTCACCCACTTCATCTGAATGATTGTGGGGCAAGTTCCTGTGCCACCAGTGCCGGCCTTCTCTTCTAAACCCTGCTGGTGAGTTCTGCACAAAGCAGGAGGTGCTAGCAGCTTTGCTAGACATCATGTGGTACAGACAGCCTGTTTTTTCTTCAAGGTAGGTTGCCTCTTAAAGGGAAGGTGGAAAAAATTCTTACAAACTGAACACCAGGGCACAGAGAGGGATCCAGAGTGATGGATGCAGCACTGGAGGCATTGCTGTTGCAGTAGGCAGAAGGAGAAATACCATGATCCCACGAGGGGCCAGGAGACCCTTAAGGACCTCCCTGAAAAGGTAGTGAGAGCAGGTGGCTAGGAAGGTCTGGACCCAAGCACCTAGCAGCAGTGTTACAAGAAGTCTAAAAACCTCACATCAGTGGTCAATGTCAGTGAATGTATTTGCTACCCACCACACCACCAAACTCTCACGCTGTCAATGCAACCGCAACACTCATTCAGCATCTCTCCCTGGCACTCAGGACTGACACCTAACATCCAGATACACCACCTTACCCTCACACCCCTACCAATGCTACCAGCCTCATAGCCACCTCTCACTACCTCCACATACCTCTAGCTATTGGGGCGGCACAGTGGCGCAGTGGTTAGCACCGCAGCCTCACAGCTCCAGGGACCCGGGTTCGATTCCGGGTACTGCCTGTGTGGAGTTTGCAAGTTCTCCCTGTGTCTGCGTGGGTTTTCTCCGGGTGCTCCGGTTTCCTCCCACAAGCCAAAAGACTTGCAGGTTGATAGGTAAATTGGCCATTATAAATTGTCACTAGTATAGGTAGGTGGTAGGGAAATATAGGGACAGGTGGGGATGTTTGTTGGGAATATGGGATTAGTGTAGGATTAGTATAAAATGGGTGGTTGATGGTCGGCACAGACTCGGTGGGCCGAAGGGCCTGTTTCAGTGCTGTATCTCTAATCTAAAATCTAATCTATTCAGCTATGGCAGGCACACTCAAACACAGAGCTACACAACAACTGACATTCAACACCCTCTATCTTGCAGGGCAAAGTGGCACACAACAGAAGGGAGCAGACCAGAACTCCCCAGGAACAAGGACACCTGCGTCTCCTGAGCCTTTTGGAGGAGATGGTTCTCTGCATTATGGGGACCGGCTGTGACAGGACCCTCAGCATCCAATGGTACTGAGAACACTGAAGATGATAGCATCTTCCTGCCTTCTGTCCCTTCTCAACTCCCAGCACACCCTCATCATGCTATCTGGCATGATGAGCAAGCTGCTGATGGTGTGATCAAGGACCTCTTGCTTCTCACCCTACCCTTCACAAGAACATTCCCCTTCTACGTTCCTGCTTTCAGACGTCCAAGAACTGCTGCCTGCACAGCCAGAGCAATCCAAGGAGGAAGTAAAAGAGCAGCAGCACAGCGGTATTGAAGAGGTCTGGTTACTTGATCTGACACTTGGAGCTACCAGCTCAAACACTGGCACTGCATTTAGGTTGGAGGCTAGCGTAGATTTGGGATCAGCATATTGTGATCACCTGGCACAAGTGGGCTACAAGCAGGCCAGGGTTAAAGAATGGTTCATTTGCCAACTTAGCAGAGGGCGAGGTGGCAGACAAGTACTGCTATAGAGGACTTGGATGAGGGCCTTGATGGGATGGCATGCATTAGAGTGCTGAATGGGCATGCACACCAAGATGCTGGGTGCATTGGCTAGCCTGCTGGACAACCTCCTGTCACTGTCAAGGAGCATGGAGGAGTCTGACTCCAGGTTGGCAGACGGTTTCGCGCAGAGCTTGTCCTCTCCACAGTCTCTGCTCCATCTCCCTGCTGTGCTACAGACCCAGATGCACTGTTACTGCTGTCCCCATAACTGTTACAGTCTTTGCACGGACAGGTCACTTACTCCTCTGCCATTCCTGTGAGTATGTGGCAACAACCTCTGGTAAATGGACCAAAACATCTCCAAAAATACTGGAGTACTTTCAGACACTTTCCAACAGAAAAAGATCCATAAATTTTAATTAGCTGCAATCAGAGTGCCTGGCCCTTTAAATAACACAACTGCAGGGCCCATCTTGCTACTTCTCACTTCTTTGTTCAGGAGTGGACAACAATGACGTTGCTTGGACCAGAGTTGTCCAAAACGGGAATCCTGGCCTCACCAGTCGGTTAGGCAGTGTGGTGTCAGGATGGCGCCAATTCAATGTGGTCAGATGCACATAGGGGACATAGCTGTCTCCACCCGTATCAATGAAGGATGCCATATGGCCTGCAATGCTGCCTGCCCCCAGGAAAGCAAGGTGGGCCTGCGTAGCACTTCTAGGAGTGGTGTTATGCAAATGAATTTTCAGGCCTATTTATATTATCAAACTCCACATTGATCATACCAACCTACTGCAAGCATAACAATGAACAGTGGAGCACTCTGCAGAAATGGAGCAATTTGTGAAGGCTGTGCTTTTTACAAACCTAACTTCCCAAAAGGAAGATAGAATACCTTTGAGATATCCCCCCAAAAAAGGAAGAGACCCTTTAGTATGGAAAACAGCAATCAAAAAAAGTAAATGGAATGCTGAACTATATAACCAGAACAGTAAGGAGCAAGTTGGATGAAATTGTGCTGAAACTGATGGTGCTTTTCTCTGAACATACCTTGAGAATTATTTCCAGTTCTGGTCACCAAGGTACAGGAAGGTAGTTCAGTGAAAAGCCACAAGACTGATCTGTAGTGCCAAAACTTGAACAATCAACTTTGAAAGGAGGCAGCTGACTGATAATTCCATACATGGTTATTTAAAGGGATAGGAAAGGGAGTTCAGAGCACTGCTTTAAATCAACCAATGAGAGTAGGACAAGGCGATAGGCGGAAACAATTCCTATTGGTGAAAGGATCCAGAACCAGAGGAAACTGATTTAAGGTGATTGGCAAAAGAAGCAACAGCAACATGAAAAACATTTTACACAATGAGTAGTTAGGATCAGGAATGCACAGCCTGCGAGTGTGATAGTGGCAGATTCAATCAAGGCTTTCAAAAGAGAATTGGATAATTATCTGGGGGAAAAAATTTCAGGGTTATAGGGAAAAAGTGGGTGAGTAGGACTAGGTGAGTTGCTCTTGCAGAGAGGCAGCACAGACACGATGGACCAAATGGCTGTAATCATTCTATGATTCTTTGAGATACAGGTGTAGACTAATAAAAGGAACATTTAGGGCCATTATCAGAAATTACTCCTCACCGAGTGAGCACAGATGGAATGGTCTTACTGGTGGGATAGTGGATAGTAGGATACCCGAAGATTACTTAAGAAGCTGTTGGATTCAATGATGGGCAGCTATAGGGTCTTGCTGGATGACTGAGTTACAATGGGTCAAATGGCCATCCTCATTTTCTGATCGTGTGACAGATGGACATTATCTTGACCTTTTTTGGTCAGGTTAACCAGCCCAAAAATGTAATTTTTTTGTTCAGACAAAAATATATTTGTGTATCTTTTTATAAGAATGCACTGAATTATAAAATGTACGTGATCTATTGAAGCATGCAGTACACTGTTGTGTGTTGGGATATGGACTTAGGCCTGTCATCCTCACATATGGAGTTCCAGATTCCAGGGGAAGAAATTAGTGGAAGGCAGGTGTTTTTCTACATGGAGAGGAAAAACCTAGAAGGAGAGTTCATTCTCAGGCACACTGGCTGGAGCCCCATTTCAGAGCAACACTAGCAGCTGGTCATTTGCATATGCTCTTAGTTGTAAATAACACATGGTGTGAAGGGCTGAGGGAAAAATAGGGAGTCTTGCTGTCAGATTCCTGAATCATAAATTTGGATATTGTTGTATCTCAGTTTATTCAGCTTCAAATTCCTATTATTGTAGTTAAAAAGAAGTTTAACATAATTAAGTTAAAATAACAGGATCCACATCAAAGCAAATGGATAACAAAATAAATTCTAGTGCTCTTAACTTAAATTTTTTTTAAAAGCTCCGCTGAGGCTGTGGAGACATAAATCTGAGTGTAATGTATCAATATACAGTGAGTCCAAGTAGGAGAAAATATGGACTAAGTAACTTCAAACTAAATAGCTCATATGTCCAAAGTTTCAGAAGGTTCCAGCATCAAGAGATGGTTTATATTTGGATAAACTACTTCTCCCAAGTTGTGGATTGCAGTTATTGCACATTAATTCCCATGAAGAACAATAGCAAACCCTTCATTACCTCTCAGGGCAACTAAGGATAGATAATCACTTCAAGAACAAATAATGTAATAATCATTTACACCAGAGCACACACCAATTTCTATGAAATAGGAACAGTGGATACAGCTACAGAACTGGAACGTTCCCTTTTTTTATCATCAGATGCATCATAAATATATAGCTGATAATTCTGCTAAATTTCTGCTTATAATTAAAAGATTGAGTGCTGAGGAATTGCTAAAAAGTTAAAACGGTACTAATGGAATGATTTGCATACAATCCTTGCAGCTTGCAGTAGGAACTGTCAAGTCATGGGTTTTCCCAACTGTCTGATGGATCACTTTGTTGTAGAATGTTCTGTCTAGTAATCAATAGAGAGGCAGTGAGACTTACTCAATGAGGACAGGTGAAATTGATATCAGTCAAACCTATGGAATTTGAGTTCATGACCTTCTGGTTGAGAATAACATCCTGGAGCATCTGCCAAATGTACCACTCTTGTACATCTGTAGAACACCTGTTTTTACATTTCCTGTATTAGTAAAGGTGCACACACAACTCAGAATAGACAAAAATAATACTGATCTATAAACTCCTGCACAAATATAATTCTGTCACTTCCATTAATTTGTAATGTGTGTTGTACAAAAATGAATCTGTGCAGCAGGTTTACGTTGAAAAGTTACAAAACGAATTGCTGGTTTAACCTGGTATGTTTGATTTTCCTACAGTCGAACGTTTCTCAGGTTGGTTTTCATTTTCCTGGTTAAATTTTCTAAACCTCAGGTACCAACCACTAAACGGAGTTTCATTTTATTTGAATGTGACTTTAGCTTGCTCTTTTTATTATTTATTGGTGCCTTTGTCCTTATCAAGATAAGATGCATTACTGCTGAGGAATACAGAATCTTCCACCTTGTGCCATATCAAAAACACCCATGTTAGGTAGAACACTGAAAAAATATTGGGTAAAAGAACCATCTGCTCGACCTTGATAAGGAACCACTTCTGTACCAGTTTGAATTTTTCCATGTCCTACATACACTAGCCATTGTTACGATTACCTGAGCAAACAAGATTGGCAGTTTAGCAAAAAGAAGTGGAAATTTATGTGCTGTTTGGTGTTGTGGATTCGCAGCTACAGAGTACTGCAGTGAAGTTGCCCAAGCTTATTTCACTTTGGACCTGTAAAGTCAGCAAAGAGTGGACTTTCAATCCAGTAGTCACGGCCAGGTTCAGCTTTAGGTCCGAGAGCTGTAAGAGCAGTGTGCCAGTTCACCTCATCACTTGCTATATCAGGCCTGCTGTCGTGGTATAATTTAATCTCATTTTGGGATCTACAATTACAAAAGCAATGTTCAGTACAAAGCCACAGGAACGGAAGTTTTTCCCCATTTATTTTCCTTTTTTTGAATTTTAGTAATTTACACTGACAGTAATGATATTTAGCATTTGCACACAATTATGAAAATAGATATTATGCACATTCTAAATTTTATTGGCATTGTTTAATCTTATAAATGAACTTTATTGGCTGAGACAATGTAGAAATCAATGCCGTCACTTTACTATGTGCGTCCTAATTTCAAGTCATTTTTGGCCCACATTTCATATGCAATTTCTCAACCCTGCTGGAACTACAACAAAAATGCCAGAGAGAAATATGACTCACAAGAAGCTAGAGAGTCCACTGCCTTCATGACCACCAGACTTTCTTCTAACAAGTTTAATGTTCTCACCCAGCCCCCCCCCCCCCCCACCCCCCCCCCCCCCCCTCCTCCAACCACACGCCTATTTATCTGTTTATATTTACTGTAGTTACTGGGGAGCTTCAACCCCTCTGCACCACAGTACCAGCCCCAAGTAAAAATTGACCCTATAGACTTTAAAATACAGACCCACTTCTTACCTTGTAGAACAAGCTACTATTTGAAATCTAGTTCAGTGCTAGCTGGCTCCACACTTAAATAACAACAATTGCTCAGGCAGCAGCTGCAGAATGCAAACACTGACCATAGACTGCTTTAGGTTTGATGCTTCAGTCACAGATACTAGGAGACATTTCCATAGTGTACACATGAAGTGTAAAATATTCCATAATTGAACATTCTATGCCACCATGCTGTCCATCAAAGAGGACTACAGAAAATCAATGACCCTGTCTCCTTCTTAAATGTCTCGGACCCAGCATTCAATGAAACCCACTAACACAAACTGAACCTAATTCTTTGATCTGTGACAGGGTAGCTATTCAACATTTTTTTTAGCACAAACATCAACCTTGAATTATTAGGAGTTCACAGATCCAGAGAACTTTGATGATTGGATAGCTAGCCTGGCTCACTAATGGAATTTGAAGGAATGAATGTTTTATTAGGGAATAGGATTCTTCTCACTTGGTTCCAGATAACACTGCAAACCAATGCCCTAAAGGGTAAAGTGCCAATAGCTGGACAAGCAGTGGAAGGCTTACCGGTGATCTGCACTTGAAAGCTGTGCGATGTTCAAAGGAATAACTTGTATTTACCTAGCACCTTTCACATCCTCAGGACCTATCAAAGAGCTTCAGAGCCAGTGAGTTATTTCTGAAGTATAGACATGGCAGTTTGTAAGCAAATTGGGCATCTAAGTTGTGCACTGCAAGATTCCAGCAAATAGTAATGAGATGAATGACTAGTTGGTATTGATTGAAGGAGGTTGTGCAGGAAAACTTGCTGCTCTTCTTTAAAAAAAGTGCCTTGGATTTTTTTTACATCCACCTGACCAGACAGATGAGGTTAATGTTTCATCTAAAAAAAAGTACTTACCTCAGCACTGCACCTCCCACTTTGCTGGAGTGTCAGCCTAAATTATGTTCTCAAATCTTAGTGAAAATTCTCAGGGTAACTTGATCCAGAGACTCTTTTCCATTGCACGCCATATATCCACGAATCAAAGAAAATTTATACAAGCTAATTAATGTGCAGCCAGTCATAAGTAATATTCAGTGCTGTAAATATTCCATCAGAACTGTGCAGGAGTCTTTTAACCCTTCATATGTACCTTGTCAAGTATGGATCGGAAGTAAACTATTGTCAGTTTAGTGGATAGCACTTGTACTTATTGAATCCTGAATGTGAGGGTTCATGAGTGCAAGTGTACACTTATAGATTTATCACAAATGCAGAAACAGTTGCTGTGCTATATGAATTAACATGGATACCAAAGTGGCAGCTGCTGAATATCTTTCTGGCAAACTCTACTAACCATGAGATATAAATTGTCATTGTAGATCCACACTGAATTTCAAAGGGATAAACAGAACACATGTCCCAACCATTTGATGTTTCACAAAGTTTTAAATTACATATAGTCTCATAAATGTTCTTCACACCTGTCACATTGTAGTCCTGAGTGCAATTATGGGCATAATTTTAACTGCCTATGGGGACAGGTTCAGGTTTGGGTGGAGGGTTTAAAGCCCCAAAAATTGCCAGCAGATTGGGAACCCAAAATGATCCCACCCACTTCTAGGTTTAACACATTTGGAGGCCAGTGGGAAATCCCCATGGAGAGGTTTGTATGTAATTTAAATATTTAAATAGTCAATTAATTATGGACAACCAAGGATTCTGGCTTTACCAACCAGCGAACAGGTATATTGCGCTGCATGAAACTTGCCCGGGTCAACAAGGCGAGAACACTGCGGGGAGCCATTGTTCAGTGAAACTGACAAGCGTGAAAGCAGTGAAACTGCATAGCTGCTGTATGAAAGGCTTGTGCTCACAGCACTTGTTCAGAGAGCCAGGTTTTGCTGCTTCACAGTTGATTTCCAACTTTTCGGCAGTCATTTCACTTATCTTAGACTTTACTCACTTTGATCTGATCTTCCCTGCTGTCAGCTTTCACTGCAGCATGGGAGCACCTAATGCAGCCCCAACTTCAGCCTCTGTTAAGAAACAAGCAGAGCAGTACCAGCAACACCAACAGCGCCAGGTGCAGCAGGAGCAACACCACAGCAGCAGCAGAAGCTGGCTTTTCTTCAATCACATACCACTCCACAGGCACAGCAGATGAAAGAGTTCCAGCTCGAAGGAGGCAATACCCCCAACTCAGGCTCCACAGGCAAGAATAAGCTTTCTCAACATGTCTGAGCCCCAATGCATCATGTGGCTCAGGTTTTCATCACAGATTGTTGCTGACATCAGCAGCCACCTGGAGGAAGACCTCCTTCACGGTAGACCATGTGGGCAGGCATTGCAAGTGGCTGTCAAGGTAGCTATCACTGGAGGGTCACTCAGCCTGTGTTTTGCTTCTCCCTGGAGTTGTGCGCTCTCTTCTACAAGGAGTGAAAGCAGAAGTTACGAGTGAGAGAAATGAGTTGTGCAGAGAGGTTGCAATGACAATGTTTGTGGAGGGTGACTGAGGCATGGGCGCAAGATGGGATTAAGATGATGGTGAGTGTAAGTGTAGGTATGAGAGAGAGGGATAAGTGGAGCTGCAAGGTCTGTTGGTCTGAGGAGTGCTGTGCAGGAGAATGCTGGGGAAGCCAGAATGTGGGGGGGTTGGCACCTAAAAGTTTTATGTCACTCATCTTTCCTGCCCTCATGAGGTCATTGAACCTCTTGGACAACTGTAGCCAGGTTCGAGAGATTGCACTCCTGCTGCTCACTTCATCAGCCACTTCCATCCATGCTTGCTTGGTTTGAGAGGCTGGCCTCTTACTCCCATTTGCTGGAAACAACAGCATTTCAGACCCTCAGATCTGGCAGCAGGATCTCCAGGGAAGAGTCAGGGTGTTGTGGGCAGGGGGGGGGGGGGTTGTTGGGGGGGTGGGGGAGCCTTCCCACATCTCCTTTCCGTTCCTCTGGTTGCTGAAGCCTCAAGAAATAATGTAGAATTCAGCCACTCTGACCCCTGCTAGAGTCCGTTTAAATAGAAATCCTTCCTTTGACAGAGTGCAGATTGTCATCACACCCGCACTCTATGATTGGTTGGGAAACCTGGAAGTGGGATGTTAATGTCCTGGCTGAGTTAAAGAGCCACGGTAAAGCCCGCTACTGAATGAAACAGGTTCACAACCCGCTGGTTTTGTTTCCTAATTATGATATCCTTTTCTCATCACACACTCTCTCTCAAGAAACAAGAACTTACTGTTTACCCCTCCCCAGACCAACAGAAAGTGTCAAAATTGAAGCCCAAATGTGAGTTTCAGTCAAGATTCAGATTCCAAAGCTGAAACTGACCCTTGAGCTTTATATTTATCCTGGACCCACCCAGGAATGCTGTTTTTGATATCCATCTGAAAATGAGTTGGCACAACTCCTATCTACTTCAGAAACTACTTTGGAAGTGTAAACAAGAGCTCATAGAAACCAGATTATAGCCAATGTGACATTGTTTTGTCTCTATTACATGCCAAAAGTGGGTGCAGATGGGCTGTAGCAAAGCATCTATTCAGGTACACATCAATTCTGCCTGTTTTGACTCTATTTAAATTTCTAGTCATGGATGGATATGGAAACTCCCACCCAAAGTAGGTGGGTGTTTCTATAACATGCTAAAAAGGAGGTGTGAAAGTTCCTGGTGATTTCTCAGTAATAGACATACTGGATTTAAAGTCAAAGCTATACCCAGGAAACCTGGGAATCAGGATTGCTAGGGGAGGCCATTTAAAAGTTAGTGAGTGTTACAGGTGTTTCTAACAAATTCGAGGGTTGTTTTGATTTTCTTTTTTTCTTCTTCCCTCCCAGTATTTAAGCTTTAATGTCCCCTTGTGGCAGTTGTCCTTTACTGAGTTTCTTTCCTCCCAGAAGCTTTGGGAAACCTGTTGGCACCAGCAATGAGCGTCCTCCAAGCTGACACAATTAAAAGAAGAGAACCTTTGGAGGGATGTCAAAGATACTTGCAGCTGCCATGCAGCATAGAACTTGCACATCTGGGAAAGTAATGGTGAGCAGTGACCTGAACTGTTGCTGTACCTCCTTGCAAACATACTGCCATGCTATTGCACTATAGCTTTACAGCAGGGCATTTAGAAAAATTCAAGGTAATCAGACAGAGTCAATATGGTTTAGTGAAAGGGAAATCATGTTTAACCAATTTTTTGGAGTTCTTTGAGGGAGTTACATGTGCTGTGAATAAAGGGGAACCGGTGGATGTATTGTACTTAGATTTCCAGAAGACATTTGATAAGGTGGCACATCAAAGGTTATTGCAGAAAATAAAAGCTCATGGTGTAGGGGGAAACATATTGGCATGGATAGAAGATTGGCTATGTAACAGGAAACAGAGAGTAGGCATAAATGGGTAATTTTCTAGTTGGCAAGATGTAACGAGTGGTGTGCCACAAGGATCTGTGCTGGGGCCTCAACTTTTTACAATTTATATAATGACTTAGATGAAGGGACCGAAGGTATGATTGCTAAATTTGCTGATGACACAAAGATAGGTAGGAAAGTAACTTGTGAAGAGGACATACAGGGGCTGCAAAGGGATATAGGTGGGTTAAGTGAGTGGGCAAAGACCTGGCAAATGGAGTATAATATGGGAAAGTGGGAAATTGTCCACTTTGGCAGGAAGAATAAAAAAGAAGCATATTATCTAAATGGTGAGAGATTGTAGAGCTCTGAGATGCAGAGGGATCTGGGTGTCCTAGTGCATGAATCACAAAAGGTTAGTATGCAGGTACAGCACATAATTAGGAACGCTAATAGAATGTTATCGTTTATCGTGAGGGGAATTGAATACAAAAGTAGGGAAGTTATGCTCCAGTTATACAGGGCATTGGTGAGACCACATCTGGAGTTCTGTGTACAGTACTGGTTTCCTTATTTAAGGAAGGATGTAAATGCATTTGAGGCAGTACAGAGAAGATTTACGAGACTCATACCTGGAATGGGCAGGCTGTCATACGAGGAAAGATTGGACAAGCTAGGCTTGTATCCGCTGGAATTTAGAAGAGTACGAGGCGACTTGATTGAAACATATAAGATCCTGAGGGGTCTTGACAGGGTGGATGTGGAAAGGATATTTCCCCTTGTGGGAAAATCTAGAACTAGGGGTCACTATTTTAAAATAAGGGGTCGCCCATTTAAAACAGAGATGAGGAGAAATTTTTTCTCTCAGAGGTTTGAGAGTCTTTGGAATTCTCTTCCTCAAAAGGTGGTGGAAGCAGAGTCTTTGAAAATGTTTCAGGCAGAGATAAATAGATTCTTGATAAGCAAGGGGGTGATAAGTTAATGGGGGTAGGTGAAAATGTGGAGCACAGTTCAGTCATTAAGGGCCAAGTGGCCTACTCCTGCTCTTAATTCATATGTTCATATGCAGACCAGCGGGGAGGGTATTGTAGAGTGGCACAAAGGGCAATCCTCTCTGTAGTATCTCATGGAACACTACTTCAGCTAACAACCACCAAGGAGGAGATCAGATTTTGTAACTTATCTCCAAACTCATGGCCACATTTAGGATTCCCTTCCCCTTCATTTTTGCTGGCCACTTTTTACTCCACAGAACCTTCAGTCTTGACCAAAGTTGCTAATGATTTAAGGTGTCTTTTCAGGCTCTCCAAATACTTTTGTATCCCTATTGCAACACTTCTCCTTAATTGTCCCCATTTCTTTAAATTCCACTTGCATTAAATTTTCCTTTGACACCAATAGTATCCTACCTGGACCCACCTGAGTCTACCCCCTAATGCTTTATGCAAATAAACTTACATTGGTGATCCAAGCAAAATTTAGAGTTGTAATGGCAGAGAAGGAGGCTATTTGGCCCATCAAGTCCACGCCGGCTCTCTGTAGAACAATTCAATCAGTCCCATTCCCCGGTTCTATACCCGGAGCCCTGCAACTTTATTTTCCTGAAGTTCCCAGTTTCCTTTTGAAATCATTCATTGACTCTGCTTCCACCACCCCCATAGACAACGAATTCCAGGTTATTACCACACGCTGCATAAAAAAGTTCTTCCCCACATCCCTCCTGCATCTCTTGCCCCCTAGTCCTTGTACCATCAGCTAATGGGAATAGCTTTTCTTTGTCTACCCAATCTAAACTGTCAGAATCCAGTACACATCTATCGAATTTTCTCTCAATCTCCTTTGCCCCAAGGAAAACAATCCCAGCATCTCCAACCTAATCTTTTAGCTAAAATTCCTCATCCCGTAACCATTCTGATAAATCTCCTCTGCACCCTCTCAAGGACCCTTACATCCTTCCCAAAGTGAAGTGACCAGAATTAGATACAATACTCTAGTTGTGGCCGAACCATAGCTTTATGAAGGTTCAGTATAACCTCCCTGCTGTTGTACTCAATATCTCTATTTATGAAGCCCAAGATCCCATATGCTTTACTAACTACTCTCTCAATATGTCCTGCCACCTTTAAAGACCTATGGACATGAAACCCCAGGTCCCTCTGTCCCTGTACACTCTTTAGTCTATATTGCCTCTCTCTATCCCTTCTGCCAAAATGAATCACCTCACATTTCTCTGTTTCAAATTCCATCTGCCACTTGTCTGCCCTTTCTGCTAGCCTATCAATGTCCTGTTACAGTTGATTAGTATCATCCTTACTGTCTGCCACACCTCCAAGTTTTGTATCATTGGCAAATTTTGAAATTTTACTCTGTATTCCAAGATCCAAGATTCAAGTCATTTATGTATATCAAAAAAGCAATGGTCCAGCACTGGAACACCACTGTCTCCAGTCTGAAAAACAACCATTTACCATGGCTTGCTGTTTCTGTCCTTAAGCCAAATTTTTTTATTCAAGCTGACACTGACCCTCTATTACATGAGCCTCAATTTTGTTAACCAGCCTTTTATCTTTGTCAAAGGCATTCTTAAAGTCCATATAGATAACATCCATTGCTTTCTCTTCATCAACCTTCACTGTTACTTCATCAAAAAAATTGATTAGATTCGTCAAGCACGATCTGCCTTTTACAAATCCATGCTGGTTCTCCCTAATTAACTCAAACCTCTCCAAGTGCCTGTTGATTTTTTTTCCCCGATTATTGTTTCTAAAACCTTCCCCACCACAGATGTTAAGCTAACTGGCCTGTAGTTATGAGGAATGTCCTTACACCCTTCCTTGAATAAGGGTGTCACATTTGACACTCTCTAATCCTCTGGCATCTTCCCTGTATCAAGGGAAGATTTGAAGATTATGGCCAGCCCTTCCACTATCTCCACTCCCAATCCCTTTAAGCAACCTGGGCTGCAAGCCAGCCGGACCAGGTGTCTAATGCACTCTAAGCATAGCCAGCTTTTCCAGTGAATGCTGCCCATCAATTTTTACCTCATCCATTACCTCTGATATTTTGTCAGCATCCTCTTCCTTAGTAAACATTGATACAAAGTACTCTTTGTCCCAAATGGGCCCCACCCCACCTCTTATTACCCACTTACTGTTTACATGCCAGTTAAAGATTTTTGGGATTTTAGAAAACATAGATCTGTAG
The DNA here is from genome assembly GCF_036365525.1 of Heterodontus francisci. NCBI lineage: Eukaryota > Metazoa > Chordata > Chondrichthyes > Heterodontiformes > Heterodontidae > Heterodontus > Heterodontus francisci. The sequence continues at coordinate 24,072,571 of NC_090402.1, forward strand.
ATGAAATCAGCACCAATATCATGCTTTTAAAATACTAAAACTACAGACAAATTCATAATTTAAATTAGAGAAAGTGCAAATAAATTATAAAACAGCTGAGATGGACGCAGTATTGTTAGAACCACAGGAAAAGCTATTAGCAGCTAGAATTTCTTTAAAGTGTTGTTGGACACTTAACTACTTCCTTAAAAAAAATTACAAGGGAATGTTTTTTCCAAGAGGAGAAAAAATTGTTAAGAGCCAGGTGATCATGATTTCAATGTCTAGACTTGAAACGGTGGCATGTTATTGCTTAATACTTCCATAATCTGTTTTCATAACCAAATATTACAGATCAGCACAAATATGCTTTGTGAACATAAGCAAAAAAATTGTAGAATAATTAATCAAATTACAAAACCCAAACAGAGATAGAATATTATGGTGTAATTTAACATGACTATAACAAATTAATTAGTCTGTTTGCATTCTGTTTGCAATAATAAATAGCTATTTCATTTTTATTTGGAATAAGTGATGGTGAGCAGTGGTTTACTGAAAAATAAAGCACTCAACTTATCTATTGCGCTCAACTTATCTATTCATATGGTGTTAAAAAAACTTCTTCCAATGTTGAACATGTGGGGGTTATCTTCAGTTGCTGGGAACGGACACTTTTTGGCAGTTTCTTGAAGTAAAAAGCATTACCAAACATTCCCAAATAAATCAACTGCATTCTAAATGTTTATTTTGGCTGGTAGAAAAATGAATCAAATTTGTTTGTACCCAGTGAAAATGTTTGACTTTACACCAAATGTGGGCCTTGATCAATGTAAGATTTTCTTCCCCAGTATTACAACACAGTAAGCTGACAAAAATGGGTCTATGGCTTGGAAAGTAATTAAGAAAATTACAAAGTCTATTCCAAGTCTCAAAAGCTGGAAATGCACATTATTAAGGGCCATCAGCACACTGGGATTGTTACTGCCTGAAACTCAGCAAGCTTTGAAATTAATTTGGGAATTATTGAAAGCACATTAATAATTTACAAAACTTCCTTCCAGCACAAGGCTTGTTTAGCTCTGCAACCACAAACAAAGTTAAATAATTTCCTTATATTGTCCATTCCCTTCAACATGTAAAAATCTGGATACATTTTCTCAAACAAAACCAGTTCATTTCTGTGAGTCTTCATATCTTAGAGAAGACTGGATTATTAATGCTCTGGATTATCTCCAGTGTTATTTTTAGGTTACCTCCACATAATATTCTAAATCTCTTCACCAATGACTTATATAATCTTAGAATAATCTATTTTTTTCCTTACAGACAGCCCAGTACATGGTTACTGCAGTGTCAGCTTGACTCATTTGATAGTACTCTCTCTTCTGAGTCAGCAGGTTGTGGATTCCAACCCTTCTACAAAACTCCCATGGACATATGATCTAGGCTGACATTCCAGTGCAGTACTGAGGGGTTCTGTATTATGATTGATACCATCCTTCAGTTGAGATTTTAAACCGAGGCCCATCTGCCTGTTCAGGAGGATGTTAAAGATTGAACAAGAGCACAGAGATCCCCCAGTGTCCTGCCTACATTTCTCCACCACCAAAAACAAATTGTGCTCATTCATTTTATTACTGTTGCTGGATATTACTGCGTGTAAACTGTATGTTTATTTGGATACTTAACAGCCAATGTACTTCAGAGTAATTAATTATACCTGAAATGCTTTGAGATGTTTCTGAGAATCATAATGAGGCATTATATGAATTAAGTTCTTTTTATCTCCTTTTTGGCAACATGTTTTATACTAATTAGGTATAAGTGGTCAATAGTTAACCCCAAGTTAATTTCCTTTCTCACCCTTTACTGTAGGTTCTTTCTACATTAAATCAGATTTTGCTGTCAGAATAATAGTAAGGCTCATGGCACTCAGCATTATTTATGTGCAAAAATGTATTACAACTTCAGGCAACAGACAAATGTGCAGTTAAACTTAAAAATTTAAAGTTGCTGTCTATGTTGCAGTGTTCCACTGTAGTGAGTTGCTGTTTTAGCGAAGCTGTCTGCCTCACCATTGAAATAGATAGAATGACATAGATTTGCTGTATTTGCGCAATAGATATGAACTAAACTTGCCACTGTTCCTCGTGGCTCCCCAGAAATAATGCTACAAGAACAATTTCCTCCCTTTTCTTGTGGGAAACCTCCAGTGGTCCCTGTAAAGACATCTGGTTAGGGTGCTGAAACCCAATACAACTGGAAGGAGAGCATGTTTGGTGTATGCTTTGATAGTTATTGACCAACTTTGATCTGTCTCATACAACTGGTATTACAACTCCGATTTGCTTTTGCAGGGTGATTTATGTCTGTCTAAAGGTGAGCACCCTGAAAACCTAGAAGTTTCTGACAATTTGTCATCCATTGCATTTCCAGGGGAAACTGAGTGTGGGAGAACACAGCCTAACCTTCATTTTTACCCAAAAAACAAGTTTGAATTTTTCTCCCTCATGATGGGTGCAGAAAATTGAGGCACAGGTGAAATGAAGGGAATGGAAATAAAAGGCGCAGACATGAGACAGTAGGCAAGTCACTGTGCAGTGCAGCACTTGCTTCCTTGTTTTATAGCTGTGGAGGTGGTGCTGCATGAAATGCTTTGACATTGTGGCACTATCCCTATAAGTCAGCTTTGGAACATGCCAGGAAAAAGCTGGCAGCAAGTTTGAAGCTGCAGCTGACCAATAAGGTCACTTGCTATAACAGTCCTTAGCTGCAAGGTATTTGAGATGCCGTAACAGCAGATGGCACAACTCAGCTTCTGGCACTCTGCCGATCCTGGCCCTGTGAAGACAATTCCCTATGATTGTTGCGAGGCGATTTCTATAACTGGCAACCAATCTGGAATGCTAGGTTTACACCTGGACAACAATTGCTGAAAATCTACCCCACATTGTCCATACCATTCAGCCAGCTTAGCCCAGATACCTTTTGGGCAGAGAAGATTCCACAGAATACTTTTGGTGCAGCCTGGCACCCTTCTATTGGTCTTCCTCTTCCTACAAAAAGATCATATGGGGCCACTCCCATTGGAAAATCTGCTGGTGGCAGGAGTGATACTGGTGGCAAAAAAAGATGCAATACAATCGGCACAAGAAGCTAACTTCTTTCAGAAAGCAGTACAATTAAATGAAGAAATACAGTCAATAATTGGCTAAAAAAACAATGATCTCAGTGTTATTGCATGATTTGGATTAACATCCATATACCACCATTACCTAGCAACCATAGCCAGCTATTTCACATTGTGTAATTATGAATAAGTGTCCTTTACGTGTCATGGATCTGTATTTTTTTTCTACTTGGATTAAACAGTGTGCCTTAAAGTCTCTGTTCAAAACAATGTACCTTTAAGACAGGGAGGGAAGTTTTGGATTTCTGAGGCACAGTGTGCCAGCTGCACTTGTTACCTGGGCCACAGCAAGAGAGAGAGGTATAATGTTTCAACTTAACTGTGTGTAAAAACCAGAAAAAATAGTTTTGAGAGGCACCAGTGAAGCCTGGTACTGAAGAAAAGAGCTGTCTATTTCTCAGCAGAAATTCTACAAGGAGCTACAGGCCAAGTTAATTGCCTAAGGAGAAAAAAAAGCCCTTTTTTGAAGAGACCATTTGTATTGCTGGAGGTAGCAAAATTCCTTTTTCTTTACTTCCAATCTAAGAGTCTTTGCTTCAAGCTTGACTCTCTCTTGACTGATTGTATTTTCTGGAATTTGCAGTAAAGTTTCGACTGAGTGACTGTAGGTTTTAAAATCTGAGTGGATCCATTACTATACTCCTTGTTTAAGGAACTGTTTGATGCCTGCTGCAACCGAAGTGCTTTGAATGCCTATCTACTAAGAGACTGTTTCATCAAATCTGCGTGAAGACCTCAAGTGGCATTTGCTTATTTTTACACTAGGATACCTCACCCATCAGGAACATAACCCACAAAGACTCAGTTATTTATTTATTCTTAAGAAACAGCTCATTTTTAAAGAAACCGGTTAACGGTGATTTTTGAGTGTATGTGTGTGAATGGGGGAGTTAGGTTAAAAGAAGTTATAAGGTCGTTAGACATAGCTTTATCTTAATAGTGTTTAAGATTTAGTTTTAATAAATAGTTAATTTGTTGTTGTCTAAAGATACCTGGTTTGGTCTGTTTTATTCTGGTGGTTACTAGCGTGTTTAATTTGGCTGTTTTCCACTTGGGTGGGAAAGCTTTAATAATATGCTGCGACCTATAGAGTGATGGGACTGAACTGATAGCGCGTTGCTCCCCCCTCGGTCGTAACACATGCACAAACATCAGGAAAAGGCATGTTGAATGTTGGGAGACTAATTTCTATTTATATACAAGACTGCTGATTCCTTCCCTACTTGTTGAGGAACCAACTAGAGAACAGGTTACTTTAGATCTAGTTTTATGTAATGAAAAAGGGCTAATTAATAATCTTGTTGTAAAAGAACCTTTAGGGATAAGTGACCATAATATGATAACATTTCACATTATGTTTGAATGTGAGGTAGTTCAATCTGAAGCCAGGGTGCGGCGCAGTGGTTAGCACTGCAGCCTCATAGCTCCAGTGACCCGGGTTCGATTCTGGGTACTGCCTGTGTGGAGTTTGCAAGTTCTCCCTGTGACCGCATGGGTTTCCGCCGGGTGCTCCGGTTTCCTCCCACTGCCAAAGACTTGCAGGTTGATAGGTAAATTGGCCATTGTAAATTGCCCTAGTGTAGGTAGGTGGTAGGAGAGTGGTAGGGAATATGGGATTCATGTAGGATTAGTATAAATGGGTGGTTGTTGGTCGGCACAGACGTGGTGGGCCAAAGGGCCTGTTTCAGTGCTGTATCTCTTAAAAAATAAATTTGAACAAAGGAAATTATGAAGGTATGAGGGGCAAATTGGCTGCGGTAGTTTGGGAAAATACATTAAAAGGTATGACAGTACATAGGCAATGGATAGTCTTTAAAGAAATATGACATAGTTTACAGCAACTATACATTCCTTCAAGGCAACAAAAACCCCAAAAGCAAAGGCAGTCAACCATGGATAACAAAGGAAGTTAAGGATTGTATAAGATTAAAAGAAAATGCCTGTAAAGTTGCCAGAAATAATAGTAAACCTGAGGATTGGGAGAATTTTAGAATACAGCAAAGGAGGATGAAGACACTGATAAAGAAAGGGAGAATAGAATATGAATGTAAGCTAGCAAAAAAATTAAAATGGACTGTAAAAGCTTCTACAGGTACGTAAAAAGGAAACGTTTGGCTAAGACAAATATGGGTCCATTACAGGCAGAGTCTGGAGAATTTATAATGGGGAATAGGGAAATGGCAGAGAAGCTAAATGAATATTTTATATCTGTCTTCACAGAGGAAGATGCAAGAAATCTCCCAGAACTAGAGATCCAAGGGATTGGGGGAATGAGGAATTGAAGGAAATTAGTATTAGTAAGAAGGTTGTATTAGAGAAATTAATGGGGCTGAAGAGTGATAAGTCTCCAGGACCTGATATTCTACATCCCAGAGTGTTGAAAGAGGTAGCTATGGAGATAGTGAATGCATTGGTGATCATCTTCCAAAATTCTATAGATTCTGGTGCGGTTCCTGCAGATTGGAAAGTCGCAAATGTCACCCCACTATTTATTAAGGAGGGAGAAAGAAAACAGGGAATTACAGATCTGTTAGCCTTACATCAGTCGGTGGGAAAATGCTAGAATCTATTCTAAAGGATGTGATATATGGACACTTGGATAATAATGATCTGATTGGGCATAGTCAACATGGATTTATGAATGGGAAATCATGTTTGACGAACCTGTTGGAGTTTTTTGAGGATGTTACTACAGCATTGATAAAAGGGAGTCGGTGGACATAGTATACTTGGATTTTCAGAAGGCTTCTGATAAAGTCTCCCACAGGAGGTTGGTTAGCAAAATTAAAGCACATGGGATAGGAGGTAATATACTGGCATGGATTAAGGATTGGTTAACAGGCATAAAGCAGAGTTGGAATAAAGGGGTCATTCTCACGTTGGCAGGCTGTGACTAGTGGGGTACCACAGGGTTCAGTGCTTGGGCCCCAGCTGTTCACAACATATATCAATGATTTGGATGTGGGGACCAAATGTAGTATTTCCAAGTGCGCAGATGACAGAAAACTATGTGGGAATGTGTGTTGGGAGGAAGATGCAAAGTGGCTTCAAGGGGATTTGGACAGACTTAGTGAGTGGGCAAGATCGTGGCAGATGGAATATAATGTGGAAAAATGTGAAGTTATCAACTTTGGTAGGAGGAACAGATGTGCAGAGTATTTCTTAAATGGTAAGAGATTAGAAACTGTAGATGTACAAAGAGACCTGGGTGTCCTTGTCAATAAGTCACAGAAAGCTAACATGCAGGTGCAGCAAGCAGTTAGGAAGGCTAATGGTATGTTAGCCTTCATCGCAAGAGGATTTAAGTACAGGAGTAGTGAAGTCTAGCTTCAATTGTATACAACCTTGGTTAGACTGCACTTGGAGTACTGTGTGCAGTTTTGGTCCCCTTACCTTAGGAAGGATATTATTGCCACAGAGGGAGTGCAACGAAGGTTCACCAGACTTGTTCCCGGGATGGCGGACTGTCCTATGAAGACACATTGGAGAAACTGGGCTTGTGTTCTCTAGCGTTTTGAAGGATGAGAAGTGATCTTATTGAAACCTACAAAATAGTTAAAGGGTTAGACAGGGTAGATGCATCTAAGATGTTTCCCCTGGTTGGGGAGTCTAGAACCAGGGGACACAATTTCAAAATAAGGGGGGAGCCACTTAGGACAGAGATGAGAAGAAATTTCTTTACTCAGAGGGTTGTGAATCTTTGGAATTCTCTACCTCAGAGGGCTGTGGAAGCTCAGTCATAGAGTATGTTTAAAGCAGAGATTGACAGATTTCTAAATACAAATGACATAAGGGGATATGAGGATAGTGTAGGAAAAAGGCATTGAAGTGGATGATCAGCCATGATCATATTGAATAGTGGGGCAGACTCGATGGCTGAATGACCTACTCCTGCTCCTATGGTCCTATGTTCTTTATGTGCTGTAAATAGGCACATGAAGTGGTATGGTGGAAATTCAGTGTTACAAATCTTCATCAGGTTTTCCCATCAGTTTCATCTGATTTATATCTGTGACTTGGGCAAACCTGAATTTGAAATCTAGGCGTATATTTCTGTATTGTTGCAGTTCATAGAGGGGGTATAACCAAACAGTTTTGAAAAAGAGTTATACTGTAACACAACTCCAACCAAAAAAATGACCTCCACCACCCGTTATAGATGTCTGGAGTTAGAGTTTATTTACAGTTTATTTTCCAGTTTGTTGATTCTATACCACATGCTTTTGTGGAATTGATGCATATTTCCCAGGAATAGATCCTCTTAGAAATAAACTGCAATTTATTGGTTTAAAAACCTGACTAAAATACTGAGTATCGATGTTAATCCCAGGGCAAAGTGCTGTTTGAAGTCTGATGTAAAGAAGTATCTGTTTTTATTGAATATCTGCTTGAGTCTGTGGAGTTCACATTTCCATTACATGGCAGATACAGAGCACTCCTGCAGCCCACAGCAGTTTGTAGAGCTTGTGATGCAAATAAAGGAAAGAATTCTACACACTGTGCACTTTGTAGATCTGAAGCAGGACGTTTTGCTTGTTAGTCTAGAAAATCACAAAATCTAAAATAAACGAATAAAATAGTGCTGTAATTGATATTTGGCAGATCAGTTTGTAACTATACTACATTCTTTTGAAACAAAAACACATTGAAAGTATCTTATGGCTAGCATGATGTTAAAAGTTCAGATGTAATGGACTGGATTTTGCAGTAAAAATGGTGAGGCTAACAGCAATCACCCTTATTAAAGTGTAAATTGGACATCATTTCCAGCAACTGTACATGCATAGTTAAATATGGAAATCAGGAAGCTGGTGTCCGAGTTGTCCTATGTCTCCAGAAGCTGCACTATACTGGCATCACACTGATAAATTCAACATTGAAATACATGGAGCGGTATGACGTTGTGGTCCTCATGTGATATATGCCCACTAAACATGCCAGAAAAAGTTAGTATTTGTCCATTCCAGTCTAAGTAGTCTTTTAATGCTGTGCTAAGTCTTAATTACTCCCAAGCAACCTCTCTGGCACTGAAAATTAACTTTTACAAGTATGAAGTCTCATTCCTTTAGATTTTAAAAAATTAAAACATTTTAATTTTTTTTTAACTTTTTCTTTGTCTCACTTACCTCTCTCTTAATCCCATCTTTCTTTCCCTCTATTTGTTTCATTTTCTAACCATAATTTGGTATTGAATAAACTATTCTAACTGGCACTTCCTGATTCAGACTTTGGGCTGAATTTCATGGGCCCCCTAGGAACAGGAACAGAGGCCGGTGGGGCCCATAAAGTTGCATGGGAAGGTTGGGCATGCAGAGTGCCCATCGTCTTCCTGACCAGAGGCAAATTGAGGCCCTTAAGTGGCCAATTAATGGCCACTTAAGGGCCTCTTCCCACTGCCCCTGGTATTTTTTCTTGTCAGTCTAGAAAATTACAAAATCACAGAATCGTTACTGTGCAGAAGGAGGCCTTTCGGCCCATCGTGTCCACTCCAGCTCTCTGAAAAAGCTACTCCCTCTGTTCCATTCCCCTGCCTTCTCCCCATAACCCTGCACATTCTTCCTTTTCATATAACTGTCTAATTCCCTTTTGAATACTTCAATTGAACCTGCCTCGCCACGTTCTCAGGCAGCACATTCTAGACCTTAACAATTCGCTGCATGAAAAGGTTTTTCCTCAAGTCACTTTTGCTTCTCTTGCCAAATATTTTAAATCTGTGCCCTCTCGTTCTCGAACCTTTCACGAGTGGGAACATTTTCTCTCTATCTACTCTGTCCAAATCTACTACTCTATCTACTCTGTTCAAATCTAAAATAAATGAATAAAATAGTGCTGTAATTGGTATTTGGCAGATCAGTTTGTAACTATATTACGTTCTTTTGAAACAAAAACACATTGAAAGTATCTTATGGCTAGCATGATGTTAAAAGTTCAGGTACAATGGACCAGATTTTGCAGTAAAAATGGTGAGGCTAACAGTTCTCACCATTATTAAAGAGTAAATTGGACATTAAAGAATACATTGGCCTCCCTGTGAGATTTGTTTGGGGGTAGGGCACCTCTGGGCAATCTGTGGCCGACAGAGAGTCCCTGGTGGCAAAAGCCACCCCTCCGCAAACAATCCCGTCGCTCCACCACCACCCCCCGTCCCCAACGATCATCCTCCCCTCCCCTTCCCGGAGCCTGCTGGGCTGTCCCCAGTGAGCCCACCGCACTTACCTGAGGTCCGGGGCTCCAGCACTAGTCCTGGTCCCGGACCTCCTGTGGTACCAGCAATGGCCACCACTCCCGGTGGTACTGCCGGAACTACTGAGCTGCTGGCCCTCTGATTGGCTGGCAGCTCCTGGAGGAGGGATCCCTGTCCTTAAAGGGACGGAGACCCCAATGGTGGAAAGTTAATAGGCTGTCATGGAATTCAGCCAGGCATCCAACAGGGCCAAGGTAGGGTCACGTCACCCCCCCCCCCCCACTTCCGGCCAGTCACTGGGAACCCCATCGTCAGGGTAAAATTCAGCATTTGTGTGCCTCAGTATGGATTCTTCAATCTATTTAAGGAGGTAGCAAGTTGTTTGTCCTGTTCATGCAGATCCCAGATTCCCTCTAGAGGACATCATGCTGAAATAGTAACAAGTCACAGTGCAAAAACTCACAGAAAGTTTGTGGGCAAGTGTGATGAACAACTGGCATCATTTGTTCACTGCTGACTGCAAAATACAGGCCATTAAGTAAAAAGAAAAAACTTGTTTTGTGTAGTATTACTTTTCACAGTTTGTGGCAATTAAAAGTGTAAACACATTGATACTACTTAAAATGTCCATGTTTTAAAAAAATATTCTGTGCAGATTTTTAAGAGTGCTTTCTGCTGTATATACAATATACAAACATAGGTTAGAAGAAAATGCACTCTGGACAACAGCTTCCTAAAATGAATTTAAACAGATTTAACAATGCAAAGGACCTGTTCCTCCAACAAACTAATTGATTATTGATCAGGCTGGGGAATGAGTTAAAATATATTAAATTTACAAGTCCATAAATGAAATAAATTATTAATTTTATTTTGTCAGTGTCATCCTTACTCAAAAAAAATTGATTTAGTACTTAAACACAAATAAAAGTGCGATGGATGTTCCTTTTCTCTAGCGTTTTTAATCCTGACCTATATCATCTGGTGAACTGTCTTTGTTATTTCCATAAAACATAACACATTTGTTCAAACCAGATGTATGCACATGACAGTGCTCAGCATTGTGAAACACTTGGTGATATTTAGAATGCAGTAATGAGCATATCATCAAAACTCAGAGAACAACTGGGCTTTTGTACATTAATTTTGAAAGAAGTTGAAAGTCTCGGAAGCGACCCAGAACAATTAAATGAAAGTCTCTGATGTTAATGTCACATTTGCCTTTTAATGTAACCTTTTAATGAATGTGACACCAAACACCAAGTGATAATGTAGCACTCCTCTTGAATACAGCAACAGGTAAGATGTAGGGAGCATGTTGTATTTGGAGTTTAGAAAGAACAATGAAAAAATGTCAAAGGAGTAATTAACAAAAGATAGGAAGATTGTGATAGAGAAAGTGGTTGGGAGTTGGAAATGAGCAATGGATTACTAATCAGATGACTAATTTGTTTTCTGTATCATTCCCAGAAGTGTAAGAAAAGTATTGAGTCTTCCAAGATAGTGGAGCAATATTTTAGTTTGTGATATGTTTGCATTTTCTAGAAAGATAAGAGTTGATGAATGGGAAAGATGTGTTGGACTTGGAAGAGGAAACAAAAGCTCTTGGAGGTAGCTTTAACAATGGAGATGGATTAAGGAATCTATTTGAGACGAGGGGAGGTAATGAACCCAAGAATGCAGATGGATGAAGAAGTAATAAGAATGGACCCATCACAGGGATGAGATGGTAGATGGTGGCTAGGCATTTGAGAGACAGGAAGAAACTGTCTTTGAAGAACATGGATTAAGCAGCTGATGAAGGGTAAATGTGATATGTAGCATTTGGTTTAGACATTTAGATAATCAAATTGGTTGACACAGCACGAATCGTCCTGTTCAGGTTCTTCCATCATACCAGCATACCAGTATCAATAATATAGCTGATGAGTATACTCTGAGGCCAGTGTTGGAATGCATTACTTGGAAGTTAGACATAAGGGGTGGGATTTCCATTCTGGGGTCAGGACCCCGACATCATGGTCACTTCCAGGTCCCAACCCTGCACCACATTGCAATTTTGTTATGTAAGGCAGGTATTAGGGTATTAAGTCGCATTCGGTGCCAAATTAGCAACAGCGGGCACAGAAAGGAGGCGGGACTTAGGCAATGGCAGGCCCAATTTAAAGGGTGGGCGGCAGCCACTACTGAGATTGCCGTTTGCTAAAGGGATGGAGGAAGGTGCAGAGCAAGGGGCAGTGAGGAAAGGAGGCCCCTCCCCCCACCCCTGCCATTTTTCAGATACCTCACTGGAGGTGCTGTTGGAGGCGGTGACTGAGAGAAGAAACATCCTGTTCCCTGCCCGTGGCAACAGAAAGCCTGTAAGGATCACCAAGAGGGGATGGCTGGAAATGGTTAAGGGGCGGTGAGGAGGAGCTGGATGCAGTGTCTGGAAAGGTGAGTACAAAGATAGACCCAGAAGGCATGCCTCTTGGTTAGCAGTCACCAGAGTGCAAAAGAGAGGGGCATCCTAAGGACTCATACAGTTCTCCCGACCATGGGAGAGATGTGTGCTCAGCAGCCTTGATGACCCATAAGCAAAAGTCAGAACCCTGGTGCTGCTAGACAAGAGGCTGGAGGGCAGACTGCAGCAGCGTATGCAGTTGAAAAACATTGAGTGGTGAGGCAGAGAGGCATTTTCCCAACTGCATCTTCTTTCACCTTATGGACCAAACAGGAGTTGAACTCAGGGAGAACGAGTGGCCATGCCCGGACAGCCAGGTGCCACAGCTAGCATCACTGATGCACTTTGAGGAGCTGGCACTTGATTAGCCAGAATGTCAAGCAACAGGGACGCTGTGGACAGAGAAATGGAGGTCTGCCATGGACGGGGTAAAAACATCTCAACATCTCCATGTTCAGGCGATGTATGGCAATGCTCCCCGTGCAATGAACTGTCAATGCCTAAACTGTTATTTCATTGTTTTTAGCAGTGTAAGCATCTGTTGACTGCCCTGATCTTTCAGAACCATCTTCTTTGGTCTCCTACAGGGGCAGGCATAGAGGGGCAGGAGGCCACACAAAGACAACAGGTTGACGAGAAGTCAGTGGAGGACATCACCTTGAAGCCTGCAACATCACATCTTTCCTGCACACCCTCCACCAGCGCAGATACTTGAACCTTGATGAGCCCTCGCGTATTAATAGAGAGGGTGGCACAAGGTGAAGTGCACCTCACAGCAGAGCTGGAGGATTCAGGGGAGGCAAAGTTGGCTGTGACCAATTCCCCTCAGAGGATAGAGGACAGGTGCAGTACTGCTCAGCAGGACAGAGTTGCAGTGCCTAGGGAGTCAAGAAACAAGCGGCTCTACCTGGAGAACCAGCGTCAGATGTGTGCCCACATGCCTGAGGCACTTTGGAGTCATGGAATGAGAATGGAGGAGTCCATTCCTCTCATGTGCTCCACAATGTCTCAGTGCTTGGAGCACATGAGCTCCTCCATTGAGAGAATGGCCAACCTCTGGAATGCCATATGAGGCAGCACTTTGGATGCAAGCAGCGCACTGAAATGCTCAGAATGCATGCTGCAGTCTGTAGCATTAACCTGTCAGTGGCACAAATCCCTCCAGTGATCAAGGGCATCATGAAAGGGCTGAAGAGGTGACTGATAGTGATGAGGAGGCCACCCCTCATAGGACTTCATCATTATCCACCTGCAAGGTTCCTCCGATAGGCGAAGCATCTGTGGAGTCACACCCTGTGACAGAGGCTGTCCCGTATTGCTGCCAGTGCAGCATCCTTTGCAGGTGCCTGCCTGGCACCTCCACACTATAGCCAACCACTATGCACATCTCAGTCGCAGACAGGCACTAGCGAGCAGTCTGCCTCCACCTCATCCTCAGCTACAGAGGGAGGCGCTCATAGGAATGGCCATGAGCATTGTTAATGTCACTTTGTGAGTCACTTGGGTGTTTCAAATGTAAATAATAGTGAAATGTTAAGCAATAAAACATTGACCATGTTGTTGCACTAAGGCTGACCTGTATGTTTCCATTTCATGTTGGCGAAACATAGGAGAATGGGAAGTGAGGGTTGGCAGAGCAATGGAGTGTGTTGGTAAAGATTGTGTAAGGTACAGAGTCTGGGGTCTTCTTGCCCTTCCTTACTCACCCCTTCATTCTTGTTGCCCAGGGTTCTGCCTTTGCTCCAGCAGTTGGTGCTCCTCATCAGTGGTTAAAGCAAGCTTGGAGAAGCGTGATCCCCTTTCCTCAAATTCCCCTCCTTTGTTGGCAATGGAATGTAGAGTCTTCCTGAACATGCCCCCCCCCCCATCATGAACACGTGAAACCTGTCAGCTGAAGGACCCCACCCCCCAATCCTGGCACCACCCTCCCCCCCCCCAAAAAATGCCCTTGTCAAGAGTGCAGAGATACGAAAGATAGTTCTCACTGAGCACAGCTAGTTGCATGTGAATGAGGATTTCTGAGCAATACCTCTTCAATGCTGCCTCTTGCTTCTCTCCTGCCATTCCAGCTTGCTCCCTGCTGTGTCACTGCCTCCTTTACCCTGTCGTGGTTCTGAAAGTGCGTCAAACCCCCACCTGAGAAAGAAAATCCAAAACTGACCCTTTAACGAGCTGACAACAAGCTAATAGGCTTAACTAGACATTTACACAGAGCAGACAGGTTGCCTCTTCCAGCTCTCGCTGATACTTTTTAAACTTGGTGTGTGTTGGTTTCATGTCAGGAAACTGGCATCCCAACTTGAGCGGCGTGTTTAAGCGACTGCCCGTCCCCTTTCCCACCCTCACAAATGAATAAATATCTTGCCCAAGAACTCATGCTTGTGTATCCTGGCTCAACACTTACCATGAGTACATTCCAGAGAGGCAAACAGAGGGTATTACAAAGTGTTTTACAATCAGTGGATTACTTAAAAAGTGCAGTTATTATTTTTATGAAAGCAAGCATAATTTACACAAGAAAGGATTATTCAAACATCAACCAAATGTCAAGGTATCCTGTTTTTAGTGGCAATTCTTGAGAAAGGAATTTTAGCCAGGACACTGGGAGAATTCTGTACTCTTCATGCTGTGGTTAGGAGAATGGACACACATAATTCCTAGATTTTATATTTCACTAACTCACTCTTGTCCCTGAGAAATTCCTGAAGCAATGTTTTTTACTAACCACGGAAGATGATTCATAGGAAGTTCCCAAGCTCAGCCTTGAAGAAGAGAAATAACAACTTTAATGCCAAGAACCATAAGTGAACCACATTGAATTTCCTATACTGACAGCTGTGTTCAGTTGGATAGTAACGGAAACTGACCCTAATGGCAAATAACCTCTTGTATTGCCCATGATTGTAAGTATGGTACAGTTGTATTTAATATATACTAAAGTCCCTTTTAGAACAAAGAACAAAGAACAGTACAGCACAGGAACAGGCCATTCGGCCCTCCAAGCCTGCGCTGATCTTGATGCCTGCCAAAACTAAAACCTTCTGCACTTCCGGGGACCGTATCCCTCTATTCCCATCCTATTCTTGGATTTGTCAAGATGGCTCTTAAACGTCGCTATCATGCCTGCTTCCACCACCTCCCCCGGCAGCAAGTTCCAGGCACTCACCACCCTCTGTGTAAAGTACTTGCCTCGCACATCCCCTCTAAACTTTGCCCCTCTCACCTTAAACCTATGTCCCCTAGTAACTGACTCTTCCACCCTGGGAAAAAGCTTCTGACTATCCACTCTGTCCATGCCGCTCATAACTTTGTAAACCTCTATCATGTCGTCCCTCCACCTCAGTCGTTCCAGTGAAAACAATCCGAGTTTATCCAACCTCTCCTCATAGCTAATGCCCTCCAGACCAGGCAACATCGTGGTAAACCTCTTCTGTACCCTCTCCAAAGCCTCCACGAACTGCTGGTAGTGTGGCGACCAGAATTGCACGCAATATTCTAAGTGTGGCCTAACTAAAGTTCTGTACAGCTGCAGCATGACTTACCAATTTTTATACTCTATGCCCCGAACAATGAAGGCAAGCATGCCATATGCCCTCTTGACTACCTTATCCACCTGTGTTGCCACTTTGAGTGACCTGTGGACCTGTACGCCCAGATCTCTCTACCTGTCAATACTCCCAAGGGTTCTGCCATTTACTGTATACTTCCCACCTGCATTAGACCTTCCAAAATGCATTACCTCACGTTTGTCCGGATTAAACTCCACCTGCCATTTCTCCGCCCAAGTCTCCAACCGATCTATATCCTGCTGTATCCTCTGACAATCCTCATCACTATCCGCAACTCCACCAACCTTTGTGTCGTCCGTAAACTTACTAATCAGACCAGCTACATTTTCCTCCAAATCATTTATATATACTACAAACAGCAAAGGTCCCAGCACAGATCCCTGCGGAACACCACGAGTCACATCCCTCCATTCAGAAAAGCACCCTTCCACTGCTACCCTCTGTCTTCTATGACTGAGCCAGTTCTGTATCCATCTTGCCAGCTCACCTCTGATCCCGTGTGACTTCACCTTTTGTACCAGTCTGCCATGAGGGACCTTGTCAAAGGCTTTACTGGAGTCCATATAGATAACATCCACTGCCCTTCCTTCATCAATCATCTTTGTCACTTCCTCAAAAAACTCAATCAAATTAGTGAGACACAACCTCCCCTTCACAAAACTATGCTGCCTCTCGCTAATAAGTTTGTTTGTTTCCAAATGGGAGTAAATCCTGTCCCGCAGAATCCTCTCTAATAATTTCTCTACCACTGACGTAAGGCTCACCGGCCTATAATTTCCTGGATTATCCTTGCTACCCTTCTTAAACAAAGGAACAACATTGGCTATTCTCCAGTCCTCTGGGACCTCACCTGTAGCCAATGAGGATGCAAAGATTTCTGTCAAGGCCCCAGCAATTTCTTCCCTTGCCTCCCTCAGTATTCTGGGGTAGATCCCATCAGGCCCTGGGGACTTATCGACCTTAATGCTTTGCAAGACACCCAACACCTCCTTTTTGATAATGAGATGACTGAGACTATCTACACTCCCTTCCCTAGGCTCATCATCCACCAAGTCCTTCTCTTTGGTGAATACTGATGCAAAGTACTCATTTAGTACCTCGCCCATTTCCTCTGGCTCCACACATAGATTCCCTTCTCTGTCCTTGAGTGGGCCAACCCTTTCCCTCGTTATCCTCTTGCTCTTTATATACGTATAAAAAGCCTTGGGATTATCCTTAATCCTGTTTGCCAATGACTTTTCATGACCCCTTTTAGCCTTCCTGACTCCTTGCTTAAGTTCCTTCCCACTATCTTTATATTCCTCAAGGGATTCCTAGCCTTCCAGCCCTGACGAATGCTTCCTTTTTCTTTTTGACTGGGCTCACAATATCCCTCATTATCCAAGGTTCCCGAAACTTGCCAAACTTATCCTTCTTCCTCACAGGAACATGCTGGTCCTGGATTCGAATCAACTGACGTTTGGAAGACTCCCACATGTCAGATGTTGATTTACCCTCAAACAGCCGCCCCCAATCTAAATTCTTCAGTTCTTGCCTAATATTGTTATAATTAGCCTTCCCCCAATTTAGCACCTTCACCCGAGGACTACTCTTATCCTTATCCACAAGTACCTTAAAGCTTATGGAATTATGGTCACTGTTCCCGAAATGCTCCACTACTGAAACTTCGACCACCTTGCCGGGCTCATTCCCCAATACCAGGTCCAGTAAGGCCCCATCCCTAGTTGGACTATCTACATATTGTTTCAAGAAGCCCTCCTGGACGCTCCTTACAAATTCTGCCCCATCCAAGCCCCTAGCACTATGTGAGTCCCAGTCAATATAGGGGAAGTTAAAATCACCCACCACTACAACCCTGTTACCTTTACATCTTTCCAAAATCTGTCTACATATCTGCTCCTCTACCTCCCGCTGGCTGTTGGGAGGCCTGTAGAAAGCCCCCAACATCGTGACTGCACCCTTCCTATTCCTGAGCTCCACCCATATTGCCTCACTGCACGACCCCTCCGAGGTGTCCTCCCACAGTACAGCTGTGATATTCTCCTTAACCAGTAATGCAACTCCCCCACCCCTTTTACATCCCCCTCTATCCCGCCTGAAGCTTCTAAATCCTGGAACATTTAGCTGCCAATCCTGTCCTTCCCTCAACCAAGTCTCTGTAATAGCAACAACATCATAGTTCCAAGTACTAATCCAAGCTCTAAGTTCATCTGCCTTACCTGTTATACTTCTTGCATTGAAACAAATGCACTTCAGACCACCAGTCCCGCTGTGCTCCGCAACATCTCCCTGCCTGCTCTTCCTCTTAGTCTTACTGGCCTTATTTACTAGCTCCCACTCATTTATTTCACTTGCTGTCCTACTGCTCTGGTTCCCACCCCACTGCCACACTAGTTTAAACCCTCCCGAGTGACGCTAGCAAACCTCGCAGCCAGGATATTTGTGCCTCTCCAGTTTAGATGCAACCCATCCTTCTTGTACAGGTCCCATCTGTCCCTGAAGAGATCCCAATGGTCCAGATATCTGAAACCCTCCCTTCTGCACCAGCTGTTCAGCCACGTGTTTAGCTGCACTATCTTCCTATTTCTGGCCTCACTGGCACGTGGCACAGGGAGCAATCCTGAGATTACAACTCTATAGGTCCTGTCTTTTAACTTTCTACCTAACTCCCTAAACTCCCCCTGCAGGTCCTCATCACTCTTCCTGCCTATGTCGTTGGTACCGATGTGTACCACAACCTCTGGCTGTTCACCCTCCCCCTTCAGAATGCCCCCTGTCCGTTCAGAGACATCCTTGACCCTGGCACCAGGGAGGCAACATACTATCCTGAAGTCTCTTTTACGTCCACAGAAGCGCCTATCTGTGCCCCTGACTATAGAGTCCCTATAACTATTGCTCTTCTGCGCTTTGTCCCTCAAAATTGGGCAGTTAACAATATACTAATTCCTCATCATGCACAGCATCCCACTGATACTATCCACCAGCTGCATAAACTATTTGAAATTATGTTTCAAGTTTTTTTAAAAAGTCAGAGTTTGTTGTACGTGATGACAGCAGATTATTTTTATACCAGCACTGGAGTCCTGTTGAATATGTGTGGAACTGTTTACTGTAACAGGAGGAAAGCAGGAATGTGCCATTATTGGTTGCTGTGTAGGACTGCGTGCATTCCTGGGAGTTGAGGCAATGCTGTAAGGGTTGGTAACACTAGTTTCTTTTCTTATCCATTATTAAGGGCTAATCATGTGGTCTACAAAGATAAAATATGAAGCAATCTCTGGATTTCTGGGTCGTTGGACTGAACCTAGTTGCAAAATATCTAGTTTTCCTTGGCTGTTTAGGTGACCCCTAACATTGATTGAAAGGGCACACTTGCGACCATACCTCTGGCAATGCTGCTCAATGTGACTAATTCCTAAGAGGTGCATGAGAACAGCTTAAACTGTCTCTCCGTTCCTTCCACTGGGAAGGCTTTTTTAAAATTCATTCATGGGATCTGGGCATCACTGGCTCGGACAGCATTTATTGCCCATCCCTAATTGCCCTCGAGTAGGTGGTGGTGAGCCGCATTTCATCATTTCCACTCCAGTTTTTATCTTTATTGTATAAAAGTGCCCTCTCCTCATCTTCACTCACTATAAACTGGCTGCAATCAGAGGCTGGATTTTCATTTGCCCATGGAGGCGAGTGGGGGTGCAGGTGTGCATTGAAAATCGCGTTCCCGGAAGACATCACTGGAGCCTGGTGCCTCCAGAACACAATGTGATTTTTAAATAGAGGGTTATGGTGGCAGAGGACCCGGAAACCCACAGGCCTCATTGTTGGGCTCATGAAAAGGCTTCAGAGGAGCAGTTTTAAATTTTCAATCGGGAGGTACAGAGAAAACACAGTGTCTGGGACACATCAGGATGCATCTGTCGTGGACATAGCAGAGAGCCATGAGGGCTAATGGACGCACTGGTCAACATACTTAAAAAACGGAGAATAATGCTCAGCTGCTCAACCAGTGGCACAGATTTGTCATCACTGGAGCCAGGAAGCTTGCACTTGTGAGCAATAAGTGTTAGGATTCTTGAGAGGAACGTGATGCTGCTGGCATCACTTGAGCAGCAGAGGTTGGCGGAGGAAGCCCTGGTGAATGAATGAGCGCCAGCTGAGGGAGTTGACATGGGAGCAGGCTACTCTGACAATGGACAGAGTAGTGAGGAAGAGCTTCAGCAGATGCATCTTCCTGGTCAGGAGGAGACCAAAGAAGCACAGTGAGGGCTTGCAAGGGGAGGAAGGCACTACCCAAGACATCGGATGCACTCCCCAAGAGTCAGCGACCTGCAAATGACAAAGCGTCAGTGCCATAGGAGACTTTGCCTATCCAGGCACATGGTCTCAGACATCTGTGCTCTGATCCGCAATGACCTGATGCCTTGTGGCCCTAAGGGCAGTCCGCTACCGGCAGCTGTCAAGGTCACCATCAGCCTGACATTTTATGCATCCTGGTCTTTCCTGGGATCAGCTGTGGACTTGGGTGACATCTTGCAGTTGGCAGCTCATCATGCCATCAGGTAGATCACGGATGCCCTATTCTGGAGGGCAGGGGACTACATCTATTTTGAAACAGATGGGCCAGCGCACACATAGAGGGCATTGGGCTTTGTCGCCATCGATGGATTCCCTTAGGTCCAAGGGGTCATCGATTGTATCCACGTAGCCATCAAGGCACCAACAGACCAGCCAGCCAGATTCCTGAACAGAAAAGGCTTCCACTCATTGAATGTCCAGCTGGTCTGTGACCACAGGAAGCACATCTTGCAGGTCTGTGCTTGGTTCCCAGGCAGCTGTCATGATTCCTTTATGCTTCGAGAGTCCCAGGAGCTGCACCTCTTCAGTCCAACAGCCCGATTTCTTGGGTGATCGCTGGGGGATAGGCATTATCATCTGAGAAAGTGACTCCTGACACCCATCAGGCACCCAAACATGGATGCAGAGAGGCGCTACAACCAGAGTCATCTCCTAACACAAAGCTCCATTGAACAAACTATTGGCACCTTGCAGAAGTGCTTCCGTTACCTTGACCAGTTGGGTGGTGCCCTCCAGTATGAACCAGTTGGGGCGTCTCAAATTTTTTTTTAATTCTTTCAGGGATGTGGGCGTTGCTGGCTAGGCCAGCATTTATTGCCCATCCCTAATTGCCCTTGAGAAGGTGGTGGTGAGCTGCCTTCTTGAACCGCTGCAGTCCATTTGGGGTAGGTATACCCACAGTGCTGTTAGGAAGGGAGTTCCAGGAATTTGACCCAGTGACAGTGAAGGAACAGCGATATAGTTCCAAGTCAGGATGGTGTGTGACTTGGAGGGGAACTTGCAGGTGGTGGTGTTCCCATACATTTGCTGCCTTGTTCTTCTAGTTGGTAGAGGTCGCGGGTTTGGAAGGTGCTGTCTAAGGAGCCTTGGTGCATTGCTGCAGTGCATCTTGTAGATGGTACACACTGCTGCCACTGTATGTCGGTGGTGGAGGGAGTGAATGTTTGTAGATGGGGTGCCAATCAAGTGGGCTGCTTTGTCCTGGATGGTGTCGAGCTTCTTGAGTATTGGAGCTGCACCCATCCAGGCAAGTGGAGAGTATTCCATCACACTCCTGACTTGTGCCTTGTAGATGGTGGACAGGCTTTGGGGAGTCAGGAGGTGAGTTACACACCGCAGGATTCCTAGCCTCTAACCTGCTCTTGTAGCCACTGTATTTATATGGCTTCAGTTTCTGGTCAATGGTAGCCCCTAGGATGTTGATAGTGGGGGATTCAGTGATGGTAATGTCGTTGAATGCCAAGGGGAGATGGTTAGATTCTCTCTTGTTGGAGATGGTCATTGCCTGGCACTTGTGTGGCGCGAATGTTACTTGCCACTTATCAGCCCAAGCCTGGATATTGTCCAGGTCTTGCTGCATTTCTACACGGACTGCTTCAGTATTTGAGGAGTCACGAATGGTGCTGAACATTGTGCAATCAGCAAACATTCCCACTTCTGACCTTATAATTGAAGGTAGTGAATTGATGAAGCAGCTGAAGATGGTTGGGCCTAGGACACTACCCTGAGGAACTCCTGCAGTGATGTCCTGGAGCTCAGATGATTGACCTCCAACAACCACAACCATCTTCCTTTGTGCTAGGTATGACTCCAGCCAGCGGAGGGTTTTCCCCCTGATTCCCATTGACCTCAGTTCTGCTAGGGCTCCATGATGCCATACTCAGTCAAATGCTGCCTTGATGTCAAGGGCAGTCACTCTCACCTCACCTCTGGAGTTCAGCTCTTTTGTCCATGTTTGAACCAAGGCTGTAATGAGGTCAGGAGCTGAGTGGCCCTGGCGGAACTCAAACTGAGCGTCACTGAGCAGGTTATTGCTACGCAAGTGCCGCTTGATGGCACTGCTGATGACTCCTTCCATCATTTTACTGATGATTGAGAGTAGGCTGATGGGGCGGTAATTGGCCGGGTTGGACTTGTCCTCCTTTTTGTGTACAGGACATACCTGGGCAATTTTCCACATTGCAGGGTAGATGCCAGTGTTGTAGCTGTACTGGAACAGCTTGGCTAGGGGCGCGGCAAGTTCTGGAGCACAGGTCTTCAGTACTATTGCCAGAATATTGTCAGGGCCCATAGCTTTTACAGTATCCAGTGCCTTCAGTCGTTTCTTGATATCATGCGGGGTGAATCGAATTGGCTGAAGTCTGGCATCTGCGATGCTGGGTTCTTCAGGAGGAGGCCGAGATGGATCATCAACTCGGCACTTCTGGCTGAAGATTGTTGCAAATGCTTCAGCCTTATCTTTCGCACTGATGTGCTGGGCTCCCCCATCACTGAGGATGGGGATATTTGTGGAGCCACCTCCTCCAGTTAGTTGTTTAATTATCCACCACCATTCACGGCTGGATGTGGCAGGACTGCAGAACTTAGATCTGATCCGTTGGTTATGGGATTGCTTAGCTCTGTCTATCGCGTGCTGCTTATGCAGTTTGGCACGCAGATAGTCCTGTGTTGTCGCTTCACCAGGTTGACACCTCATTTTGAGGTATGCCTGGTGCTCAATTGTGGTCATCTGCTGCATTTTGCCCAACACGACAATACAAAGAGGCCTGGAGCTGGATGAAGAGGAGGATCTGGAACACCACTCCTCCTCAAAGGAGGATGAAGAGGAGGAAGAGGAAAAGTAGGATGAAGGAAGCGCTCCCGAGCTGCCTGGCACCCAGGCATTGGAGAAAGACCGTTGAGGCTGTCCCAGGCCTATATAGGAACAAAAGAACTTAAGATCAGCAGGCTGGAATGGCTGCAAGGGCCACGGTAATTCAGCAACATTTCACTTGACTGCCTCTCAGACCTTATGAGAGATGACTCTGTAACTCACTTTTCATCAGAAAGAGAAATCATCCAGCAAGCACACAAGTCTGATGAATCACATTGCCACCCAAAACCATTGAGAATGGTGTGTACACTGCCAACATTCTCCCACATCACAGACCATGGCATCACAGCAAACCCAGGCCCCTCCGGCCCCCCACCCCTCTAAACTCCATTTTCCTTTTGACATTAAGCAATAATAACATCACTAGTCTGATCGAAAGCATAAGCAATTATTATTACAGGAAAAGTCAATGAGCAAACAAATTGAGAAACCACCACGCAGGTGACCCATAAAGTGCGACTAACAGTGTGGTGCCTTGCATTTCCATCCACTTCTATGGGGTGTTATCCCTGTGGCTGAGGAAGAGATGGAAACAGCCTACCACCATGTCTCTGAATCTAGCTGAGATGCCTAATGGCTTCCATCCTTGTCTTGGAGGTGCCTATGGGAGCACTTCCACAGTCTGCCTCTGTCACAGAGCCATGCGGCATGGATAGTTCCTGAGTCAGGGTAGCCAAGGAGATGAGGGATGATTCCGGTGCCCCCTGAGAAATAGCCCCCTCAACAGCCTCTTCGACTTCCTCAGACATTTCATGGCGTCCTTGCATGCTGGATGAGGCCACCAGCTGAGACACAGCTGGCATCCACTCCAAGCATTTCTGCGCCATCAGTGACACTAAGTGTTCCATGCTGCAGAGAGTGTCACTCATTCTGTGCCTATCAGCGCGCTGTTCCTGCTTCCACTCAAAGTGGTGCTGTAACCTCTCCAAGAGATTGGCCACTCTCTCAGTGGAGGAGCTCATATGATTTGGTTTTGAGCACATCAGACTGCAAAGATTCCTCCATTGTCTGCGCATGGCACTGCAATGCCTCAGGTATCTCCAACATTCAGGAACTCATCTGCCTCTGATGCTCCAAAAAAACCCTCCTTGTTTGTAACACTTGAGGCCCAACATCTTCACCCAGCAAAGCATGTCTGTGTCTGTCCTCTGTCCTCCGAGGGGGACTGCCCACAGCTGACTCTGCTTCACTCTCCTCCTCCTGCCCCAGTCGTGATGTACTGCTCACCCAGTGCTCCCTGTTCTAATCTTGATTGAAGTCCAACCAAGTCGAGTGTGTCTGTGCTGGTGGATGGTGCAGAGGAATGATATGACTGTGCTGGCTCTGTAAAGTCTCCCCCTGCTGAGGAGGCCAGTGATGACTATGCTGGGACACTCTGCTCCCCCTGTGATACTGGCCCTATGGGAAACACAAGAAGGTGGTGAGAAGGTGAGAACTCAGGCTACTCAGCAGATGCTTCAGCACAACCAACCCCATAGATAACAGTGGTTGTATAGCCACAGCGCACATTGGGCAGGAGTTTCCTCCATGCCCTTTACCTGAAGATAGAGCTATCAAATGATCCACCTCCATCCAGGCCCTCTTTGTGTCTCTAGGTGCGTTTCTTCTTCCAGACACCAGAAACAAGATCTCCCTCCTGTCTGCCATTGCATTGGTTAAAACCTCATGGGTGGCATCAGAGAACCTATGGCTGCCTGCCTGTGCCGGCACTGGCCCCCTAAGTACCCTGCTGCTCCATCTCATCAGTGAACGACAGTCATGGCTGTTATTTTCCTTTTCAAAGGGCATTCGGGTCCCATCTCCAGATCATTCCCGGCACCACTAATTGGGCACCAAACGCGCCCCAGACCAATTACGTCCTTTGCAGATAAAAATCGCTTCGTTGGGACCCAGAGATGATTCGGGCGTAGATTCCTGACCCCAGATTGAAAATCCAGCCCCAGGAATCACCAGGTAGAGAACTGTGGCTGATGTAACCATATTTAAAAGAACATAGTCTTATTAATATAAAAGCTAGTTAAAATTATGTCATAATTTCTATCATAGAATGATACAGCACAGAAGGAGGACATTCAGCCCATTCTGCCTGTGCCAGCCCTTTGAAAGATTAGACCCACTCCCTGCTTTTTCCCCAGAGATCTATCATTCTTTCTCTTTCATGTATTTATCCAATTCCCTTTCGAACGTTACTATGCAATCTGCGTCCACTACCCTTTCAGCCAGATTACAGCAATTTACGGCATTAAAAAAATCTTCGTGTCACCTCTGGTTCTTTTGCTAATTGCTTAAATCTGTGCCCTCTGGTTGCCAACCCTTCTGGCACTGGAGCTGGTTCTCTTTATTTACTCTATCAGACCCATTCATGGTTTTGAACACCTCTATCAGATCTCCCCTTAATCTTCTCTGCTGTAAGGAGAACAACCCCAGTTTCTCCAGTCTCTCCAAATAACTTAAGTCTCTTCTCCCTGGTACCTTTCTACTACAACTCCTGCACCCTCTATAAGGCCTTGACATCCTTCCTAAAGTGTAGTGTTCAGAATTGAACACAATACTCCAACTGAGGCCTAACCAGTGTTTATTAAAGGTTTAGCATTTTGATATTTTATATTCCTGTCACTAACCTTCTGTAACATACTGTAAAGGTAGAGTTACATATGTAACAGGTATAAAAATCAAACCTGTGTTTTATAAAGGTTCACCATAATTTCCTTGCTTTTGTTCTCTATGCCTCTATTTATAAGGGGGTCCAGGATCCAATATGGCTTATTATCTGCTTTCTCAACTTGCCCTGCCACCTTCAACGATTTGTGCACATATACCCCCAGGTCCCTTTGCTCTTGCATCCCCCTTACAATTGTATCCTTTATTTTGTATTGTCTCACCTCATTTTTCTTACCAAAATGTATCACTTCACACTTCTCTGCATTAAATTTCATCTGCCACTTGTCTGCCCATTCTACCAGCCTGTCTATGTCCTCTTGAAGTCTATTACTATCCTCCTCACAGTTCACAATACTTCCAAGTTTTGTGACATCCGCAAATTTTGAAATTATGCCCTGCATACTCAAGTCTAGGTCATTAATTTGGATCAAGAAAAGCAGTAGTCCTAACATCAATCCCTGGGGAACCCCACTATATACTTTCCTCCAGTCCAAAAAACAACCATTCACCACTACCCTGTTTCCTGTCACTCAGCCAACTTTATATCCATGTTGCCATTGTCCCTTTTATTCTATGGGTTTCAACTTTGCTGACAAGCCTGTTATGTGGCACTTTATCAAAAGTGTTTTGGGTATCCATGCACACCTCAACCAGATTATCCTCATCAACCTTTTCAGTTATCTCATCGAAAAACTCAATCAAAATAGTTAAACATGATTTTCCCTCCACAAATCTGTGCCGGCTTTACTTAATTGATCCACATTCCTCCAAGTGACTGTTATTTTTGTTGTGGATTATTGTTTATAAAAGCTTTCCCACCACTGAGGTTTCGCTGACTGGCCTGTAGTTACTGGGTTTATCCTTACACCCTTTTATGATCAGGGATGTAACATTTGCAATTTTCCAGTCCTCTGGCACCACCCCTGTATCTAAGGAGGATTGGATGATTGTGGCCAGGGCCTCTTCTATTTCCACCCTTACTTCCCTCAGTATTCTTGGATGCATCTGATTCGGTACTGGTGCCTTATCAACTTTAAGTACAGACAGCCTTTATAATACCTCCTCTGTCAATTTTTAGCCCATCTCGTGTCCGTTTCTATGCTGCTTATTCTATGTAATTCCAAATAATTCATACAGCATTTTTTAACAGGCTATAAGTGATGCTATGTTGAAAGGTGTCATTGTGACAGATAGCTCATACATATTAAAGCATCTCTCCGTTCAAAAAATTCCCCCTTTGTCACTTTTTAAAAATTCTTTTACTCTCGCCTCACTTTCAAAAACTTCCCATTCTTTTCCCTCAGTTTCAAAAACTTCCTATTCAACTTATTTTGAGTTTTTTTCCTCCTTATTCACTGCCCGCACAGCATCACAGCCATTTCCGGTTGTTTTGTTATAACCCTTAATAACATAATCGTCTCCTAGTAAAGGAGCTGGAAACGTTTAAGTAGCTGCTAACCGAGGGCATCAGGACTTTAATAAAATTGTGGAAGATAGTTGAGGAAAATATACTGGAGAAAAAGGCTTTGTGTAGTGTGATTGGTACATTCTGAAAGTAGCAAAGAACCAATATACAAATGAGAAAAGCACAGAAACTTAAGCAATGAGGAAGAAGAAATTTGGCTGATAGCTCAATAGACATGACATAGACAGCAGACTCATTGTACACAACAGACGCCTGACGGAAGAAAACAGGACATTTTTCCGAAATGTTATACTCATAAATCATAAGAGAATATGTAATCATTCCCCAACCCCATGTATAAATGCTCAGTTAATTATTGTAAAAACGGTCACTATTTTTCCCCATAGAGGATTTTTGTTTTTAACATAGAAGTTTTTTTTGAATGTTGCCTCCTCTGATCCTGTTTCGTGCTTTGCTTCATTCTGTGTGTCATTGAGCAGGAAGTAGGAAAAGGTAAAGAAGTGCTAGAGCTGGCAGAAAAAAGGTAACAGAAAGATGTTAGTGTCTGAATGAAGGCTGTTTCTTTAAATGAAAAATTGCTCAACCTAAAGTTATGCACCTAAAACGTTGTCGTCATGTGTCTCAGAACTATCAGGATATCATTTACATTACTTTGTGTAAAGAAAGAATTATCATTTATATAGTGCTTTTAATGACCAAAGGACTTTGCAGCCAATGAAATGTAAATGTAGTCATTGTCATTATGTAGAGATACGCAACCAAATTCGCAGCCAAGTTGCACACAGCAAAATCTCACAATCAGCAATGAGGCAAATGCCCAGATAATTAGTTTTTATCAGTGTTGGTTGAGAGATAAATGTTGGCCAGAACACTGGGAGAACTCTCCTGCTTTTCTCCGAAAAATACCTTGGAATTATTTACCTCTACCCAAAATGGGCAGATGGGGCCTCAGTTTAACATCTCACACAAAAGATAGGCTATATTTTTGCAAATCTTTTTAGATAAGATTTTTTTTATGAAGTCGAGAAGTGAAGTTGAAAGTTTTGAGTTGCTGGAGAGTTAGAGTTGAATTTTAACTGCCAAGGGAAGACGGGCTTGTGGGTTGAATCCTCAAAAAGTGGAAAGAGCTCGACATGATCCCGCCCACTTCCAGGTTTGTCCGGGCAGTTTTGCTAGTGAGCAGGGTACTCCCATGCAGCTGTCGAGAAAGTCATTACAATGTGCAAGCAGGCAATTAAGTTTGAATTTCACTCAGCATTCTGGTCTTAACAGCTAGCACACGGGTTTCCTGAACTGTCTGAAACTTGCTGGGGTCAATGAGGGGAGTGATTGTTCAATGAAATTGACATGCTGGGAAGCCTTTAAAAAGTGAAATTTCGAAGCTTGTGGCCAGCCACAATGAAAGGCTTCTGCTTGCAAGATTAGTTATGAGAGCTTGAATTCACCACATTGAGGGCCAATTTCAACTTTTTCCAAGTATTTTCAACTGCCTTGGAGTATATTCACCTTCATCTCAACTTCCTTGCTGTCAGCCTTCACTGCAGCATGGGAGCAACTTATGTGGCAGGAGCCTGGACTTCTGGTGAGGAGAACCAGCAGCAGCGATAACACCGAGACCAACTGCCTCATCTGCAGCCACATGCTGCTCCACATGATAGAAGGACTGGACAGGTAGCCACAGCTCAAAGGAGGTGATACTCCCAGCACAGGGTCGACAGAAAGAGCCTAAGTTTCCTGAACATGACAATGCAGCAGTGCCTCAAGAGACTCAGGCTTTCGCGGCAGGTCGTTGCTGACACCTGCAGCTTCCTGAAAGGAGAGCAAAGATGCAGACATTGTAGTAAAGAGGAGTGTGAAATATTAGATACGATAAACATAATGAGAGAGGAAGCACTAAAGGGTCTGATATCCTTGAAAGTGGATAAATCACCAGGACTGATTGGATTGTACCCCAGGCTATTAAATGAAGCTAGGGAGGTAATAACGGATGCTCTGAGGATCATTTTCAAATCCTCACTAGATACAGGTGAGGTACCAAAGGATTGGAGGTTGCGAACGTTGTACTATTGTTTAAAATGGGTGTGAGGGATAAGCCAAATAATTATAGGCCGATCAGTCTGACCTCGGCGGTGGGCAAATTATTAGAATCAATTCTGAGAGATAGGATAAACTGGTCACTTAGAAAGGCACGGATTAATCAGGGATAGTCAGCATGGATTTGCTAAGGGAAGATCATGTCTTACTAACTGTATTGAATATTTTGAGGAAGTAACAAGGATTGATGAGGGTAGTGCAGTGGATGTTGTCTGCATGGAGTTCAGTAAGGGATCATTGCCATAGTTTTTACCTGGGAGGGGAGAGACCATAATTAGCAGAGACTGATCCTGCAGGTTGTGCTTTTCTTTTTGGAGTTTTTGGAGGGTTTCAGTGCCATTTTTAGGGCATTTAACCCTTTGGGATTGGAGATCTACCATGGTTGTTGTTTGCCTGTTGGTTTGGGTCTTAGTGCCTGTCCTGGCGCGGCTTCAAGCAAAATATGACTGCAACCAACACTAGAGCTCCAGGCCAGTGGGTGCGTATCACCGTTAGGGTGGCGGTGTAAAATAGCAAAGGAGGTGTACCTATGGACCGGTCCTTCTTCATTAAGAGAGTCCTGTTTTGAGTGTTGTGGATTCAAAGCTGCGGACATCTTCTGCCTGCAGGACTTCCCCAGCAGTGGCTACTTTGATGTGACATTCAAGAACGTGGCGGGATGCATGAAGTTCCTGAAGGTCTTCAAAGAGAGAGGAAACCAGGCGCCGCTGCCGATCCTCATGGCGGAGCCGCACTTTACGGAACATACCCAAGGACTTGGTCCAGTAATGACACCTGGAGTGGTAAGCAACATACAGCTTTAATGGGTTTAAAGATCGCTTCCATTAACATGCGTAGTGTTAAGTCTACTAAGCGACGTGTTTCGACCTTGGGGTACCTTGCCAAGGTCAAAGCCGACCTGTTGTTTCAGCAGGTATGTGGAATACTGCACCTCAGCACTTACAGGCAATGGTCACGATCGTGGTCCCACAGGTCATCGATCTGGTCGGGGGAAATGATTCTGGCAACGTCCAGGCCAGTCATTCTAGGCAGTGACTTCAACTGCATCATTGATGTGGCTGGACGATCCAGCAGGGCCGACAGTCAAATGGACCCAATGTCCAGTCTCCTGATGAAAACAGTAAAAAATGCCAAGCTGCACAAAGTCTTCAGCAACCCTGCAGGTGGAGCGCAGAGTAGATACATCAGGTCAAGACTTTACAGGTTCCTCCGTTCCAGGATTGACTTCCTGTTTGTGTCCTGTGCATTCACGGTCAGATCCATTGAGGTCTGACCACTGCCTCCTACTGGCAGACTGTCACTTACAGGATGACCAGAGAGTTGGCACGGGGGACATGGAAGCTGTACGTAAAACTGATGACCCCAGAGAACATTGGGGAACTCCAAAAGGGATTACAAGGGTTGGAGAACCATGAAACCCCTCTTCGAGTTCCCGACACACTGGTGGGAAGCGATCAAGGCAAACATCAAGAGGTCCTCCATCCTCAAAGGGGCTCAGAGGGTGAGAGAGAGAGACAGAGGGAAATATTCTGACTCCAGAAAAGAATGCAGAATCTGCTCCTGCTGCAGTTGATGGTGGTCAATGTCAAGGAGGATCTCCAAGAGGTGAAGAGCCAGCAGGCCTCGCTCTTTGCCGCGGAGCCTCCAAGGTCATCTTCTGGTCCAGAGTCCGCTCCGTGGAACAGGATGAGACGTGCTCGCGCTTCTTCTTCCAAAAGATACACACACAGAGCTCTGTGATCAGCAACCTGAAGGAAGAGGACAGCTCAGTAACGTCATCACAGTTTGGCATACTAAGAATCATCAAATCCTTTTATGCCGGACTGTACGGTGAAGCCCACAAACTGCTCGGCCTCCCAGTCCTTCCTGTCCTCTATCACAAAAGTTTTAGATGACAGTACGCAGGAAAGTCTGGACAAACTGCTAACTCTGGACGAGCTGACAAAGACTGTCAGGTCCTTCGAAACGGGTAGAACTCCCGGAAGCGAAGGTTTGCTGGTTGTGTTGTATTCAACTCTGTGGGATTGGATCCACCCAGACCTGCTGGAAGTGTACGAGAGTATGCTTCTGGTTGGCAGCATGTCAAATCCATGAGGAAAGACACCAACACCCTCATCTACAAGTGGAAGGGGGAGAGGGTGGTAATCAGAAATTGGCAGCTCATCTCTACGACATTCTGTCCAAGGTCGTTGCCAATCACGTCAAGTCTGCTCTGGAGTTGGTGATTCACTCTGATCAGACCTGTACTGTACCTGGCAGGAAGATTTCTGACAGCCTCGCACTACGCACGGATACGATCAGCTATGTACGGGACAGGGGAGTGGACACCAGCCCCATCAGCTTGGAGCAGGAGAAGGCTTTTGACAGGCTATCACATACCTACATGATGGACATGCTCTCCAAAATGGGATTTGAGGAGGGAATCCACAACTGGATCCAACTGCTCTACACAAACATCAGTAGCACAGTCTCAATCAATGGGTGGTAATCGGGAAGTTTTCCGATCAAATCTGGAGTTAGACAGGGCTGTCCTCTCTCCCCTGTCTTGTTCGTTTGCTGTATCAAAATTTTTGCTGAGTCCATCAGGAAGGATATGGGCATAAGAGGTGTGACAACCCCAGGCAGCGGAGGCACTCAGGTCAAGCCTCCCTGTACATGGACAACATTGCCATCTTCTGCTCGGATCCGCTGTCAGTTCGCAGGCTGATGAGATCGAAAATGGACCATGTCCGCAGGGGACAAGATGTTCAAACTTCTAGACAAAGGGGGAGAAAAACATCCCCAACGTTGCCCTCATCCTGATGGCCACCATTGTCTGTGGCTGCACCAAGCTGTGCGTAGACCCCTGGTACGCAAACACCAAGTGTCACTATGTGCTGAGGTTCTATTTGTCCCTGGTGTTGCGAAGGATGGGGCTGGCCACTTTGCCTCGGAACGTCCCATTCAATTGGACCGTGCCGAACCACCTAGCTTTCATGGAAAAGTTTATGCAGAAAAACACCTTTGACTACAAGTCCATCAGGCAGCGGTCCGCACGTAACGTCCTCAAGGCCCTGCGGGAAAAGGCGATGGTAGATCCTGTCGGATAGTTACCCGAGTAGACTGTTAAACTCATTTGGTAGAACACCTCATCGCCAGGACTTTCAAACAAGCACCAAGATGTAGCTTGGCTGGTGGTGAGAAAGGCCCTCCCTGTCAGATCCTTCCTGCACGCCTGGAGTCTCACCATCTCCTCACGCTTCCCTCGAGGTGGCTGTGGTGGGGAAGAGACCGTTGTCCACCTCCTTCTGGAATGTGCCTTTGCAAAGCGGGTGTGGAAACAGATACAGTGTTTTTTGTTGAGGTTTGTCCCGAGCAGCTGCGTAACGCATGACTCTGCTCTATGGTCTGTTCCCAGGGACACACACCGAGATAAACATCACCTGCTGCTGGAGGACCGTCAACTCAGTGAAAGACCCTCTTTGGTCAGCCCGAAACTTGCTGGTTTTCCAGTGCTGAGAGTTGTCTATGACCAAGTGTTGCAGACTGGCGCATTCCAAGGTCCAGGACTACGTGCTGAGGGATGCACTAAAGCTTGGGGCAGCCGCGGCAAAGGCTTAATGGGGAAAGACCACTTTGTAAGGTCCTCCCGCCATAGTATACAGAGGGGTTGGAAACCGGGTAAAACCCCTCAGGTTATATGCACCAAAAAATGTTTTTTGCTATGTGATGTATATAAAATGGAATGGCAAGAGTTGTGACGCAATTCATGTTCTGTATCGAAGGAATCTCAACTCTATTGCAGATTCTGAAATGTCAAATTTGAACTGTTTTGTAATGTATTTTTTTACAAATTTTTATGAACAAGGTATATTTTTGGAAGGGAAAGTAAAAGTGCTGCCAGCCTCTAATTGGCTGGCAGCTCTCAGCAGGGGGGACTTCCGTCGCAGGCGTCCTCAATCCCGGGAAAAACCCGTCCAATTCCACTTAAGGTCCTAATTGACATGTGATGCAGCAGGCCTTCCCCAGAGGAGGCGACGCGGGGTTCTCGTTAGCTCTTCAATCGGTGACCGAGAACCCCGTCGCCAACATAAAACCCCCCGCAGTGTGATTTTCCCCAGAGTAGCCAATTGATGGTCAGAGGATGAGCTCAGCGTCCAATTAAGGATGGTGAGCAGGCTCTCAAAGCTAGAGAGCCAATCGGAGGCTTGCCAGCATGAAAGCAGCAGAAGGATACAATGGAAGGTAAGTGAGGGAGAGGGCACTTCAAAATGGAGGTGACCTCTCTCCAACTTTTCTAATGTTTAAATAAAAAATGGCTTTTTTTTTTGCAGCCAGGCCACCACTGTGAGGGGGGTGGAGGTGGGGGGAGGGGTTTGGGGTGTGTGGGGGGGAGTGGGGAGGAACCCCTCTACAGAGCAGCCTGTGGCTGCTACTGCACCCAGGCAGGCAGGGAGGGCTCCTGGGTCTGCCTGGAGCACTGGCCCCCTGTCTGCTACCAGGAGGCAGCTAAACCGGCCCCCGCCACTTCATGGAAGCCAGAGGCTTACTGGAAAATCCCAGTCAGCCTTCTTCAATTGGCCATAAGTAGCCCTTAATGAGCCTAATTTGCTACCCTCTGCATGCAGGCAGGTAGCCCTGATGCCACCCACCCCACAACCCCACACATCCCGCCTCCAGGAAAATAGCCTGAAGATGGGATGGAGCCACGTAATCATCACGCCTGCTGGCGGTGCAATGTTTAGCACCCGCCACTCCCAGCCTTGGCGTTGGCTCAAAATCCAGTCCCAGGTCTCTGGGGTCTCTGGGGTCTCTGGGCGACCCCTATTTCTCATTGCTGATGCCTAGTGTGTGTGCCATTCTGCCAATCTCCAGGGCGCCCTCGTCCAATGTGATCAGGGTGGCTATGGCTGCAGGCCCACTCCTGTTTCACTGCTTTTCCCTGGAGTTGTCTGCTTCCTTCACCTGTGATAAGCGAAAACAATTAAGAGTGGGAGAAGTGCAATGTTACCTGAAAATGGAATGAGAACCTTTGAGGAGGATGACTATGAGGGATGGGTGCAAGCAGGCAATAGGATGAGCGCGATTGTGAGTGTTGGCTGTTCAGAGGGAGATTTGAGGAGATACCAGGAGAGAAAGAAATGTGTTTTTTTTTAATTCGTTCATGGGAAGTGGGTGTTGCTGGCTAGGCCAGCATTTGTTGCCCATTCCTAGTTGACCTTGAGAAAGTAGTGTTGAGCTGGTTTTTTGAACCACTGCAGGCCTAGCGGTGTAGGTACACTAACAGTGCTGTAAAGAAGGGAGTTCCAGGATTTTGACCCAGCAACTAGTGAAGGAATGGCGATATAGTTCCAAGTCAGGATGCTATATGGCTTGGAGGGAACTTTCAGGCGCTGGTGTTCCCATGCATCTGCCGCCCTTATCGTTCTGGGTGGTAGAAGCTGTGGGTTTGGAAGGTGCTATCTAAGGATGCCTTTGTGAGTTGCTGCAGTGCATCTTGTAGATGGTACACACTGCTGCCACTATGTGCGGTGGTGAAGGAAGTGAATGTTGAAGGTGGTGAATGAGATGCCAGTCAAGTGGGCTGCTTTGTCTTGGATGGTGTTGAGCTTCTTGAGTGTTGTTGGAGCTGCAGCCATCTAGGCAAGTGGAGAATATTCCATCACACTCCTGATTTGTGCCTTGTAGATTGTGAGCTGGCTTTGGGGAGCCAGGAGGTGAGTTACCCACTGCAGAATTCCCAGC
This sequence comes from Heterodontus francisci, assembly GCF_036365525.1. Classification (NCBI taxonomy): domain Eukaryota; kingdom Metazoa; phylum Chordata; class Chondrichthyes; order Heterodontiformes; family Heterodontidae; genus Heterodontus; species Heterodontus francisci. The sequence goes on from NC_090402.1 coordinate 24,107,072, forward strand.
CTCTCACCTGTTCCTGTAGCCACAGCATTTATGTGGCTGGTTCAGTTCGGTTTCTGGTCAATGGAACCCCCAGGATGTTGATAGTGGGGGAATTCAGTGAAGGTAATGCCATTGAACATCAAGGGGAGATGGTTAGATTCTCTCTTTTTTGAGATGGTCATTGCCTGGCACTTGTGTGGTGTGAAATTTACTTGCCACTTATCAGCCCGTGTTTGGATGTTGTCCTGGTCTTGCTGTGTCTGGACACGGGCTGCTTCAGTATCTGAGGAATCGCAAATGGTTCTGAATATTGTGCAATCATCAGCGAACATCCCCACTTCTGACCTTATGATGGAGGGAAGGTCATTGATGAAGCAGCTGAAAATGGTTGGGCCGAGGACATTACCCTGAGGGACTCCTGCAGTGATGTCCTGGGACTGAGATGATTGACCACAACAACCACAACCATCTTCCTTTGTGCTAGGTATGCTAGAGTTTTCCTCCTGATTCTCATTGACTCCAGTTTCATGAGGGCTCCTTGATGCCATACTCGGTCAAATGCTGCCTTGATGTCATGGGCAGTCACTCTCACCTCAGCTCTGAAGTTCAGCTCTTTTGTCCATGTTTGGACCAAAGCTGTAATGAGGTCAGGAGCTGTGGCCCTGGCAGAATCCAAACGGAGTGTCAGTGAGCAGGTTATTGCTGAGCAAGTGCTGCTGGATAACACTGTCAACGACCCCTTCCATCACTTTGCTGATGATTGACAGTAGACTGATAGAGACGTAATTGGCTGGGTTGGATTTGTCCTGCTTTTTGTCTACAGGACAATACTGGGCAATTTTCAACATTGCCAGGTAGATGCCAGTGTTGTAGCTGTACTGAAACAACTTGGCTAGGTGTGCGGCTAGTTCTGGAACACAAGTCTTCAGTTCTATGGCCAGAATGTCAGCAGGGCCCATAGCCTTTGTAGTATCCAGTGCCTTCAGTTGTTTCTTGATATCACATGTGAATTGGATTGGCTGAAGACTGGTATCTGTGATGCTGGAGACCTCAGGAGGAGGCCAAGATGGATCATCCACTTGGCACTTCTGGCTAAGATGGATGCAATGCTTTAGCCTTGTCTTTTGCACTGATTTGCTGGGCTCCCCCATTATTGAGAAAGGGGATATTTGTGAAGCCTTCTTCTCCTGTTAGTTGTTTAATTGTTCACCACCATTCATGACTGGATGTGGCAGGACTGCAGAGCTTAGATCTGGTCCATTGGTTGTGAGATCGCTTAGCACTGTCTATCATATGCTGCTTCTGCTATTTGGCATGCAAGTAGTCCTGTGTTGTAGCTTCACCAAGCTGACTTCATTTTTAGGTATGCCTCGTGCTGCTTGTGGCATGCCCTCCAGCACTCTTCATTGACTGGCACACCTTGCGGTTCAGACGAGTGCTGTGCAGGAGAATGCTAGAGAGTGATGGATGCCACCTGAAAATGGTATGACGCTCACCTTTCCAGACCTAATGAGGTCATCAAACCTTTTCCAGACCTGAATCCAGGTCCTGGGCATCATACTCCTGTTTCTCACAGTCTCTGCTATTTCCAGCCACCCCTGCTTTGTTTGGGTTGCTGGTCTTTTCCTCTGGTCCACAGGGAAGAAGATCTCCATCTGGCCCTCACTGCCTGCAGCAAAAAATCAGGGAGCAGCCATCCCACATCGTCCTTCCATCTTATTGCCTTCAGATAGCTTCAACAGCAATTTTTCCTGCAGTCATTCTGAGCCCTGCCAGGATCCCTTTAAACAGTCTTCATTGACAGAGTCATAATGCCCATACTCTGTGATTGGCTGGGAAACACAGAAGCGGGATGCTAAAACCATAGCTGAGTTAAACAATTACCAATGGGTCCCCAAACCGCTACCAGCTACCCTGCTGCATGCAGACCCAATTCATTGAGATTGTACCCAGTCAGGTTTTGAATTCTGGTGCAGATTAGGTTTATACTGAAGGGATTTTCAGTTTAGTCAAATAACTATTGACATTGTCTAAAAATTGGAACAATTTTTTATTTGGAGAATGTTTCTACCCTGTTTTACAAGACAGATTTTTGCCAGCCACTGTAGAGATTGTAGAAGAAGGGCTGAGGGAAGGTATACTTCAATGTGGATCACCATTGATGAAATCAGTGACACCATCTTCTCTAAGTTAGCCTGTCCACTGATCAGTATTCACTTCTTTGAGGTTGCAAAAGTTTCCGAACATCCAATTAAGTTATTTGAGAATATTTCCAAAGAAGTATTAATGAGAAGTTCTACCCTAAACTAATGTTCAAATATGTAATTTGAGAACTGTTTTTTAAGCTTTTACAACATCAGGGAAATGGCCAGCTATAAGGTTAACATATATGCACTTCCACACAGTAAGGTGTCAAGGACAATTGCAAAATGGCACAAAGGCCTCACAGCATATAGGTGGTGCAGCAGATTTTCTACATGAAGAATATGATTTATCTATATTGATTGCTTCCTGTCATGAATGTTGCCAAAGTAAACATTGAAAGATCTACTCACAACCAGTAGTCCCTGCTGATACGAAGTGCTTGCCACAAATTATGCTGGTTTACGATGATCTCACTACATGAAAAGAGTGCGCCAGTATGGATGATCAGATTGTCTCTCTGTGTAATTGCACAGAAAAGCATAAAAATGGCCAGAACGTTAAATGGACATTAAGGACCCCAGTGAAAAAAGATTTATGGTAAGTATATTTGGAAACAGCTGAAATCTTGGTTAATTTAACCGAACCAGACAAATATTATATACACATTTGAAACTGGCAACTCATAACATACCAACTAGAATAGGAAACCTTATCCAGTAACAAATCAGAGAAAACACAGGGGGTGAAATTTTATGCGCTCCCCGCGGCGGGTTTGGAGGCGGGGAGAGCATAAAGTCGGATGGGATGGTGGCGCCAGAATTTAGTTCGGGGTGGGAAGGCCTGTGAATGGCCTTCCCACCCCGCCGCCAGTTGAGGCCCTTAACTGGGTAATTAATCCCCAATTAAGGGCCTCTTCCCACCGCAGCCGCAATTACTCGAGCGGCGGGCGGCCCTTTCACCGCACGGGAAGCATGGCACAAAAAATGTGCAGGCTGATTCCCATTTGTGGGGTGTTGAGGGGCGGGGGGGGTCCCTCGTTCAAAGGCACGGTGCCTGAACAAGGGACCTGGCATCGGGAAGTGGGGGACCCACTCAGGGCCACCACCCTGCCCTTGCTGCTGACCCCCATCCCCCGCGATCTCTACCCCACGAGACCCCTCCCACCCTGACCTACCTGAAGCCTTGTTCCAGCACTGCTCCTCAGTATCTGGTCACTGAAGCTACAGCAGCAGTCACCGCCCCCACAGTGGCACTGCAGCTGCTGGCTTCTGATTGGCCTGCAGCTCTGCAAGGCCAGGACTTCTGGCGATGGTGTCCTAAATCCTATGGAAGGCCGCCACTGTCAAGTTAAGTGTCTGATTGGCAATAAATTCGGTGGGCCTCCTGTACAAGAGGTGATGCGGGGATTTCGGTGTCAGTTTTCCCCCACGTCAAGACCCCCACCTCCAGTATAAAATTCCACACAGGGAATGTGTTTATTTAACCCACTCAGACAGTGACAAACATGAAATGATTCCAAAGATTAGTACTTACCGCGCTGATACTAGTAACTGTACTCTCTTGTTTATTCTTTTAAATGGTATTTTGTTACTTAAAGGCTAAAACACTTTTTGTCTCTGTTCAAAATAATATTCTGAATCCTGCTGCTGTGTACATGATGAAAGGCAAATTAGTTAAAGAATGTTCACTGTGTGGTTTCTTAAACAGAAACAGATTTCTGTGCAGGGAGAAGCTATCATATGGTTTCATTTGACTGAAGAACAATACCTAGTTTGCGCTGTGGTATAAAACAATTCAATCAATATTCTACTCCTACCTAAAAGGAGGTAATAAAAAATTATTGCAGATAACTTTATTACAAGCATTGCTACCGCCTTATGTCAGTAAAAATCAGGAGTGTTAAATTTGCGAAATCTTCTACAAAATTATTTTTGCAAAAAGTAATTTTATAAACGTGAGCATGCCAAATTAAATTCTGTAAACTTTTTGTTATAGTTTATGGCCACAAAATAAGTGGTACAATTTTCCTGCTGGGTCTGGTGTGTGTAGAACACTGAAAGAAGAGTAGTCTGTAGAGAGGCTTCTTGCTGAGATAATATCACAATGGGTTCATTTCTTTTGACAAACTAGTGATGTCGTAAAGGTCCTACTTACAATTTGCTGTGGTTGTTAAATAAGCAGTGCAGGATCTATTAAGTCGGTGATATAAGATAAAGAGAATCTGAAACTTTAAACATGCATTGTTATCTAACATGACCATTATTTTAACCAAGTAGCTAAGGCATGGCTTTTAACAGGATGAGTTTGAAAGATGTGCATAAAAAGAATGGGCAGAAGCATTGTACAAGTGCCTGCTTTCAGGCCTCATTAACAAAAGAACGTTTGACATGCCATGCTGCTTTTACTGGAGATCACTTTGACCTTATTCATCTTTAGGTTATAGAAATTTCCATTTGATTTTTCCTGTAATTAGTCTAATGCCACTCTGGGATGATTGAGTAACTGCTTGCCTTCAAGGGTTGTGACCCTGTGGGAATGACAGTGCATCTATGTGTTGCCATGCGGAGCATTAAAGGAGCAGTCAGACACTGCAACTTATAAGCAATGTAATACTTCCTTTTTGTGCTTTACATTCCATTCTATACTTTGCCCTGAGGATTTGGTAGTGGGGAGGAGGCTTCATGTATTTTACTGCTGGTTAACGAATTCTACTTTAATTCTTTAAAAACTACAAGTTTCCTACACAGTGCAATAATGTATTAGTTTCTTTCTCTTAATGAAACTTATAAGTAACCTCTTCATATTTAAGATGACAGTCCCAAAATACTAATCCTTTTTCTTCAGTTAGAGACTGGTGCACCATGAAAAGCTGTTAGTGAATTAAAGTCCTTCTTCAGTATAGAAGGGTAAAGAAGCAACATGGTATAGATTGCCTGTCTATCAGATCATGAAGTGATAATACAGGCCCTTCCCTGCACGTGACAAGGTTTTAGAAATGGTTACAACATCCTTAATCCCCAAGGAACATTTTCATAAATAAGAAAATGCTTAAACATTTCATATTTATATTGATCAGATCATTTTCAGATCCTCACACAAACTCTTGCATTGAACTGTGAACATTGAAGTCGTGGTCACTTATTTTCTGTCTGGCATTTTTCCATCAACTTATCTACACAATTACGGTCCTGTGCGAAACATATCATAGTGAAACCACTCAGTAATTTTGCCCTCAGAGCTCGAAATCACAGGATTATGATACTAGCTCTTTGTCTATTGAGGTTTTTTTTTACCACTAAGGTCAGTTACTTATCTGATGGAGAAATTTGGCAAGAAAAGAATGGAGAAAAGAATTTGTTAGTCATTTTCTGATTACATTAGATGAGCTTTATGTTAGAGATATAAAAAATGGTCCATCTTGTCCATGTGGAACATGATGTGACCCTGCACTTTATTTATTTGAATTCTGGGCATCTGGAAAAGTTAGAATTATTTTCAATGCTAATAGCATCTAAAATAAATGGCCTGCAAGACACATGTAAAGTTTAGCTCACATGCAACACCGAGTATGATCAGTTGCAACTTGCTGACATTGAAATTCCACTAATGATGGAATCATTGCATTGGTCATTTAACTGATGCATGCATTTTATACATATTTGTTTGAGTGACAAATCATTTAACCCCTTTTGTGCATTTTGTTAGTTTATTGCAATCTTTTCTCTCTGCTTTTTGAAGTTTACCGGTAGCTCATATTTAGTAAAGTGCACAGTTAGGAAATGAGAAGGATACTTAGTCCTTTTTAAACTTGTCACATAGGACTCGTATGAGCTCCTAATAAGCTTCAATAAGACATGCATCACTGAATCTTTGCTTTTGTGTTTATTAGGACTGGGACAGTTACATTGTAATCTTCTCGGAAGTTGCATTCAATATAGATGCCTCACCAAAGCAATAATTATATTGCTTTTACAATATACTTTTACAAACCTGTGAATAAATTTTTGCAAAAGTGAAGATGTAACTTAAAGCTGTGTCCAATCTCACTCCAGGGCAGAAGCACTAGTATCTCAGGGAGGTGGTTTTGCAGTGCTTGAACTTGACACTGCATGAAGTGTAAGTCCACTACAGTGCCAAGCCAGCTTTTAAAAGTACTCAGTAGATCAGTTGAACTTCCTGGGAACTTTATAAACTAAAACAGATTGTTTTGAGAATGTCAGTGATCCTGCCCACTCTCTAAAAAACATTTCAACTATACCAGCTGGGAGGAAAGACTCTGCTCATGCAGGTTAACCACACATGCACAGTTCTTTCTGATAAAAATGCAGAAATGCAGCCAGGAGCAACATGCGGTATAACTCTGGTACTGCAGCTCCATGTTGAACTGCTTACTGCAGCCACCAATCACAGTCTGGTACCATTGTATAATCGCAACCCTTGTAGACTCAATTTAGACACAAATTAATCTGACCATCCCCGGGGGACTGACGAATGGACCTATTAAGGCATTTTCAATATCAATACAGTCCAGTCCTCCAAAATAAAGGTCACTCAATGAACTCTCGAGGCCCTATGGTACAATACTGTCTAGTGTCATAGTGCTGAAGCAACAGATAGCCAAGGTTTGCAATTAAGATTCCCACTTCCTCTCACCATATCACTTGAGGATCAGAGAATCACAAACAATTTACTCAAATAAATAATTAGCATTTATAGAAAGAAGAGTTTATCATGCCTTCAAGACATTTCAACATGTTCAGTGCTTCACTGCTGGGTTGTAGTCATGTTGTTATGTAAGCAAACACAACAGCTAACTCAAACACAGCAAAGTGTAACAAACAGAAAATCAGATGTATGAATTGGTAATCTGTTTTTGGTGGTATTGGTTGAGGGAGGATGTTGGCTGGGTCACTTGGAAATGGGATCTTTTATGTCCTCCTGAGCCAGAAGAATAGGCAGTCAGGTTTAGCATCTCATCTGAAACAGTTTAGCAGAGCTATGGTCTCAAATAAAGGTGAAGAAAGACCATTAATTTTGTGTATCTGTTTCTTTTGGGCCTCCTTATCTCGAGAGACAATGGATACGCGCCTGGAGGTGGTCAGTGGTTTGTGAAGCAGCGCCTGGAGTGGCTATAAAGGCCAATTCTGGAGTGACAGGCTCTTCCACAGGTGCTGCAGAGAAATTTGTTTGTTGGGGCTGTTGCACAGTTGGCTCTCCCCTTGCGCCTCTGTCTTTTTTCCTGCCAACTACTAAGTCTCTTCGACTCGCCACAATTTAGCCCTGTCTTTATGGCTGCCCGCCAGCTCTGGCGAATGCTGGCAACTGACTCCCACGACTTGTGATCAATGTCACACGATTTCATGTCGCGTTTGCAGACGTCTTTATAACGGAGACATGGACGGCCGGTGGGTCTGATACCAGTGGCGAGCTCGCTGTACAATGTGTCTTTGGGGATCCTGCCATCTTCCATGCGGCTCACATGGCCAAGCCATCTCAAGCGCCGCTGACTCAGTAGTGTGTATAAGCTGGGGATGTTGGCCGCTTCAAGGACTTCTGTGTTGGAGATATAGTCCTGCCACCTGATGCCAAGTATTCTCCGAAGGCAGCGAAGATGGAATGAATTGAGACGTCGCTCTTGGCTGGCATACGTTGTCCAGGCCTCGCTGCCGTAGAGCAAGGTACTGAGGACACAGGCCTGATACACTCGGACTTTTGTGTTCCGTGTCAGTGCGCCATTTTCCCACACTCTCTTGGCCAGTCTGAACATAGCAGTGGAAGCCTTACCCATGCGCTTGTTGATTTCTGCATCTAGAGACAGGTTACTGGTGATAGTTGAGCCTAGGTAGGTGAACTCTTGAACCACTTCCAGAGCGTGGTCGCCAATATTGATGGATGGAGCATTTCTGACATCCTGCCCCATGATGTTCGTTTTCTTGAGGCTGATGGTTAGGCCAAATTCATTGCAGGCAGACGCAAACCTGTCGATGAGACTCTGCAGGCATTCTTCAGTGTGAGATGTTAAAGCAGCATCGTCAGCAAAGAGGAGTTCTCTGATGAGGACTTTCCGTACTTTGGACTTCGCTCTTAGACGGGCAAGGTTGAACAACCTGCCCCCTGATCTTGTGTGGAGGAAAATTCCTTCTTCAGAGGATTTGAACGCATGTGAAAGCAGCAGGGAGAAGAAAATCCCAAAAAGTGTGGGTGCGAGAACACAGCCCTGTTTCACACCACTCAGGATAGGAAAGGGCTCTGATGAGGAGCCACCATGTTGAATTGTGCCTTTCATATTGTCATGGAATGAGGTGATGATACTTAGTAACTTTGGTGGACATCCGATCTTTTCTAGTAATCTGAAGAGACCACGTCTGCTGACGAGGTCAAAGGCTTTGGTGAGATCAATGAAAGCAATGTAGAGGGGCATCTGTTGTTCACGGCATTTCTCCTGTATCTGACGAAGGGAGAACAGCATGTCAATAGTCGATCTCTCTGCACGAAAGCCACACTGTGCCTCAGGGTAGACGCGCTCGGCCAGCTTCTGGAGCCTGTTCAGAGCGACTCGAGCAAAGACTTTCCCCACTATGCTGAGCAGGGAGATTCCACGGTAGTTGTTGCAGTCACCGCGGTCACCTTTGTTTTTATAGAGGGTGATGATGTTGGCATCGCGCATGTCCTGGGGTACTGCTCCCTCGTCCCAGCACAGGCATAGCAGTTCATGTAGTGCTGAGAGTATAGCAGGCTTGGCACTCTTGATTATTTCAGGGGTAATGCTGTCCTTCCCAGGGGCTTTTCCGCTGGCTAGGGAATCAATGGCATCACTGAGTTCCGATTTGGTTGGCTGTATGTCCAGCTCATCCATGACTGGTAGAGGCTGGGCTGCATTGAGGGCAGTCTCAGTGACAGCATTCTCCCTGGAGTACAGTTCTAGGTAGTGCTCAACCCAGCGGTCCATCTGTTTGCGTTGGTCAGTGATTATGTCCCCCGATTTAGATTTGAGGGGGGTGATCTTTTTGATGGTTGGCCCAAGAGCTCTCTTCATGCCATCATACATTCCTCTGATGTTTCCGGTGTCTGAGGCCAGCTGAATATGGCTGCATAGGTGTTGCCAGTAGTCGTTTGCGCAACGCCTAGCTGTTCTTTGTGCAGTACTTCTGGCTGCTTTAAGTGCGGCGGATGTTAAATCGCTGGGGGCTTTCTTGTAGTTCAAAAGTGCAATGCGCTTAGCGGCTATGACAGGTTCCAGCTCTTCATTATGAGATTGAAACCAGTCTGCATTTCTCTTCGCACTTTTGCCGTAGGTGGTCAAAGCTGACTCATAGATGGCGTCTCTGATGTGGGCCCACTTGGTCTCAGCATCCCCTGTGGGAGTGTTTTGAAGGGCTGTTACAAGTGAATTTAGAAATTTTTGTAACAGCTGTGGGTGAGAAATTCTGCTCGTGTTGATGCGCGGGTGGCCCTTCTGCTTGGAATGATGCAACTTCTTTGGTCTGAGTCTAACCTTGCTGCACACCAGGGAGTGGTCGGTGTCGCAGTCCGCACTGTGGAAGCTGCGTGTGATTTGAACACTGTTTAAGGCGGCTCGCCTTGTGACAATGAGGTCTAGCTGGTGCCAACGACGTGATCTTGGGTGCCTCCATGAAACCTGGTGACAGGGTTTAGTGTGAAAGAACGAGTTGGTGATGCAGAGGTTATGATAGGTACACAACTCAAGCAGTCTCTGCCCGTTCTCATTCATCCTTCCAACGCCATAGCGCCCAAGGCAGGAGGGCCATGAGTCATGGTCGGCCCCAACCCTGGCATTAAAGTCCCCCAGCAGGAATAGGTGTTCGGTGTTGGGGATGCTGCTGATGATGTTATGGAGTTGTTCATAGAACTGGTCTTTAGCTTCAGGTGCGGAACAGAGTGTTGGAGCATAGATGCTGAGTAGGTGTACTGGACCAGAGGTGGTGAGCAGTCGGATGGACAGTATGCGTTCCGAGCCATTTGAGGGAGGCTCTATCATGCTGAGCAAGGAGTTTCTGATGGCGAAGCCCACTCCATGCTGTCTTGGTTCTTCAGGATCCCTGCCCTGCCAGAAGAAGGTGTAGTCTTGCTCTGCTAGAGAGCCACTCGCGGGGAGGCGAGTCTCCTGAAGTGCTGCAATGTCCACATTGAGTCTACTGAGCTCGTTGTTAATGATGGCGGTCTTCCGAGAATCGTTGATTTGTGTAAGGTCTTCCGACAGGCCAGGACACATAGTTCTGACGTTCCAGCTTGCAAAGCGAAGGGCTGGTACCTTCTTTCCTTTTTTCATGTTGTTTGGTGCGGTGTATCAGTCCACCTTTCGGGCAATGACCCTGAGCTCCAAGCACCCATTGAAGCAGGCAGACTGTGGCGGGACAGAACCTTATTGACCGGGGGCTGCCCGGTTTGAGGCGGGCGGTAGCTGTCCAGTGAGGTGCAATGACCTCTCCCACCGACAAAGGCAACCCGTGGCGCCCAGTTTCTACGCCAATTTATCTGGACTTATAACCCGTAACTGCTGCCTTCCGTGTTGTTTCAGTCGCTGTGAGGCAACTATGGAGTGACCTCTCCATGGCGCATGCCTGGGCAAATTTATGGAGGTTGAGAGTTGCCCAGTCGTCAAAACCCCCCTCTCGGCCTTTCTGGTGGGGTCCAAAGGAGTGCAGGACACGACGTTTGGCACCAGTATGGCTGCAGGAACTGCCGGAAACATGCCAAAGGTGACACATGACCGCCTACGGGGTTCCGCTCCGGATTTTCTGTTAGGGTTTACTCCCTTAGCCTTGGTCTCTCCCGAGACGCCCACAAGGCAGTGGGGTTGTTGGGGCCCCTACACAGGTGTAGGATGGTGCCGGTGGGAGGAGGGGATGCAAGGGGGAGGGGTAGAGGGAGGGGGTGGGGGGGGGTGCAGGGGAAGGGGGTGCGGGGTGAAGATGGTGCGGGGGGGGCGGGCTGGGACGGGGTTGTGAGGGGGTGAGCTGAGAGGGTGGAGCAGGGAAGGGGACGGGGGTGGGGGGGGGGGTGGAAGGGGGGTAAAGGGGGGGGGGAGGGGGGGTGGAATCTGGTGCAGGTAATAAGCCATTTCCTCAGTGCCCACCATCGACGTCCGGAAAGCTCATCTACGTCCTTCGGGAGGTGAAGCATCATTTGGCAGACTTAGAGGTGATTACATTTGCTAAGGGTTTTTTTTTGCAGTGGTTTAAATAAAGGCATGCAGCATTGCCGACAGTGCGCTGCAGATGCTCTCCGAGCCATCTCCCGCGGGCGCTTTGAAGTTGCGGCCGGTGGGGCCGCTCGTGGATGTTTTGGGTGTTCGGGGCACCTTTTCACAGGACTTCTCTCGGGTCCCGCAGCTCCTTCTTCACCTCAATGGACTTACCGCATGCCGTGGCTGCAGACACTCTGGACTGTGAAGACAGCAGGATCGGAGATTAAAGTATCGGCAGCTGTTCTCGTCAGTTTCATCCGGATCTGTATATGTGTGAAAAGCCAGAGAGGAGCTGGGGGTTCTAAACAATCATCCATATTAAGGATATTGAGAGGGGTAGAAGAAGTGAGAGACCTTGGAGTGCATATCCACAGGTCCCTGAAGGTGGCAGGACAGGTAGATAGAGTGGTGAAGAAGGTATATGGAATGCTTTCCCTCATTGGCTGAGGTATAAAATACAAAAGCAGGGATGTAATGCTGGAACTGTTGGTTAGGCCACTGCTGGAGTATTGCGTACAGTTTTGGTCACCACATTACAGGAAGGACATAATTGTTCTGGAGAGAGTACAGAGGAGATGTACAAGAATGTTTTTTTATTTTATTTATTCAGAGATGCAGCACTGAAACAGGCCCTTCGGCCCACTGAGTCTGTGCCGACCATCAACCACCCATTTTTACTAATCCTACATTAATCCCATTACCCTCTCACATCCCCACCTTCCCTCAATTCCCCTACCACCTACCTATACTAGGGGCAATTTATAATGGCCAATTTAGCTATCAACCTGCAAGTCTTTGGCTGTGGGAGGAAACCGGAGCACCCGGCGAAAACCCACGCGGTCACAGGGAGAACTTGCAAACTCTGCACAGGCAGCACCCAGAATCGAACCCGGGTTGCTGGAGCTGTGAGGCTGCGGTGCTAACCACTGCGCCACTGTGCCGCCCCAAATAAAGGGACACAGGGCTTGCCAGGGCTTGAAAATTGCAGCTATGAGGAAAGATTGGATAGGCTAGGGTTGTTTTCCTTAGAACAGAGGAGGCTGAGGGGTGACTTAATTGAGGTGTACAAAATTATGAGGGGTCTAGATAGAGTAGACAGGAAGGACCTGTTTCCCCTAGCGGAGAGATTAATTACCAGGGGGCACAGATTTAAGGTGATTGGTAGAAGGATTAAAGGGAACATGAGGAAAAACCTTTTCACCCAGAGGGTGGTGGCTATCTGGAATTTGTTGCCCGGATCGGTGGTGGAGGCAGAAACCCTCAACTCATTTAAAAGGTACCTGGACCTGCAACTGAAGTGCTGTAACCTGCAAGGCTACAGTCGAGGTCCTGGAAGGTGGGATTAGAATGGGCGGCTAGTTTTTTCAGCCGGTGCAGACCCGATGGGCTGAATGGCCTCTTTCTGTGCTGTAACTTTTCTATGGTTCAATGGTTGTTTCGCCTCTGTGCCTCTGACTGGGGCACCCATAGATGGGTCAGTTGCCAAATCTTCCAGAGATTTCCCTTGTCCCCTTGGATCCATTCACGTACTTTGGGGGATGGAGTGAAGTATCAAGGCAGCCTGGACTAGTGGAGGATGAAGGAGTCATGGCAGCTGTTAGGAAAGAGTGTACACAAATAGAGAAATCTCTTGTTGTGGTTACAGAGCAGTTAGACATTGAGGGAGTGGAAGCCCTTCCTGTTGATGGAGTTCACTGGCTGGTCGCTGGGTGCTGTGATGGTCACATGGGCGCAAGCAATGATGCCCTGCACCTGGGGGAATCCAGCGATGGAGTGTGAACCCAATGCCCTCTGTGCCTGCACAGGCCCATCTGTGTCAAAGTGAATGAGTGTCCTGCCCTACTGAAAATGGCATCTGTGACCTGCCTGATGGACTGATGAGCTGTCCACTGTGAGATGCCACCTAGGTCCACAACTGATTCCTGGAACGACCTGGTTGCTTGGAGGCTTAGGGCGATGGAGATCTTGACGCAGCAGGTAGGGGACTGCCATGGGGGCAGTAAAGCCTCAGGTTGTTGTGGATCAGAGCACACAGGTCCAAGACCATCTGGCTGGATAGACGCAGGCTCCTATGGCACGAGGGCTCTGTCTTTTCCAGGTTGCTGACTCTTGGGCTGTGCACCCGATGTCTTGGGTAGAACCTTCCTCCCCTTGCAGCCATCCCACCCCCCTACTGCCCCTGTGCTCCTTTGGCCTCCTGCTGTCCAGAAGGTTGCATCTGCCACAGCTCATCCTGACTGCTCTGTCCAATGTCAGAGTAGCCTGTTCCCATGTGTACTCCTTCAGCTGGGCTTTGTGCGTTCACCAGGCCTTACCCTGCCAACCCCAGCTGCCCAAGTGATGCCAGTGGCCTCACGTCCCTTTCTAGGTTCCTACCACTCATCACTGAGAAAAGCAGTGCAGTACTGGGCCACTCTGTGGCACTTTTGAAGCAGCTGCACATTACTTTGTGCCTCCACAGTACTTTAATCAGCCCTTCCCATAGCTCCCTCATGGCACCCCACTGTGTTCACGACTTGAACACCCTGTCATGTTCCAGACATGGCATCCTCCTCGTTCCCAGCCTTTGAAAATTAAAAACTGCTGCTGACAAGCCTGTTAATGAGCTCAACAGGCACTTAATTGGAGGCCTGCACCCTACCCATTCCCTCCCTCCTAGTGTCCCTTTAAAAATGGTGTTGCATTCCGGAAACCATGGGTCCTAGCGCCAACTTCCGAGAACGCGATCTTCAAATCGCACTCGCCTCTGCACCTGAGCTCAGTGGGCTTTAAAAATCTGGCCCAATGTGTCTTTTTGACTTGAGGCAGCAAGATGATGTTTCTCGCTACTGACTTGTCAGTCGAAAAAAAACTAATAGGATTTCTAGAATGAGTTTTTAAACATATTGCATCTCTTGTGTCACGTTTTGTTGTTCTTATTGTTGTCCTTTATCAATGGACTAAACGTCCTCTAAATCCTTTCAGAAAATCACTTTCTGATCATATTTGAAAGTGCTTATAACTGCACAGGATACAAATAGGTTACTATGCCCTTTCTCAGTGAAACAAAGGAATTTTATATTATGGGTAGGGAACAAAATCATTAGACAGCACTATGTACCAATTGGCAACAAATCAGTCAATGGAATCTGATATGCCTTCAAGAATAACAGAATATCAGATAAATTAGTACCTACTAACATTTGTTAAGTTTGACGGTAGAGATGATATGGGTTTAAGCAAAGAAAATGTCAAAAAGTATTTTGTGCCTTGAGGTGTAAGAGATCATTGGAAATTTGATCACGCATTAACTATTAATAAATAATAATTGAACAGAATTTTGCTGCCACCTGTAGTTGGATGTTGTACAATTTTAAACCTGCTGGTAGTAAAATAGCACCAGCAAGAGGTATTCAGGTTTCTCCCTTGTTAGTGTCAACAATATGAAGCAATGCCAAAGGAATTGCAGAGATGCAGCCTGTGGAAGTCATGGTTATTAATCCTGGCCACTTGTTGCAGTGTAGATTTTTCCTTCCTTGAGTAAAACAGGCACCATGTGTGTTGGCTCTTGTCAAGACACTTTAACATTTAAATACAGCACTGCAGCAACTCAGAGAAAATAATGACTTCCTGCAACAACAATGTTTTCACTGGTGTTACAGTCAGTCCATAACCAAAAGTTTCTATTATTTCCCCTTAGGATAGTATTTCTGCAGGCTGTTTACCTCAGCAGTTTCTACCAAATTTTGTCACATTTTCAGATTTATATATATCGTAAAACCATTCATCTCACATCACATCAAGATTCAGCCTACATTGTTAACTTGATCCACAACTTAGGCTCCTTGTTTTTCTACAAAGATACTTTGATTTGATTGTTCTTATTGAAGGGTCTCATTTTACTAATCAAAGCCCGAATAAGCAATAAACATAAATAATTATCACAATTTTTATCATTTTTTTTCTATCTAGGCTGTAATAGGACAACAAACTGATAGGGCTATTTATCACTTTATAATTGCAGTATCACCCTATCCTGACAATCTGATCATGTTAGTGGGCCTTTTGAAATCCTGCTGTCCAACAATTCTGACCTCAACAAAGTGGAACACATTTTTCTTCAGCTGCTGAGTTAATCTCTGTCCTGCTTGAGTCCAGTAATTATTTTGCATACCCTGAAAAATGTACAAAGCATCTTGAAAGGCTGCAAAATGACAACAAAGTTTTTATCAGTAAAAAGGAACACAACTGAATACAAAACATGTAGAAATCATCTCTGACTTGATTGGTACAAACATTTCCTATTTGAGAATCAAATGAACAAAAAGTGATGGTTTCAGGGGAACTTGAATCCACCTCAAATTTTGACTTTTGTTATTTGCTCCCAGGATACGGGAAGATTAGAAAATGCAATAGTGGAGCTGTGACAATATGGCAACAATCTCCAAAACACCACTTTAAAATCAGAAGTGACCAAATGTTTCAGTCTGATCAATATTTCATCTCCTTTAGTTTTATTTGCTGGAATACATCCTCTGCCCTGGGAGCACCTGTTGATTTCTGGTTGTTTGATGAAAACCTTGCTTGTGCTGTACAAATGTAACAGAACAATTGCTTAAATCACATGCCAAGTGGTAGCTGCAGACATTTTATAGCAGTATTAACACAGCTTTGGTCGGCTGTATGAAGTGTATTAGGAAGTGCAGATTTCTTTCCAAATGGAGGCTGTACAGAGACTGCTCACTACTTTGAAAAGATATTTGGATTTATCTTTAAGCCTAAATATTCATGCTAGCTCCATGGCTGTTACTGCAACTAAGATCCTGTGGATTTAAATTTTAAGAAGGAATTTTAACCCATCCCGCCCGAGGGACAGGAAAGATCTACAGTTAAAATGGCCCTATTTCCGCTCGATTCCCACCAGCCAGCAATTTAACCCTGCACTTTTTTAGACAGGCGAGGTGCCTACATGTTTATTATGTGCATGTTGGAGTCCTATGATTTCAATTGGATCCCAATGGCATTTTAATGGCCTACTCAGCCAGGAGTCTGTGGCAGGCACCCCGCTGAGTAAAACCTGGCGAAGGATGAAGAGGAATCCCTCTAAGGGAAGTCAACATAGAGAATGTTGGCCATCTACTAACCCAGGCTACCTGCCCCCCACCCCCCCCCCCCCACCCTTACCTTTCCACTCACAAAATGACCCCGATGCCACCCGTGTGACTTATCTTAGTGTGGTGGGCAACCCTGTGGTTTTAACCTGTGAAAGTCAGCTACCTCTTTCTGCCCATTTTGGACAGGGAGCGGTGAGCAGGATGTAAATGAAGCCTGGCCATTGAGCTTGGCTGAGGTCTCCCACAGAGGTCCCCGGGCAGGAAGTATATCGCTTCTTCCTAGTTTCCTGCGAGGCAATTAAACACAACCCTTTAATTCCAATGATGGGGATTTTTCAGAAGGCAGACCCTTGCCTCCAAAGGATATTCGGAGACAGCTCACATGACAAAATATAGCTTGCTAAAGTACTTTCTTGAAATAATCTTTAATTTTTATTACAATTCAGGCATGTTATTAAAACTTTATGGGGGTAATTTTGAGTTTGATCAATAACGTAAAACTGATGATATCAGACCAGATACCAGATTTTCATTTCATTGACTTCGATGAAAAGGGAGATGTGTGCCCTGCTGAGGGTAGAGAACGTTTAGTGGCATTGTTGTGCAGTTCTGGGGGTGATGGAGTTGGCAGTGAGTGCCAATGCTACCTCCCTCTAGGTGGCACAACTGATAATTCTGGGTGACGTGGCATCCATACCTAGGACTCTGTTTCTCCTGCCTTCAATGCACTTCAGGAAGATTTGGAGGTGTGAATGAGTGAGGTTGTGAGCTCTTCTCTGGCTTGTTGTCATGTCCTACTGTCCTCTGGGAACAAATGGCGCTGGAGTATTATCCATAATTTTTCCCAAGTATAAAAGAAAATTGACAAGACATGCAATGATATGAAAGACCCAAATACTGGCATCAGTTATGGCACAGAAAGAGGCTATTTGGCTCATCGAATTCATGATGGCTCTCCACAGAACTATTCAGTCAGTCCCACTCCCCTGCTCCATCCCTGTAGCCCTACTTCTCTCTTATCTCCTTGTCCCCTCAGTCCGCTGCTGAAGAATGCAGACTAAACAGTTTCTTTAATAAGCTGCACAGATGTTTCCTGGGCCAAGAACATCCTCAAAGCTTCTCCCGCTCAGCCATCATAATCTCACCTAATATGCGGCAGAAACACCATTTACATCTGTAAATGGGGTTTCCACCACACTTCCGATAAAGTTACGACAGTGAACTCTGAGGAAGTTCCAAGCCCTAGAATATCAACTGCTGACACTGATTTGAAACCAGTAAGTACCTGCACCAATGGCATCCAAATGAGTGGATCCAGGGAACTCGTGTGTATCTCCATCTAGAGGCCACAGGTAGATACAACACATTTTTTCAAGGTGCAACAGCAGTGTAAATGATATGAAGAAGGGTGCAAAAGTAGATGTATCTTAAAATTGGGAGATCATAGGTAAATAAGGCATTCCATCAGTATTATTTCACACTAAGGCAACTACAACAAATTTTCAGGGGAAGCCTTTAAACCAGTTTTGTACAATTTGCTTTAATGGACAACTCAATACATTTCTAGAAAAACAGGAAATTGAAGCATATGGCCTGAAAAGGGCTTTTAGATAAACCAAAAGGTGGGATATTGTTGTGCAAATGCCCTTTTTCTGGTTGGTAATGTCTTAAATGAGAGAATTTTTTTTTTACTTTGTTGGATAATCATTCACCATTACACGCAAGTTAAGCCATCAAATAAAATTCATAGAATATATCAAACATCCTGTGTTTGCATCTACTTCCTGTCACCTTTTTCTAATATAAAATCCTATGTTCACATTTATGATGGAAATTGCCTATGTAAACTTGTTACAATGTAATTACACCACATTGCATCATAGATGTTGACCCTCGACAACGTGAGGGAGCATATAATTACAAGGTAACAAATTAAATAGACAGTTGCCATTATAAACGTGGACATAGGAGTTTGTGATGGAGATATAAAAATAAGAATGTAGGAATTTTAAATGTTTACTGAATTATATCCCCATACTCTGGTCCAATGATCTTTTGCTCTCTATCTCCACTTTTCCTGAAGAACACATGAGGTTTTGACTCCCGGTCTCTCCTGATATCTGTTTTTAAGGCTAATTTTGATTAGTTTGAACCTTTGTCTCCATCTTGACAACTACAGTTAACACAGCAGCAAGAAAGCACAACTTCAATTTTAACTGATGGCACACACTGGTGTGCTGAGGTAAAATGACATGACTGCTGTTCTTTAGTACAAGTAGTTCATCTGAGAGAATGATTCTTCCTCTTCCAGATTCTCTTCTTTTCATTATGTTCTTTATGCTGCTGTAAGAAATAGACTGCCAGATGAAGATTCCACTTATTTGGATGTTTGGTGATACTTATTAAAGAGGCTAAATAGATCTGTCAGCAAACATTGCGATCTTACTTGTGACTAACAGCACATGCAGACCTTACAGGTTCAGATGCAGAAAGCTGTAGGTGCATTATTTTTGTCAGTTACGCAGACTGTTAACTAATTTGATCTAATACAATCAATACGTGCGAAGACATAATGGCAGTGTAAAGAACTAGAAAATCAGAATTTGCAGTAACTACATCAAAAATGAGGGAGTGAACAAAATAATCAGGCTGCTGAACAGAAATCAACATTACCACAACCAGAACAGTTACCACACATTTTTCATGTTGTGAGGATAGTATATAATTTTAGCAAAACTGCATAAAACAACAAAGAAGAAGAATTTGGTAACAAAGCAAGTACAAATCAGTAGAATTGCAAATAATAAAAAAGCAAAAACATAACCAGGTGTACATCAGTTTAAATTTTTATGTGAAGCACCCTGAGGCAATGGTCCCTGAATTTATATTCATGGAAAAATGAGTCTTGGCAAACAATTTAAAGAGAATAGTTGTGCAGCAATCCTGCTTTTCCACCAGCCTGCTCTTGTGATGACATGCAGAGGACACGGCATGCAGTTCTTTATGTGCCTCCCAGTTACTGTTCATTATTAACACCGGCCGGAATTTTACAGCCCCCCAACGTGCGGACTGGTGCTGGGGGGGCGTAAAATTGAGTGGGAGGCAGGCCATCTTTCCTGTTGTCTGCGATGGCTGGGTGTAGTCACTAAGATCTGCCAGCCCGCTGATTGGCTGGCAGCTCCATTAAGCAGGACTTCCGGCCTCAAGGAGGTGGAAGTCCTGCCCAAAACCAATTATTTATTTATTTAGAGATACAGCACTGAAACAGGCCCGTCGGCCCACCGAGTCTGTGCCGACCATCAAACACCCATTTATACTAATCCTACACTAATTCCATATTCCTACCACATCCCCACCTTCTCTATATTCCCCTACCACCTACCTATACTAGGGGAAATTTATAATGGCCAATTTACCTATCAACCTGCAAGTCTTTGGCTGTGGGAGGAAACCGGAGCACCCGGCGAAAACCCACACAGAGTTTGCAAGTTCTCCCTGTGACCGCTTGGGTTTTCACTGGGTGCTCCAGTTTCCTCCCACAACCAAAGACTTGCAGGTTGATAGGTAAATTGGCCATTATAAATTGCCCCTAGTATAGGTAGGTGGTAGGGGAATATAGAGAAGGTGGGGATGTGGTAGGAATATGGGATTAGTGTAGGATTAGTATAAATGGGTGGTTGATGGTCGGCACAGACTCGGTGGGCCGAAGGGCCTGTTTCAGTGCTGTATCTCTAAATAAATAAATAAATAAAATAATTGGTCTTGGGCAGGACTTCCACCTCCTTGAGGCAGGAAGTCCTGCCTAATGGAGCTGCCAGCCAATCAGCGGGCTGGCAGATCTTAGTCCCAGCAGTGGCCACCGCTCCCAGTGGCCACTGCTGGGACTACACCCAGCCATCGCAGGCAACAGGAAAGATGGCCCCGAAACTCAGGTATGTTTCTGGGGCATCACTGGGAACAATCGGCCAGACCCCGGTGAGGCAAGAGGGGTTAGTTGGGTGGGGGGAGTGTTGTGTGTTGGGGAAGTTGGGGCTTCAGTGCGGCCCTCCATGGAGCACAGGATGCCCGATCAGGAGGGCTCCCCCAGCCTGCAAGAAGGACGCTCTCCTGGCCAGCTTCCCATCCACTTCAGCTTCAACTCATCCCAAATCACTGCGGCTCCCATTCCCCCAACACCTATAATTTAGAATTCTCAATACCTTTATGGTCGAGCCCCTCAGAAATAACCTTCCAGCCTTTCAACCTCCTTCTGGACTCTCCCTTTGATTCCGGCCTCTTGTGCATCCCCTGGTACCTTCAGCCCAGCACAGCATTGGTGGAGTGCCTTTACAACAACAAGAACGTATATTTATATAGCAGGTTTCACGTAATAATATGTCCCAATGCAATTCACAGGAGCATTATAAAGCAAAATTAGATAAAGAGCCACATAAGGTGATATTGGGGCAGATGGCCTAAGGTCTAGTCAAGGAGGTAGGCTTTTAGAAGTGTCTTAAAGGAAGAAAGAGAGGTAGCAAGGCGGAGAGATTTAGGGAGAGAATTCCAGAGCTAAGGGTCTAGGCAGCTGAAGGCATGGCAACCAATGATGGAGCAATTAAAATCCGGGATGCTCAAGAGGCCAGAATTAGATGAGTGCGGATATCTTAGAGACTTGTGGGGCTGAAGGAGATTACAGAGAAAGGGAGGGGTAAGGCCATAGAGGGATTTGAAAACATTGATGAGAATTTTAAAATCAAGGCGTTGTTCAACCATGTCGACCAGTGAGCCAGGATTGATGGGTAAACGGGACTTGGTGTGAGTAATGACATGGGCAACAGAGCTTTGGATGACCTCAAGTTTAAGGAGGGTAGAACATGGGAGGCCAGCCAGGAGTGCATTGGAATAGCCAAATCTAGAGGTAACGAGGGCATGAATGAAAGTTTCAGCAGCAAATAAGCTGAGGCAGGAGTGAAGTCAGGCAATGTTACAGAGGTAAAAATAGACAGTGATGGTGGTGATATGTGGTTGGAAGCTCATCGAAGGATCACATATGATACTAAGTTTGCGAACAGGCTGGTTTAGTTTCAGACAGTTGCAAGTGAGAGGAATGGAGTTGTTTGCTTGGGAACAATGTTTGGAGAGGGGATTGAAGACAATGGCTTCAGTATTCCCAGTATTTAATTGGAGGATATTTCTGCTCATCCAGTACTGGATGTCGGATAAGCAGTCTGATAATGTAGCAACAGTGTAGGAATCAAAAGAAGTGGTGGTGAGGTAGAGATGGGTGTTGTCAGAGTACATGTGAAAACTAACACTGCTTTCAGATGATGTTGCCGAGGGGCAGCATGCAGATGAAAAATAGGCTGAGGCCAAGGATAGATCCTTGGGGGACACCAGAGGTAACGGAGTGAGAGCGGGAAGAGAAGCCATTGCAAGTGATACTTTGGCTATGATTAGATAGATAAAAAATAAAACCAGGTATGTGCAGTCCTACCCAGCTGGACAAAAGTAGAGAGACATTGAAGGAGGATGGTGTGGTCAACCATGTCAAAGGTTGCTGACAAGTTGAAGAGGACAAGGAGGGAAAGTTTACCTTTGTCACAGTCACATAGGATGCAATTTGTGACTCTGATAACAGCAGTTTTGGTACTGCGATGGGTGGAAACCTGATTGGAGGGATTCAAATATGGAGTTCTAGGAAAGATGGGGACAGATTTGGGAGGTGACAACACGTTAAAGGACTTTGGAGCAGAAAGGGAGATTGAAGTAGTTTGTAAGGATGGTGGGGTCAAGGGTTGGTTTTTTGAGGATAGTGGTGATGATGGCAGATTTAAAAGGAGGGACAGCACCTGAAGAGAGAGAACTGTTTACAATATCAGCTAACATGGGAGGGGACCAGGAGGGGAAGTTGGATGGTCAGCAGTTTGTGGGAATAGGATCGAGGGAGCATGTGGTGGATCTCATGGACAGAGACATAAGCTCAGAGAGGCATGTGGAGAGATAGGAGAGAAACTAGAGAAAGAAGTGAGTTTGGGGCTAGGGCAGGGGGAGCTTTAGAGGAAGTTTGACCCAGTTGCTCAGCCCCATGCTCTAGAATTCCCTCCCTAAATCCTTTCACCTCCCTCTCCTCATTGAAGACTCTTAAAACACACTTCTTTGAACTTTTGCTTCTCTGGCTCAGTGTCTATTTTTTGATTACAATTCTGTGAAGCACCTTGGGAGTTAAATATGCTACATAAATGTAAGTTGTTGTTGCATTAGTACTGCATTATTGTGTCCAGTGTAGAGGGAGTATTAGTAAATTCAAATGCTTAACTTTCGTGTCATGCAGAGAATCTTATTGCTGGAGGAATTCTTGTGAGAAGGGCTGGTGTAACTTAATGGATTACAGCAGCTCAGCTCAGGGACTTAACATAGGAATTCAAATGGGGTTATGCAATACAAATTTCCCATCTTTGCTGCTGAAGTGGTCTTCACTAGATGAGATTGGGTAATCCCAATTTGACTCCTGGTTGTCAGAAATTTACAGTAGAAAACTGCCCTGAATGTAATTGGAATTAATTTGGCAACCAGATTTGATGAGGACACAAGGGTTTGTGAAATGTAAAAAATCAGACTTGTGCAATTGGCAATGTTCAGAGGTTGCAGTTAAGGCATGTTGTTCAAGCAGAATACCTGAATAGGAGAGCTACACCCTACATGTAAAATCCAAATTGATTGACTGAAGTGCTCCTTTTCCATACCTTTACCCTCTCCCTCTTCAATCACCCTGTCCCTTACAGTTTATTAACACTTGCTGATATGGTTTGTGCCTCTTTGTTTTTGCTCTCAGAACTTTTTGCATGTAAAAGCAGCAATAAACAACTGCATCTTGTCTGACTGCTTTGACCCATGACCTTTGTCTTTAATTAGTGAAGGAGCGGTTTATTGCCTCACACATTCCTGGCAAATGGAAGCTATCACTGGAGTACACAAGATCTTCCCCAAATAAACACATGCCACATTGGGGATATTTTACATTTCTGTATGAGATAACAATAAACACTATGAGTAAAATTTTAATTATATGGTCAGATAAATGCACAGCGTTGTTTTTCTTTCCTGATTATAGTCAATGTTCCCTCAATTTTTTTGATCTTGTGCATCCCCTGTTCATTAAAGCGCAGTACCTTTAACTTTTTTTGCACAGCCGTACACATGCATGATCTTAAACAGGAGAACTTGTGAGCAGTCTGCACAGTACCTTCTGGGTTGCTGTGTTTCGCACGTGTGCATGCCTTAGAGGGAACATTGGTCATAGATACTAGAAGTTGAAAGATATATCTTGATAAATGGACACATCAACAAGCTGCACAAACACCAATCAGCATTTATGTAGCATCTTCAACACAGAAAATAGTCCCAAGATGTTTCACAGAGGCCGAAGGGAAAAATGGATACTGAACCAAAGAAGTAGCTATTAAGAGAGGTGACAATAGGTTTGGTCAAAGAAATGTGTTTGAATTAAGGGAGATATAAGTGAGGGAAGTCCAGAAGGTGAAGCCGAGACTACTAATTGTTGGGTGAAGGGCAAATTACATATGTGGAGAAGAGCATAAATGCTATCATAACTTTAAGTGGATAGAAAAAGAAGTGGTATTTACAATTCTTGTAGATGTTAGAGATGGGAATCATGTATATATGCTACAAAGTATAGAGTGATGTCAGTCCTCAAACAATCAGATTCTGACTCTTAGGGCGGAATCTTACCAACATTGTTTTTAAACGTCGGCCGTGACCATTTCTTGGTCCTGACCCCAATAGCATCTTAGGGCTGCCCGTCTGCTCGATCTTCCAGGAGGCGGCCAAGTAACATGCCGCCTCAAGGAGCCCCATCCAATTAAGGACAGTGGGTGGGCTGCGCGGGCAGGAGGGCCAGTCGGATCCCCAAGGCTGT
The DNA here is from genome assembly GCF_036365525.1 of Heterodontus francisci. Taxonomy (NCBI): domain Eukaryota; kingdom Metazoa; phylum Chordata; class Chondrichthyes; order Heterodontiformes; family Heterodontidae; genus Heterodontus; species Heterodontus francisci. The sequence goes on from NC_090402.1 coordinate 24,131,412, forward strand.
AGGTGGCCAGCAGCCCAACTGCGAGAAGTGAGTGCTGCCGATGTAGGTGGGAGATTGCAAACTAGAGGCACCCTCTGAATACTTTTGAATTTTAAAAAATGAAGTGTGGCTAGGACATTATTGTGGAAGGGAAGCCCCTTCACAGGATGGCCTGCAGCCACAGCTGTAACCCTCTGATCCCCGTGGCAACAGGATGGGGAGGTTTAAAGGAGGCTTGACCCATGACCTCCTACTGGGAGGCTGCCTCCAGGCAGCTGCTGGGCTTTGGCCTCAGTGGGAGATTCCATCCGCTGTCATGACGATTCCAGTAACATCACCAATTTGCCCTCAAGTGGACACTTAATTGATCCTAATTGGCTATCCGCCGCCGTTGGGCTGGTAGCCTATACTGGTCTGACCCCACCTCCAGCAAGAGCGCTTGGAGGCGGGAATGTGTTGTGTCATCTACCCGAAGCGCATCTTTCAGAAATTCCCCGTCCTCCCATCTCCAAAGCTGCCTCTGTGCGGCTGATAAGAGTTCACCCTTGATAATGAAGGAAGACTATAAACTCAAACCCTCCGTGTATTGGTGTCTTGGCATTTACAAGTTTACTCAGTGAAAATAATAGGGCTATTAATTTTGAGACTAATGAACATACCCTGGTAACAATTCCAGCTTTATTCCCAAGTTGGTACTGAAAACAAAAACACTAATTAGGACAATAATTGGGAGTGACAGCGATACCCCTTTGCTTTCTCGGTCATTTGCACATTAGACGTATTTTGACAGTGTTGGGTTAATTTCTGCTGGTATAAGTCCAAATCTGCCAAAAACTTAAATCACTAAAAATCAGTGCTGGCAGTAAATTCTAGTTGAATCATATTAGATGTTCCAGATGAGGTTCAGATTAATCCTACTGAATTGCTTTTTGCACAGGAATTAGTTTTGAATGATTGAACTAAACAAATCCTGGAGTGAAGGTGGCTTGTTAGAGCTGTTCCCTGGGTTCATGTGGATATTGATTACTTTTTATGGTCTCAAGTCATATTACAAAATAACTTCTGGTGAATCAAAAAAACAGCAGCTTAAAGGCTTTAATTTGGTTCAGTGGACAAGGAAAGTCTATCCCAAGTTCACTGACAAGGACTAATTATGCTGCATTTATTTGCAGACAAGAAAAGCAAGTTCATTGCAGTTTCATCTCCTCTGTCACTATAGTACCATTAACCTGTGACTTTTTGCTTCTTATTTTCTGTAGACTTGCAGCAGCTTTAATCTAATCATCACCTTTACTAATTAAGGGTTAAGGCAAATATGCAGGGAAGTACATTAACCTTTGTGTACTTTTAACAAATTGCTGGCTCTGAGGAAAAATACTCCAGTGAATAACATCTTTGTGACATCCAGCAGAAGAGCATTTTACACAAGTGGAGTTGCACTTCTAAAATCACAGTGAAGCCATACATGGTACAATAATATCAGTCAGAGAGAATGCAGTTCACAATTTTCATTCCTTGGTACTAACTGAAAACTGTTAAACACTTCCTAAGCTAGTTTCAGAAATACTAAACAAGTTTGTGCTCTTTTCTCTAGGAAAGAGAAGGCTGAGGAGTGACCTAATTACAGGGGTCTTTAAAAATAGGAAGGGTTTGATAAAGTGGATGTAGAGATGATGTTTCCACTTATGGGGAGTCAAAAACTAGCAGTAATAAATATAAGATAGTCACTAATAAATCCAATAAGGAATTCAAGAGAAACTTCTTTAACCAGAGAGTGGTGAGAATGTGGAACTTGCTGCCACATTGAGTAGTTGAGGTGACTAGCATAGCTGCATTTAAGGGAAAGCTAGATAAATACATGAGGGATACAGAAATAGAAGGATATGGTGATAGGTGAGATGAAATAGGATGGGATGAGACTCATATGGAGCATAAACACTGACATAGACCAGTTGGATCGAAGGGCCTGTTGCACTGCTGTAAATTTTATGTAAGATGAGATTTACAGCTATGAAGACTGCACAGTTCCACTGGTTTTGATTTTATAAAGTCAATTGTAATTTATGATCATCAGGCTGGAATCAAATAGTGCCCAGCTTTACTCTTCTTGGTGGTTGCACTTACCATCTTTACCTATTCATAAATTATACTTCTGGTAGCCACAGAATCAAGTTAGCTTAGAAACATGAAGGACAATCATAGTAATGGAGCTCACTGTTATTCCAACAGCTAAACAGTGGTGTTAGTAAATGGGGTGCTACTTTAGCCATTCACTGCCAGAGCTGGCTGGACCACATAAAGCACTAGCGGGTCCTGCTCTCGTCTGCCAAAACTGCTCACTATTCCAAGATAATCCTAGATTGCAAAGATAAGCCCAGGCTTCTATACCGCAAACTATTTTCTTAAACCTTCTCCCCTGACTCCTCCACGCTCACTTCCAACAACAAGTGCAAGGAGCTCATGGACTTCTTTGTCACTAAATTTGAGACTATCTGATCAGCTGCCTCTGCCACGTCCTTTCCTTCCCTTAGCCCACTGCCCTATTCCTGAACTTATATACTTCTCCTATCTCCCATTATGCTCTCTCCACCTCCTGCTCCTTCTACTCTATTCCCACTAAACTGCTGACCATCCAATTTCCCTTTCTGGCTTCGACGTTAGCTGATATTGTGAACAGTTCTTTCTCTTCAGGTGCTGTTCCCCACTCTTTCAAATCTGCTGTTAACACTGCTCTCCTCAAAAATACAACACTTGGCCTCTCCTTTCTTGCAATCTCTCCAACTTCCCTTTCTTCTCCACTGTTCTTAAGCATGTTGTCACCTCCCAAAATCTATCCCTAACTTTCCCGGAACTCCATTTTTGAATCCCTCCAATCAGGTTTCTATCCCTGCCACTGTAATGAAATGGCTTTTTATCAAAATCACAAATGACATCCTATGTGACTGTGACAAAGGTAAACTATCCCTCTTCATCCTTCTCAATCTGTCTGCAGCCTTTGACCACACAGTCGACCACACCATCCTCCTCCAATGCCTCTCCACTATCGTTCACCTAAGTGGGACTACATTCCTATCTATCCAGTCATAGCCAGTGAATCACCTGCAATGGCTTCTCTTCCCGCATTGTTAACTCTGGTATCCCCAAGGATCTATCCTGGGCCCCCTTCTATTTCTCATCTACATGCTGTCCATTGGCAACATCATTCAAAAACATAGTATCAATTTCCACTAGTATGCTGACTACATTCAGCTCTACCTCAGCACTCGACCGCTCCACTGTCTCTAAATTGTCAGACTGCTTGTCTGACATCCAGTACTGGATGAGCAGAAATTTCGTCCCAAGACAAACTCTATACCTTAAATATTGACTACACCCCTCTCCCTGACAACTGTCTGAGACTGAACAGGCTGTTCAGACCTTAGGGCATGATTTTGCTGAGTCAGGACCCTGACGTCGGGTCAAATAGGGGACATAACCCCGCACTGTGTGGAAAACAGTCACCCGGCAGTGAATTTCTCTAAATTGGCCAATTTGTGGCGAGAGAGCAGGCTCGCTATCCAACTGAGGACAGTGGGTGGGCCCTTGAAGCTGGAGGGCCAATCAGAGGAATTCCAGCACTGAAGGAGCAGCAGCTTGTTCAGGTAAAAAGGGAGAGGGCACCTCCATTTTGAGATGCCCTTTCTCCAACTTCTTAAAATTTTTAATTTAAAAATGTCTTCAGCAGTTGGGCCACCATTATAGAGGGTAAACCCATTCACAGGGTAGCCTGCTGCTGCAGCTGAGGCGAAGCAGGTGGGGAGGGCCTCAAAGCTTGTCTGGAGCACCAGCCTCCTGGTCTGCCACCTCCAGGCAGTTGGCCTGGTGTCCGATACCTCAGATATCTGCAGGGCAACTGCAAACTTCCAGTCAGCCTCTGATAATTGGCCTTTAACTATTGTTAATTGACCACCCGCCGCTTGCAGGCAGGTAGCCCTACTGACTCTGATCCCACCACCAGGAAAATGGCCCAGGGATGAGATGGAGCCTGCAAACCAGCTGGTGACGTGAATTTTTACGCCCGCTCGCCTCTGCACTCACCCCCATCGAGACCTAAAAATCCAGCCCTTAGTGGCGTATTTGACCCCGAAATTAACATCCAAACAAGTATATGCGTCATCACGAAGACCGCCTATTTACACCTCCATAAGTCACCTGATTCCATCCCTGCATCAGACATCTGTGCTACTCCAATTCTGGCCTCTTGAACATTGCTGATTTTAATCGCTCCACCATTGGTGGCTATGCCTTCAGCTGCCAAGGCCCGGAGATCTGGAATTTACAGCCTAAACCTCTCTGTCTCTATACCTCTTTCTCTCCTCCTTTAGGACACAAGCCCAAGCTTTTGTGGCTCAGTGTCAAATTTTTATAACACTCCTGTGAAATGCCTCGGGATGTTTTATTATATTATCAACACTATATAAATACAAGTTGTTGTTGATGCTAAGGCCACCATCAAACATGCCTTCAGTGAAAGCTGAAGACCAAAGGTTAGCCATTTCTTTACTGATAAGGATAGAAAACACTGAAGGATGTGTCACCTTAGGCCCTACAGGTACAATTCTATTGGGCAATCTGGTCAAAATCAGTGTTGACAGAAACCTGGAAGTGTATCCAGGTCTCTCCATATCTCACCTATTTAATGGAAAAGGAGTAAAATGACAGAACTAAAGTTCTCCCATCTGCAGAAAGCTGCCTCTGTAATATGCAAGTCAGATGTAAAATACATGAACCCTCAGTAACACTACATTCACATCATCAACAAATTCAAGGTAACTGAAAATACACTATTTGTAAATGGCAAAAACTCACCAAATGTGAAACCAAGTTAAATCTTTGTGTGGCAATGACTGAAAAACATTAACAGCTGCTAGTGAGATGACCATTTCACTTCCAGACATATTTGTACACATCCAACAATTCCTTCAGATAGGTTGAACTTGTTGAGGAAAATGGGTTTGATTTAGAAATAGGGGAATTTCCTGTGTCTTTGATTTTAAGCCTCAAAATATTACTCACCCCTTGTAACTTTGCATATGCTTCTTGAAATACATGACTGCCATCAAAAATGTCTTACAGCTGATTTGTAGCGGTGTCTGTTCCAAACAGCCTTTACAATGCTGCAATATTTTTTGAAAATTGCGCCAGTTGTTTTCTGTCTGTTTCTATGCACTTAACAATAAATCAGTTTGTTTGCTGCTGCTTACAGGAGATCTAACTCAGAAACTCTAGCCTGGAATTTGGTCGAGGGACACACCCAGAAGTTACACCCAAAATTATACCCATTCCGTCGATGTCAAGTAACGCTCAAAATTCCTGCCAATCTCATTAGCATATGTCCTAACGTAAATCTGGATGTAAATCAGTGAAACCTACATAAACAATCAGGGCCCAAGGAAAGTGCCAAACTTGCATCATATAATTCCTCCTTTAAAGATGAGTATTAAAGTTTCAACCCATTTAACTATCAATCGTGTACATTAGGTGCAGCGGGGTGAAGATTCCGCTTTGGTCGCAATTGGAAAATTGCGCAGAAAATGCATTTGAAATTGCATTGATTAGGTTACACTTCAAGTTCCACAGCAATTCATTTCCATAATGACAAACGTAAAAGATTCCATGAATCAGCGTATTCGGACAAGTTAACTTTTTATTCCATTAAAAAGTATTTCTTGATGTAAAGAGTGCTAACCGTAAACAGTTTATTACAGCCGAAAATGAGTTTATCACCAAAAATAAACATTTTTAATTAGGATGTTCAGTCTTCCACCTGTGTGTAACCTGATTTAAAATAACTGAAAATGACTGAAAAATAACTATAGTGAATCACTTATTAGTTTCAAGCATATAGACCAGCCTATTAGTGCCCGTGTGCCTAACAAAAGTACTGCAATTTGAAAAGCCAAGTGCAATCTCCCTATTTCAACCTGGGGATGGTGGGGTGGTGAGAGGCCAGTTTCCGGTTTGATTAGGGTCAATTGAATCCTGAACCAAGGTAAAAGCATGGCATAAGTGGTTTTGAGTGTAATTCACTTAGATTTTAAATTCCGCAATCTTTTGTGCTGATTCGTCCGATTCCGCTCAGATTGCATTGATATAACGAACGGAAACAAGCAGAAACTCACCCCAGCTTGTTTAAGAACCAGCAATTCTGGACGCTTTTTATTTTTTAATGTGATTTATACCGACGTCAAATAGAAAATAAAGTGCAATTCTCAATGAGGATAATTTTTTAAAAATGCTTAAAAATTACAATAAAACACTGGAAACATTATTTTATTTCTTCTTGCATCTAAAATTTCAAGCTTAATTTTGCTGCTATTTTGAACAGGAAATTTGTGTGTGTCGCTCTTAAACCTGGCGGCTTAGTCATTTTAATTACCCAAGATATGTCCGGACGAGGGGCCCGATAGACAATCACAAAAATATCCAGGAAATTTGTGCTTCCTTATACATATGTCATTAATTCACTTACATCAAATTTTTTTTTTACAGTCTTTTACATCGCGCATTTGCTTTGCACATTGATTGTAAACGCTGTGTTCAGCAGTAGATGAGAAAAAATAAACCGGAACAAACCAACCTAAATCAATCAAAGTCTGTACAGCTCAAATTGTGCATAGCCTAATTGATCTGGAGACTTGGGAACTAAATACAGCTTTGTAAGTGGTCTGATTTATTACAGACAGATGCAGTTGAATCCATGTTGTGCGAGAACCTCTAATCCCAATGCTCATTAGTTCCTAGTATTATGGTTTTTGATGACTAACCAGACCAAAAAAATTACATCCCTGTACCATCAGGGCCATCAGAGACAAAGGTTATGAATGGTTTACTTTTTACAAGCATTTTTCCTAACCATTACTTAATTGCTGTGTCATTTTGTTGCCTGGGAATGTTGTGAAATACTTACAATTGCCAGTAAGGAACAGCGCATGCTGATCCAAAGCCTAATATTGTACTGACTTGAGATTGATCTGGATATATTCAGTAGAATGGAAACGTATCAGAAATCTATGAATGAAGGATGTCTTTTCACATTGAAGGTTATGAGGCTTGGAATGGAGCTAGTAATTGAAGCAGAGACCATGTCAACGTTTAGGATTAGGCTAGGTAGGTGGCTGAAGGAAAGGGAGAAAATGGGATATGGGAACAAGGCAGGCACATGGGATTAGGACAACTACTTTTGTGGAGGATAAACCACGGACTGGTTAGACCACACATTTTTTCAGTGTTGTAATTTCTTTATAATTCTATGTGATATTTATAAATTTAAGTACCAGATGTTATCAAATATACAAAAATTATTACCCTGCTATATTAAGAAAAGTGTAAATATGAAAATGAAAACCTACAAGGCCTGTGCTGAGTTCACTACTGATCACTGATTGTAAACGTTTAAACTTTGTCATACTGTTATTACAGTAATTACAACTAATTCCCGGGATACTCACTAATCCATTATTGTTTGAGCTGGATATATATTTGTTTAAATCCCTTGAGTTCTGAGCTAGTAAATTATCCCATAAAGAAAAATTACAGGTCTTAAAGTTTTAAGAATTAATAGCTTTTTAGTCTTGCATAATCCTGCAATGTAAGTAACTGAAATGTAAACATTACAGAGTATTATTATACTTGTATTTGTTGTTTCTTCAGTTGTGTGATCACAATCTTAGTTTATATTCCACATGCACTCAAAGAATTATTGAAACATACCATATTTCCACCTGAATTAGGTCATAACTGTTCAGGTGTGAAAACTGGAATTGCTTCCCTCAAGCCCTTCAGTCCCCAAAGCTAAAGTTTCTCCACAGCCTCTTACAACTGTAATTAATGTTAGTTTTAGTTGCAAATGCATATTTCAGCAGTGAATTGTGAACCTGGTATTGGCCTATTGTGAACCTGGTATTGGCCTGTTGTGCACAGAAGTTTCATGAGCTTCTGTTGAGTGGGCAATAGAATAATTTTAATTAAAACTGTTTAACATTGAGTAACAGAGCTGATAAATTGTCATGCAATTGGAGGTGAAATCTCCAGTAATGTTTGATTTCTATTTAGGAGATTTCAGGATGACACATAATTAGCTCCAGAGGAAGGTAAGAAGATGATCTTACAATTTAAAAAAGAAATTGTTGTCTATGATTATTGTCCTGATTAGAATTAAAAGAATATAATTTTTCAATTGGCAGCCATTCTGCAATGAGGCAGGACCGCTAGTACTCCCAAGTTCATCCCAATTATGTTTTGAATGCATTCAGAGTGGCCGCATCTGCATCATTGGATGAATCACGTTTACAAAGTTTCTGTTTGTGGACCTTCCCCTGTGTTAGAGAAAGGCCAGTAAGGTGAAAAGTGCAATGTTGGGTTACATGGGGTATGGGGGAGTTGGGAGCATGGGGGTGGTGGCTGGTGGAGCAGTGAGGGCCAGGAGTGCAAGTCAAAGGAGGAGCAATCATCCCCAACTTATGTTCTACTGATTTCCAGTGATTCTTTTATAAGCTTGAATCTATTTTTAACATAACTTTATTTCTGAAAAACCTAGAATACGCAGTATTCATTTGTGATATTGTTTTGCACAATTCACTCATGTATTTCCTGGCATATGACACACATATTCTTGACCTCCATTGGCAAGAGTCAAATCCTGCTCATTTAAGCTTCAGTGCCTTCAGCATTTGCACCACTATTTCAATATGTTTGTGTTCATTGATCCAAGAATACTAAGCAACAAGGGTTCTATATTTAATTACAATTTATAATATTCCTTGTTGTAAATGCAGATTCTTACTTCAAATGTTGCATGTAAAATGTGTTTGTTTTGAAAACGGTAAAGGATGTTTCTGTATTCAAGGTGATAAATACTTTATAACTTTAAGCAGCTTTGATTTTTGGGGCGAATCATTGTTGCAACCTTGTTCGACCCTAGAGAATTGTAAAAAAGTAATATATCTTCCTGGAGATGACCCTTTGAGGATGACTTCCCGTGCAAATAACAATACTGTGACAACCTATTGGAAACAGCTAATTTAAAGAGGTCAATTGAGATAAAAGGGAAACACAGACACCAGCAAACAAGGGTGGTTAGATGAAAGAGCTTTTGTGTGTGCTCTTAGGAAATTCACGTCACAGTTAGAAGTCAATTGGATTTCTTGAGTAAATTCATGTTACACTTTTAAAATAATAGGGTTACTCCAATTAAGAACAATTTCCTGCAGCAATATGCACCTATGGAGCAATTTTTGAATCAGATGTAAGCAGCAAGAACTTGGCATCACAATTGCCTTACTACTATATTCAGTTCTGGACACCAAGACACAAAGGTGATTCCCAAGCTCTGTTGGCTGATCCCGGGCGTTAAGGGACTGAACAGTGAGAAACAATGGAAAAACCTTGGGCTATTCACCCCCAAAAGGAGAGAATAAAAAGGATTCTTATGGAAATATTTAAAATAACAAGCTGGATAGAAAAGGTAAACCTGGAATACCATTTGCTGACAGGTTCAAACTTAGGAATTAGTCGTGAAATCAGGATTTTTTCCCTTTATACTAAGAATAAATTAACTTATGGAACAGATTCCTTGTCAGCTAATGAAGGTAAACACCCTGGAATAAAAATCCTGTGTGGGGAGGACTTTCTGGATGAATGAATTTAGATTTTCTACATTACAACAGTGACTAAACTTCAAAAGTTCTTCATTGGGTGTAAACGCTTTGGGACTTCCAGAGGTAGTGAAAGGTATTATATAAATGGAAGTTCATTCTTTTCTTTTAAATATAGCAAATGGCCTCTCTCGCCTTTATCAATCTTGTGCACTTTAGTAACAGGAAGTTCTGTTGAAAACAAAACTGTACCAAATGACTTTTTGCAAGTTAAGAGAACATAAGTTACATGCGATTGCATAAACATTGAGACAAGGCTGAAATAATGAAGACAAAATAACTTGGACGGGTTCAAGTGATTGTTTATGTGTGCCTCGGAAGTGAATATTATTAACCTATTCAACCATTGGAGGCAATACAACTGCATCAGACACTGTCCTTGCCTGGCAGCAACACATGGGTAATTTTTCAGCACAGATTACTGTATAAAGATCAGAAGCATGAACCCAGCCAAGATTTCGTAACATTGGCCCAGGGATTTTGAGCTTATTTGTAATCCATGAATGCATGGTGGCATTGATTTATTCATTCAACTGCTTCTAGCTTTTAAATGCAGTTTTTCTTAACCAAAAAGGAAGTACTATTATAATTATGTTACAACAGCAAAGTAAATCAGATAAAAAAACAGAAATATGAACCTATTGTTACTAGAATTTAATAGAATTTTCACTTTATAATTTTTCAACAAAACAAACATCAAATGAAGTGCTAGGTCATTCAGATGGTGACACTGAGTTAAAAGGTTGTGGCTTCAAGTCCCATTCCAGAAACTTGACCACAAAAATCTAGGCTGACACTTCAGTGTAGCACTGAGGGAGTGCTGCTCTGTTGGAAGGTGTGATCCTTTGACTGAGACGTTAAACTTAGGCCCTGCCTGCCCTCTGGCGGGCTTAAAAGATCACATGGTACTATTTTGAAGAAAAGCAGGGAGTTCTCTCTGGTATCCTGACCAATATTTATCCCTTAACTAAAATAATTAAAACTGATTATACCGTCTTTATCACATTGCTGTTTGTGAACCTTGCAGTGTGCAAATTCGCTGACATGTTTCCTACATTACAGCAGAAATTACACTTCAGAAATACTTAATTGGCTGTAAAACAATTTATGAACATCCTGAGATTGCGAGGTGCTGTATAAATGCAAGTCTTTCTTTTTCCAGCAAAATGATTTGTTCTGCAGTCTGGTATTATGTTATTAATTATGTATCTTGACCTTTTAGCTTTGAATTAATTAATCCACTCCAGGCGCTGCTCCACACACCACTGACCACCTCCAGGCGCTTACATAAGATCATAAGAACTAGGAGCAGGAGTAGGCCGTCCGGCCCCTCGAGCCTGCTCCGCCTTCAATAAGATCATGGCTGATCTTTTCGTGGACTCAGATCCACTTACCCGCGCTCTCAACGTATCCCTTAATTCCTTTAATGTTCAAAAAGATATCTAACTTAGCTTTAAAAACGTTTACTGAAAAAGCGTCAACTACTTCACTGGGCAAGGAATTCCATAGATTAACAACCCTCTGGGTGAAGAAGTTCCTTCTTAATTCAGTCCTAAATCTGCTCCCTCCAATCTTGAGGCTATGCCCTCTTGTCCTAGCTTCACCTGCCAGTGGAAACATCCTCTCTACTTGTATCTTATCTATTCCCTTCATGATTTTATATGTTTCTATAAGATCCCCCCTCATTCTTCTGAACTCCAATGAATATAATCCCAATCTACTCAGTCTCTCCTCATAAACCAACCCCCTCAACTCCGGAATCAACCTAGTGAACCTCCTCTGCACCCTCTCCAGTGCCAGTACATCCTTTCTCAAGTAAGGAGACCAAAACTGCACACAGTACTCCAGGTGCGGCCTCACCAGTACCTTATACAGCTGCAACATAACCTCTCTGCTTTTAAACTCAATCCCTTTAGCAATGAAGGACAAAATTCCATTTGTCTTCCTAATTACTTGCTGTACCTGCAGACCAACCTTCTGCGATTCATGCACAAGGACACCCAGGTCCCTCTGCATAGCAGCATGCTGCAACTTTTTACCATTCAAGTAATAATCCTTTTTACTGTTACTCCTACCGAAATGAATGACTTCACATTTATTAACATTGTATTCCATCTGCCAGACCTTTGCCCACTCACTCAATGTATCTATGTTTCTCTGCAAAGTTTCACAGTCATCTGCACACTTTGCTCTGCCACTCATCTTAGTGTCATCTGCAAACTTTGACACCCTACACGTGGTCCCCAACTCCAAATCATCTATATAAATTGTAAATAATTGCGGTCCCAACACCGATCCCTGAGGCACACCACTAGTGACTGCCAACCAGAATAGCACTCATTTATCCCCACTCTCTGCTTCCTGTTAGTCAACCAATCCTCTATCCATGCTAATACTTTACCCCTAACGCCATGCATCCTTATCTTATGCAGCAGCCTCTTGTGCAGCACCTTGTCGAAGAGCTTTTGGAAATCTAGGTACACCACATCCACTGGGTCCCCATTGTCCACCTTGCTCGTAATGTCATCATAGAATTCCAAAAGATTTGTCAAGCATGACCTGCCCTTCATGAACCCATGCTGCATCTGCCCAACGGGACAATTTCTATCGAGATGCCCTGCTATTTCTTCCTTGATAATAGACTCAAGCATCTTCCCCACTACAGAGGTTAAGCTAACCGGTCTATAATTCCCCATCTTTTGTCTACCTCCCTTTTTAAACAGTGGCGTCACATCTGCTTACCCATTGTCTCTCGAGATAAGGAGGCCAAAGAAAGAATTAATTTGTAACTGACAGTCTGCAGAAGTAACAGTGTAGTTCATGTTGGGGTCAGAATAGAAGTTGGTGTCATATCCAAGTATAAAAACTGTCAGGATTCTATCAAGAATAACCTAACAAATTGATCATAGTTGCATGAAATCTTCTTATCCGATAAGCCGGATCAATCCAAAGCATGCGGTCAGAATCAAAAATGCAGTAAGTAGTATGTATGGACCCAAGTTGACTTGGGGCCAATAGTGTACACAGGCCAGGGGTTCAGTGGTCCAGAAATACCTAGCATGGAAAATGGGACAGGTTCTGAAAACACCAAATCTCCACAGAATATTGTGCTGAGCAAGTTTCCTGTGGGGGAATTTGCAGACTGGCAATGAAGCAGGAGGTAAGGTCAGTATGATGGACTCATTTACCAGAGATCCTGCTTTACTGAGAAAATTACTCCCATTGTATTTATGCTTTGCACATGTCGAAGATATTTTTACTAGTTGGAAATATGCAAAGACAGCACAGTCTGAGTTTTCACTGTGGCAATGCCATTTAATTTAAAAAAGATGCATTTGCCCTTACTTTATCAAATTTTTAAAATTGTTTTCGGTCATTAAACAAAATTAAACTCTAATTCTGCCAGTTCCTAATGAATACAAAGTAATACACATCAAATATGCATCTATTGAATCTTTATATTAAAAATTGTACATATGATTACACTTTCAGCTCATAAACCTTATTTGATGTTGTCACAATTATGTCATGCTCTTGTATTAACATTTACTATTTTAAACTGCTATGCCAACATTTCCAATTCAATTATATTATGCGAAGTAACATGATGTAGCTGTGTGCTTTGACCTGTAGGTGGCTATGTGGAATGAGTTTCTGAAATGACAACTCTGTCCACCTGGTATGTAGAAAAACTTGTACTCATCAACTGCTTGTTGGCAACACCACAGGCAATTTACGAGTAGATATTTTATTACTATATTTAGCAATGCAATTAGTATGAGTATTATAAGAAGTAATGTTTTAAACATGAGGAGAAAAGTGACTGTACCCAAATGAATTATCCTTTCCATATGTGTTAAAGAATGTATCAGTAACCATCCTGCATTCGTGCTTTCTGCATGATTATTGACACGATAGAACGGAGGTATTGAGGTATTTCTCCTGTTCTAATAAGAGAGGACTTCATTTTGCTGCGAGAACAAATACATTCAGGAACTAAAATTCACAGCAACTTGTAATCCCAGACCAAAATATTAGCTAGGCTATTTAATGTCAATTTCAATGCCTGCTCTTAACATTTATTTATGTGGCTGTTCTGCCAAAGTTACGTTGGACAAGAGGAAGAACCTCATGGGAAATTCACCTCCTATGTATCTATGACATATGTAAACAATTTAGATACCTGAAAGTACCCTAGTATTGGAGTGTTTGAATAAGTGGACTTATTTAATTGTCTTATGCCACTGCCAGCTATCCACATTGGTAAATGCTCTTAGAAATTACATTCCCATATTGCCTTATAGGGTGGCAGCTGTTCATCCTGATATTATGTGGTAACATGTAAGTACATACAACAATCCCAACAAACTTAATGTATCACTATAGTATCGATAGTATCAACACTGTATAAAGAAAATGTATAACAAATATATAAAACAAGGAAACATTTCTGTAAATCAGTCCAGAGAAGAATTATCATTAAGCTAACATGATCAGATAATGTGTAGAAAATATAGTAACTGAACTTAACATCAAACTTATGTTTAATATTAATACAAGAATCCCATCTGTAGCATATAAATAACATCCTGTTTAGGGTCAGAGATATACAAGTTCTTTGCTTCCATTTGTAAAACTAATTGAATAGTTGAATTGTTCAAAAGACTTCTTACTTAATGTATTCTTTGTCCTCATTAATTAATGCCAGGATTGTAGTCGGCGGCACTATGGATCGTAAGAATCAAAATTTAAAATTTTTAAAATTGATTTTAGTCTTTCCCTTCAGTTCCTTCTGCAATGCATCCCATTTACCCATGTAAAGAGTGGGATTGTGACCTCCAGCTAAACCTCTGCAGATACTCACATAGCAGGCACTAGGGGTCTATAAGAGTTACATAGGAATGGGAGTGCAATTCATCTCCCACTTTTTCTTCTCTACCTGTGGGGGCTGGGGTAGCAGGAGAGGACATCATCTCTTCCTGACCGTATGATTGTGATCCTAGATTCATCATCTTAAAAAATGCATGTACTAACCCAGATTCTACTGTTAGAGCATCATTGCGCTATGTTTAGAAATTTGACAATGACGTCATGGAATTGATCAGAAACATATACCTCATGTTGACAGCATTGGCACTAAGTGGATACAAGGGGGACCCTTGCTGGCTTCCTTTTGGTAACCCTAAAAATACAGACTGTGCAGGACTCTAGGGAGGAGGAGTAATAAATGGTACAACAGATATCCAAAATGTTTAAAAACAAAATAAGTACCCAAACTCATTATTGCTTATTATTCACAAAATTAACCTGATAGGTACTATCCCATTAAAGATAACTTTTGATTTCTGGTAAAATATTGTATATGCAGTGTTGTGTTTTCTTTTCCTTGTGCTTACTAAGACTTCAGACATCAAGGCACTAACCACCCATCAGGGGTCAGTTAACACTTGAATAGTGGGTTCCTTTTATTGAGGGTAGTAGGATGCCATTACATTGCAAGAGAACATCTGTACATGTCTGGCCTGTTTGGTGATCAGCAGCAGACTGAGAGTGAGATTCAGTCACATGCTCTGTTACATCATTGCCTCTCTAGCAAGGTATACTGAAGATGTAACCACACCCACTTAAAGGTGTACTACAACATCCTCCTTTTGTCAAAGTCCAGTAGTAGTATGTACTATTTATAGGATGCACTGTAACAACTCACTAAGGCTTCTTTGACAGTACCTCCCAAACCTGCGACCTCCAGCACCTATAAGGACAAAGGTAGTGGTGCATGGGAACACCATCACCTCTTTGTTCCCCTCCAACTCTTACATCAGCCAGACTTGGACATATATCGCCCTTCCTTCATGGTCGTTGGGTCAAAGTCCTGAAACTCCCTACCTAATAGCACTGCAGGAGTTGCTTCACCACATTGACTGCGGCGGTTCAAGAAGAAGGTTCACCACCACCTTTCTCCGGGGCAACTTGGGATGAGTAATAAATGGGGGTCTTGCTAATGACACTCACATCTCAAGAATGAATTTTTAAAAAGGTATTAGTGTGTGTTGGTTTTCACTGAATTTGTGATCTCAGCTTTTTTTAAAATTATCTGGCTTCCAAGCATCCCTCAATAGATGGCAATATATTCAACAAATATTTCTTGTAGCTATTAAGACAGATGCCCTGAAGTGCCTGAATTGTCATCCTTTCCTGAATTGTGTGTAATAATTTTAAACTTATCTAGGTCTTCAGTACATTAGCTTTGAATTACTTAGGTTTGCCTTGTTGCCTTCACTCTTTTTACTATCACTGTGTAAGTCCATCTGCTCGATCAGTACTAGTACAGGGTAGACAGAGCCAATGACAGCTAGTGGTGCTGCATGTAGGCACTCGGCTGTGTTCTGTCCAGTGGTGGTAGTCTGTAAGTTCCAGATTTCATTTGCAAACAACATCAAGCGGAAGTGGGACACTTACCAAAGGAAGGGAGGGAAAAATGGGGGCCAAGTCAAGCTGTATTGTTCTTGTATCCTAACATTCAGCTTAAGGGTGATATTGACAGACACCAGGTCTGACCTCACATTCAGGCAATGTTACTTGAAAACAGAGACTTAGAAAATGAGTCAATAGAAATAAGCACTTAGTAAACTTTAAAAATTCCAACCATCTGTCTGCTTCAGATACCATTTAATAAAAGGTAGATAGTATTTTCAGAACTGAAATGCGTTAGCACTGCTGAAATTTCAAGAAAGTCGGAGTTGACCACAGTTACACAAAATAATTACTAAGAACAAAAGAACATAAGCAATAGGAGCAGCTATAGGCCATTCAGCCTCTCGAGCCTGCTTTGCCATTTAATAAGATCATGGCTGATCTGATTGTGGCCTTAACTCCACTTTCCTGCCTGCCCCCCATAATTCTTGACTCCCTTGTAGATCAAAGATCTGTCTAAACTCAGCCTTGAATATATTCAATGATCCAGCCTCCACTGCCCTCTGGGGAAGAAGAGTTCCAAAGATTAACCACTCTCTGAGAGAAGAAATCCCTCCTCAACTCTGTCATAAAAGGGAGACCCTTTATTTTGAATGTGCCTCCTGATTCTAAATACCCCCACAAGGGGAAATATCCTCTCAGAATCTACCCTTTCAACCCCCCTCAGAATGTTTATATGTTTCAATAAGATCACCTCTCATTCTTCTAAACTCCAATGAGTATAGGCCCAACCTGCTCAACCTTTCCTCATAAGACAACCTCTTCATCCCAGGAATTAGCCTGGTGAACCTTCTCTGACCTGCTTCCAATACAAGTATATTCCTTGTTTCGACCAGGTGAGGAAGGGGTCTCAGGCTCCCCTCTTGCCCCTTCTCTGGTTTGACCGTAGCAGGGTTTATCTTTTAAAACACAGTGATTTTTAGCTTTCCACCTCAGTGAGCCCTTGCTCACTGCACTCTCTTTACAATAGCAAATGAACCAATCAGACAGGCTTTCTTACGAGAACGATGTAAATTTATTAGCCTTATCACTGTAACCGGGTTAAAATTACTAAAATACACGACACAACCAAGCTCACACACATATGAGAGACACACACACACAAATAGATACAGAGGGGAAGAAAGAATTGGCGGGGGGGAGGGCGGTGGGGTGAAGTAGAGTTGGCAATAAATGGAATACAGGTACTGTCTTTTGTGTCTTTGATGTAATGTTCTGGATTGAAGTTAAGATCTGGGAGTCCTCGCTGGGGCCACGTATACAATTTCAAAACTTGTTTCTCTGGTACCAGAAGGCCGAAGAGGGTTTTGTCTGTAGTCTTGAAGTCTAAGTTTTCTTCTGACAGTCTAGTTGCAGTCTTTCTCTTTTTTGTGAGGCACAATTCAAAATGTTCCCAGTCTGGCCAACAAGTAGGTCATGTGACCATCTCTTTTTTTTTTGAAACCGCATCTTCTGGAAGGGTTGTTGGATTTTAAAGCTTTCCAGACACACTGGGTGGGTGGGGGGGGGGGGGTGGGGGGTGCGGTTGTGGTGGAGTTCTGGCTCTTACACAGTCAAAGGATGTTGATCACCACTATTGTCCAGACCAGTCTTGTTAAATGAATCAAGGAGCACCCCCATTGTCTCTCCATTCATGTCTCTCAGAATGTAAATGGGCAAACATGTTTTCAGCCACGCAGCTCTGCTTTTTAAAAAAGTTATTTGCAATGTCCAGTAAAAAGTTTCAAATCGTGACCCATTTGACAAAATTAATATGTTTCCATTTGGCAGGTGTGATTCCGTCACATCCTCCTTAAGTAAGGAGACCAAAACTGTGCGCAGTTGTAGCAAGACTTCCCTACTTTTATACTCAATCCCTCTTGCAATAAATGCCAACTTTCCATTTGTCTTCCTAATTACTTGCTGTATCTACATGCTAACCTTTTGTGTTTCATGTACAAGGACACTCAGATTCCTCTGTACTGCAGCATTCTGCAATCTCTCTCTATGTAAATGATATTTTGCTTTTCTAATCTTCCTGCCAAAGTAGTCAACCTCACATTTTGCTCCATCTGTCATTCACTTATCCGATCTATATCACTTTGCATACACTTTGCGTCCTTTTCACAACTTGCTTTCCTATCTATCTTTGTATTGTCAATAAATTCGGCTGCAATACACTTGGTCTCTTCATCCAAATCGTTAATATAGATCTTAAATAGTTGAGGCCCCAGCACTGATCCCTTTGGCACTCCACGAGTTAGTTTGCCAACCTGAAAATGCCCCATTTATCCCAACTGTCTGTTTCCTGTTAGTTAGCCAATCCTCTTTCCATGCTAATGTATTATCCCCAACACCATGAGCTCTTATATTGTTTAGTAACCTTTTATGTGATACTTTATCAAATGCCATTTGGAAATCCAAATACTCTACATCTGCTGGTTCCCTTCTATCCACCCTGCTTGTTACATCCTAAAAGAACTCAAATAAATTTGTCAAACAAGATTTCCCTTTCATAAAACCATGTTGACTCAGCCTGATTGCATTATGATTTTCTAAATGTCCTGCTACTACTTCCTTAATAATGGATTCAACATTTTCCCAAAGACAGATGTTAGGCTAATTTCCTGCTTTCTGTCACCACCTGCACCCCCCACCCCCGCACCCCCCCACCCCACAACCTTGTTGAATAGAGGTGTTACATTTGTAGTTTTCCAATCTGCTGAGATCTTTCCAGAATCTAGGGAACTTTGGAAGATTGCAATCAATGGATCCACTATCTTTTAAGACTGAACAATGGGAGAGATAGAGATAGTTCAGGAACAGTCAAGGTATATTCACTCAAAGAGGAAAGGTATGAGGAAACAAATCCAGAGCTCCCTGGATGACAAAAGAGATAGAGATGAAGATGAAGAAGAAAAAGTGTGCTTATGACAGACATCAGGTAGATAATACAATGGAGTACCAGGCTGAATATAGACAGTTCAGACGGGAAATGAGGAAGCAAATAAGAGAAGCAAAGAAAGAGTATGAAAAGAGACTGGAAGCTAACATAAAAGGTAATCCCAAAGTCTTCCACAGGCATATAAATAGTAAAAGGAGGAGTAGGGCTGATTAGGGACCAAAAGGGGGATTTACGCATGGAAGCAGGGGGAATAGCTGAGGTATTAAATGAATACTTTGAATCTGTCTTTACCAAGGAACAAGATGCTACCAAGGAGGTAATTCATACACTAGAAGGATTTAAAATTGATAAGGAGGAGGCATTAGATAGGCTGTCAATATGTTGATGAAGCACCAGGGCTAGATGAGATGCATCGAAGGATACCACGGGAAGTGAGAGTGGAAATTGCGGAGGCACTGGCCATAATTTTCCATTCTTCCTTAGACTCGGAGGTGGTGCTGGAGGACTGGAGAACTGCAAATGATACACCCTTGTTCAAAAAGGATGTAAAGATATGCCCAGCAACTACAGGCAAGTCAGTTTAACTTCAGTGGTGGGGAAACTTCTAGAAACAATTCGGGACAAAATTAAAAGTCACATGGACAAATGCAGGTTAATTAAGGAAAGCCAGCAGGGATTTGTTAAGGGAAAATCGTATTTAACTAACCTGATGGAGTTTTTTGAAGGGGTAACCAAGAGGGTTGATGAGGACAAAGCTGCTGTTGTGTTGTACATGGACTTTCAAAAGGCATTTGTTATAGTGCCAGGCAAACAGACTTGTGAGCAAAGTGATAGCTCATGGAATAAAAGGGACAGTAACAACATGGATACAAAATTGGCTGAGTGACAGAAAACAGAGAGTAGTGGTTAATGGATGTTTTTGGGCTGGAGGAAGGCATGTAGTGAAGTTCCACAGGGGTCAGTATTGGACCCTTGCTCTTCCTGACATATATTAATGACTTAGAGCTTGGTGTGCAGGGCACAATTGCAAAATTTGCAGATGATACTAAACTTGGAAGCATTGTGAACTGTGAGGAGGATAGTATAGAACTTCAAAAGGACATAAACAAGCTGGAGTAATGGGCAGACAAGTGGCAGATGAAGTTCAATGTGGAGAAATGTGAAGTGATTCATTTTTGTAGGAAGAACATGAAGAGAATATAAAATAAAGGGTATATTTCTAAAGGAGATGCAGGAAAAGAGGTAACTGGGTGTATATGTGCATAAGTAATTGAAGGTGGCAGGACAGGTTGAGAAAGCAGTCAATAAGGCATTCAGTATCCCAGACTTTATTAATAGGGACATAGAGTACAAAAGCAAGGAGGTTATGTTGAATTTGTATAAGACACTAGTTCAGCCTCAGCTGGAGTAATTGCATTTAGTTCTCGGTGTCGCATTTAAGGAAAGATGTGAAGGCATTGGAGAGAGTGCAGAAAAATATTTGCGAGAATGGGTCCAGGGATGAGGAACTTAATTTACAAAGATAGATTGGAGAAGTTGGGATTGTTTTCCTTGGAGAAGAGAAGGCTGAGAGGAGATTTGATAGGGGTATTGCTGTGAAGGTGCTCCGTTCTTTAACACAAGTCCTCAAAACAATTTAAGATTATGGACATTGTTTAATTTGGAAAACTGAAAAGATTCCACGGATGTGTTTTTTTTTACAAGGTTACAGGGAAGATACATGAGGGTTTGTTTGAAAACAAACCTTTACTGGATGTCACATGCCTTAAGCTAAATAAACAACAGAAGCCTTGGTGACTTGGGAGAGTTGTTTACAGAAACGTGACTTGTCAAGATTTATGATGGTCAAGAGTTGGTTTTGCTTTTGGAATATTGTTTTGGTTCAGTTGGAGTGTGGACTGTTTTGAAGGCAGTAGGAGGTCAGCCTGTCAAGAGAGAAGCACCCAGCTCACCTCTTTCCTCCTGTCTCTGAGAAATCCTGTTTATCCAATGTGATAACTGAAACCCCTGATGCTACATTTCTCCTGGAAAGCCTACCAGACTAATTCTCGACATTTCTAGAATGACCTGCTTCTGAAAAGATCCCAGTGACCCATCTCCATGTACCTGGATGCCAGATCAAAAGGACAACTGATATCCTTCCATATCTTCTCTTTTTCCTTCAAGGATTGACAATTATTTGGCCATAGTATTTTTTTTTTGTCTTTTTGTAAAGTGAATCTCTGCAGAGAAAATATCTTTATTTTTTCTTTGACGTGTGTGTGTGTATCTGTGTGTGTGTGTATATATTGGATCTAGAAGGGAATATATATTTTTACATTCATATTTCAAATTGTGTGTTAATGCTTTGCACCTTTACTGGATAAGTCTTGTTGTATAATAAACTGATAATTTTGTTGTTTATTAAATTCAGAATGTATTTTATTCTGAAAAAAAATAGAATATATGATTGGCTGTATTGGTAACTGGGTAAACATTTAAATATATGTTGTAACCTGTGGAGAAGTGGAACTAGAGATAGACAGTGCACTCTTCCTGCCTCAGTCGTAACAGTATTCAAAATCATGAGAGGTCTGGACAGAGTGGATGAGGAAAAACTGTTCCAAGAGGCACAGATTCAAGGTAATTGGCAAAAGAAGCAATGGTGACATGAGGAAAAACATTTTCACGCAGCAAGTGGTTAGGATCTGGAATCCACTGCCAGACAGTGTGGTGGAGGTAGGTTCAATCAAGGCATTCAAAAGGGAATCAGATGGTTACCTGTAAAGGAAGAATGTAAAGGGTTATGAGGAGAAAGCGGGGGAATGGCATTAAGTCAATTGCTCACTCAGTGAGCTTGTGCACACAAGATGGGTCGAATGGCCTCCTTCTGTGCTGTAACAATTCTATGAACTCAGTAGGATTCAGGCCATTAGGTCCAGGGGACTTGCCATCCTCTGGTCCCATTAGTTTTCCTAGTACTTTTTCACTAGTGATGATAATTGTTTTAAGTTCCTCCCCTTTTACATACAAACATGAATTAGGAGCAGGAGTAGGCGACTTGGCCCTTTGGGCCTGCTCCGCCATTCAATAAGTTCATGACTGTACTGATTTATTCCACATTTCCACTTACTCCCGATAACCTTTCACCCCCTTGCTTATCAAGAATCTATCTACCCCGCCTTAAAAATATTCAAAGACTCTGCTTCCACCGTCTTTTGAGGAAGAGAATTCCAAAGACTCACGACCCTCTGAGAGAAAAAATTTCTCCTCATCTCTGGCTTAAATGGGCGACCCCTTATTTTTAAACAGTGACCCCTAGTTCTAGATTCCCCCACAAGGGGAAACATCCTTTCCACATCCACCCTGTCAAGACCTCAGGATTTTATATGTTTCAATCAAGTTGCCTCTTACTCTTCTAAATTCTAGCGGATACAAGCCTAGCCTGTCCAATCTTTTCTCGTAAGACAGCCCGCCCATTCCAGGTATTAGTCTAGTAAACCTTCTCTATACTGCCTCCAATGCATTTACATCCTTCCTTAAATAAGGAGACCATTACTGTATATAGTATTCCAGATGTGGTCTCACCAATGCCCTGTATAGCTGAAGCATAACCTCCCTACTTTTGCATTCAATTCCCCTTGCGATAAAGGATAACATTCTATTAGCTTTCCTAATTACGTGCTATTTCTACATACTAATGTTTTGCTATTCATGCACTAGGACACCCCAGATCTCAGCTCTGCAATCTTTCACCATTTAGATAATAAGTTTCTTTTTTATTCTTCCTGCCAAAGTGGACAATTTTCCACTTTCCCACATTATACTCCAAGGTCTTTGCCCACTTACTTAACCTATCTATATCCCTTTGTAGCCCCCTTATGTCCTCTTCAGAAGTTACTTTCCTACCTATCTTTGTGTCATCAGCAAATTTAGCAACATACCTTTGGTCCCTTCATCTAAGTCATTTATATAAATTATAAAAAGTTGAGGCCCCAGCACAGATCCCTGTGGCACACCACTCGTTACATCTTGCCAACCAGAAAATTACCTATTTATGCCTACCCTCTGTTTCCTGTTAGCTAGTCAATTTTCTATCCATGCCAATATGTTACCCCCCCCCCCCCCCGCCACCTCCCCCCCTCCCCACACCATGTGCTTTTATTTTCTGCAGTAACCTTTGATGTGGCACCTTATCAAATGCTTGTTTTTCTGCTATTCTTGGGGTGGTTTTTGTATATTCTATTGTGAAGGCAGATTAAAAATACTTGTTTAAAGTCTCTGCCATTTCCTTGTTCCCCATTATTAATTCACCAATCTCATCCTCTAAGGGACCAATGCTTACTTTAACTACTCTCTTCCATTTCATATATTTGTAGAACCTTTTACTGTCCTTTTTTATATTTCTTACTAGTTTACTCTCATACTCAAATTTTTCCCAATTTTCTTTGGTCACCCTCTGCTGGTTTCTAAAATGTTCCCAATCTTCTGGTCTGCCACTAATCTTTGCAGAATTGTACACCTTTTATTTCAATTTGATAGCATCCTTAACTTCCTTAGATGTTGCATCCTTCTCATCATCTTTCTTTCTCAATGGTATATATCTTTGTTGAAAGTTACGAAATGTCTCCTTAAATGTCTGCCACTGCTTCTCTACTGTCTTACCTTTTAACTTATTTTCCCAGTCAACTTTAGCCAATTCTGTATTTATACCCTTGTAGTTTAAGTTTAAGACACTAGTTTTGGACCCAAAATTCTTACCCTCAAACTGCATGTGAATTTTTTTTGTGTTATGATCACTCTCCCCTTGCCAAGAGGATCTTTACTATGAGGTCATTTATTAATCCTGTCTCATTACACATTACCAGGTCTAAAAAAGCCTACTCCTGGGTTGGTTCCAGAACGAATTCTTCCAGGAAACTATCCCTAATACTCAATGAACACATCCTCCAGGCTATTTGATTAGTCCAATTTATATGAAGATTAAAATCACCTACAAGCCCCCCATTATTTATTGATTTATACAAGCTACATTTAGGGGGCCTATAAATTGCTTCCATCAGTGACTTCTTCCCTTTGCTGTTTCTTATATTCACCAAAACTAATTCTACATCTTGATCTTCTGAGCCAAGATCATTTCTCACTGCTGTACTGATCTCATCCTTTATTACCAGAGCTACCCCACCCTTTTCTTTCTTACTATCCTTCTGAAATGTCAAATACCCTTTAATATTTAATTCCCAGCCTTGGTCACCTTGCAACCATGTCTCTGTAATGGCTATCATTTGTTTCCATTTGTGCTATCAATTCATCTGTTTTGTTACAAATGCTGCAAGCATTTAGATAAAGAGCCTTTAATTCTGTTTTTTTTTACCATTTTTCCCTACTCTGACCTTATATGCTGTTGCAATCTTATGTTTGTACACTCTGTCCCTTCCTATTAGATGCTGCAAGGAGGAGGAGGGGAGGCCCTACACCACATGTTCGTTCAGGAACCAAATGTATTACCTGAACCTTACTAAGGAGCAGGGTTTCATGTGTCACTCCTTGCGAAGAGAAACAGTCATAGAGCTGTGTCACCTGTTGCAGCATGAACTGGAGCCCCACAATAGAGTACGAACAGCACTGCCTCTAGGTGTCAAAATCACTATGGCCCTGCATTTCTAAACTACTGGTTGTTCCAGATTGGGACACATAACATTAGTGATGTAACTCAATCTACTGCATCAGAAATCTCACTGACTCCAGGTGGAATGACTTCATCTCCTTCCCATGGAGCAAACAAAGCAGGATGAAAAAACTAGGGGCTCCATGAGGATTACAAGCTTCCAAGAGTGCAAGAAATAATTGCCTTTCACGTTTTGCGTTCAGACCTGGGCTGTGAAAGTGGTAACCTTCCGACACAGAAGTGCCGCTGCACAGCCCCCGTGATATTACACGCAGGGGCTGATTTAAAGGAAGAGGGCGGACTGGCTGCCCCCGAGTTTGGCGCCACCGCCTTTTTTGAAGGGCTCCAAGCCCTTCAGGTAAATTTAAATATTTAAAGCGGTGTAAGAAAGTTTTTGTTTAAAATAAAATTTGAAGGCCCTTTCCCAACCCTTACAATGGTGTGTTTACTGTCTGTTGTGTTTGTTGTGTATTTTACTCCCAGCACAAACTTTCTCCCCCAACCTCTCCACTTTTACTCTTCAATCCCTTCCCACCATCCCCACAACCAATATGTATACATTTCTCTGCTCCCCCAACCCTCCTGCCCTATCATTTTATTCCTCCCCCCTCCCCACCAGTGTCACACCTCGGAATTCCTACAGAGTTCCGACGGTGCGCGAGTCATGGCTGGTTAGCCATAAAATTGGTGTGGGACAGCTGCCATCGGCAGGTGAGATAATTAGCATTTAATTCATGTTCATTTAAATATTTAGATGAAGGCCCAGCAGCCAAGCAGTGGGGGGACCGCACCGAGGCCTCGCCACCGCCGCTAATATCTGGTGGGGCCTTCTCGACATCGGGGGTCGAGACGGGCCTCTCCCGTCAGAATTTTACAGGCCCCCCCGCCACAACCCCCGATGTCAAGGGGCTCATAAAATTCTGCCCACTAACTCTGTTTCTCTCTCCATAGATACAGTCGGTCTTGTGTATTTCCAGGACTTTGTTTTTATTTTAGATATCCAGCATCTGCAGTATTTTGCTTTTATTTTCGTGTTTAATTCACTGCCACTTTTCTTCCAGGAATGCTACCTTGAAGAAGTTCTGCTCTTCTCTCTGTTGGAATTTCCGTTTGTCTCTTTTACCTTGTTCACCTTCATTGCATTCCATTTCCCTCCTGGTGATCGATAAGGTGTCTACCAAAACTTTTTTCACAGCCACATCTCTTTCCTCAGTGACTGTCTCCGGCTCCAGCTTATTCCACATGGATTCCAACTGAAGATCCATTCTTTGTTTCGAATCCACCCAGGATTACAGGTATCTTCGAGACAAGCAACGTTCCCTGTTCTGCTGTTCTCACCACATCCTGAGATCCACACTCAGTGCCATGCACCGCCACATATACACACTGGACCTCTCTCTCTAGCAACACTGACTACTGACCTTATCTCAAAGCTCTGCAGTTTCATTTCATGTTTTGTCTTATCTGACACACTAGCAAAAGTCTTTTTTTCTTCCTTTCAGGTGTTAAAGATTACAAGCAGTTCTGATGAAAGGTCGCAGACCTGAAACATTAACTCTGTTTCTCTCTCCACAGATGCTGCCACACCTGCTGTGTATTTCCAGCACTTTCTGTTTTCATGCATGTCTGTTCCTGCCTTCCTGGCAGTAGTCATCTACATCCTGTGCCAGTCCTCAATACCCCACCTATTCCACCTGGACCAAGCTGGCTGCTTGGGACAGGGAGTTATCCACTGACTACTTAGCTCATTATTCCTGTGAAGAATCAGAGCACATAACCTAAAGAGAGCGACAATCAGATTTGTATTTACACAGTTCAAACAGATCATTGACCTTCTGAAGCAGACATTTCACTGCCTGTACTGCTCTGGAGGGGTTCTGGAGTATAGCCCAGAGTCTCTACATTCATTATCTTCTGCTGCACACACCAAAAATTTGCCCTTTAATGGAGCCAACCCTTTGAATCACCTGAAGAGGAAGATATGCATGAGCCTGAAGCTGGTAAAGAAAATGAGGATGACAAAGAAAAACAGGGATGACCAATCATGCAAGCTGCCAGAGCTGTGAGGCATCAATTAATTGAGACTTTCAGCTTCAGCTAAAGAATCCCTCCCAACTCTCCCTCTTCCCATCTCACCAAGCTCCCTACACCAATCACAATAATGCCTTCAAAGTATAAACCTTCCTGGGTTTCACAGTATCACTACTATGAAAGTTAAACCAGTGGCACAATTAACAAAAGACACTAAGGTGAGTCATTCTTAAATTAATTATTCCAAAAAATTAACAATAGACAAGTTAAAATCATCCTCGAGTAAAGCCCTGCGTCCTAACTTTTGCACTAATGTTTCGATTCTGTTGCTTCTATGATGTGTTTGCCCTGCAGCTGGACCTTGAGAGATTGATGACTGCTGAATGTCTACTGAGGTCACTTGAGATGACGATGGTGGGCGACCTCATAAACTTTGGACACAGAGGACCCTGCTGCAGACTGGTTCATCTAAGCAATGGCTGAAGCAGTCTGGCCCAGCTGGCTGTTTGGCCAAGGTCATTGGTTGAGAGGCTGGTGAGGTAGATGGCAGACATGCTGCAATTCTCAGAGATGAAAGCATGTGCCTCTCCCCCATGGTGCACTAACACTCAGTGTCATGGGATTGTGATGAGCCTCAGCACTCCATCTGCTCGGCGTGAGAATAGAATGCCAGAGATGTGAGGCTCTTAAATCCCCTTTCTGTAGTGCCTTGCATGGCTTGAAAGTCACATGAGATGACAGCGGTCTGAGCAGTCAGCAGTGACTCCATGGCTGTGAGTCCCCCTGCAGTGTTCACAGAGCTGACCACTTGTTCCAAGGTGGACTGCAGTGTTCCAATGACCCATGCAAGTTGGAGCTGGACTCTTCCACTGTGCAGAGGCTTACTGGCAGCCAATCCAGTGGATTCCGCAGATCCTGGTGTACGGCCATCAGTCTTCTGCTATACTCTCAAACTCATCATCTATGTCTTTTGCAGCAGGGCTTGTGAGGCGATTTATCCCTCCAGTAAACTGCTACCTAGTCCCTGCCCTTGCTGCAAACCCTAATTCTTGGTGTGCCTCCCTGTGTAGAACTATCTAGCCTACCCTGCAAGTTACACAAAGTGCTGGTATCTGGACTGAAGCCTGTAAGGGAATAGTCAAGTGACACTTTGTCTTCCATTTTGCTACTCCTCTTCTTTTGCTCACCCAGGGTCCTGTACAGATTCTGGGGAAACTGGGGAGGGGACAGTTGGTGACAAGGATAAGCAGAGGGAGAGGAATGGCAGCTGAAAGCAGCTGCATTTTATCATGCAGCATGTATAAGGTGATATGGGCATGCAAAGGTAAAAAGAGGGTAAGAAGTGCAAAGCCCTGTGGGATGCTAAGAAACGAATAACGTGAGATTTGTTCGGAATCCTATCATAGCAACTTGGTGAGGTCAGTAAACTTCTTGTGACCTTGCAGTCAGGTTCTGGGTGCATTGACCTCCTCTGTTACCTCGGAACATCTTTTGGCCCCCCTCCAGTGGGAACAGCATCTCATTCCTCCTGTGGACTGCCTCCACCAGGACTCCAAGTGCATCATCTAGAAATCTGGGGGCCATCACAGCAGCTGTTCCTGGCATCTTTGCAGTATCCACAGCAGATTACAGTGTACAGCAAAGTGCACCTTCCCTTTATGAGTTGCTGGATGCCTTTAAATAACATCAAGCACTTGGCATATTCATACCCCCGATTAGGCAAGCCAATGAACAGAGGGACCAATTTTGGAACAGCAGACCAATTACTCTCCCAATGTTCTGAATCCATAGGAGATATAAATTCATGGCAACATTATAATTGTTTTGTTTCAAACAATTGTAAGTAACCAAAATCTACCTAATTACTGGCAATGATTCAATAGAGCTCCAGCTCTACAGGAAAACTCTGCACCTGTAGCAAACATGTGTAAATGTACACAAATCTTGGTCATATTTGGGATTTTTAGGAATTTTTTTTTTGCTTTAGTATTTGTAACAAAGAAAGTAGTTAACTCACAGGTCCATTAAGGCTTCAACAGAAAAATTGGATATCAATTATCATGTGACTATTCTCTTTAAAAGGCACTTCATGTTCCTTCTAGTGACATCTTAAAAGAACACTTGATTGTATATAGGAAATAGGAGCCGGAGTAGGCCATTCGGCCCCTCAAGCCTGCTCCGCCATTCAACTGGATCAAAAGCTTCAAATGTTCTCTCCACTAAAAGGCCACTAAAATAAACTAATGGCAGATATTGGGTAATGATAGTTGGCAAACATTACTGTAATTTATTGCATACCTGGCTCATGTGATCTGGCCCATTTTAAAGAGTCAGACAATCACCATGCAAAAAAAAATGAACCAACCACCATTGCACAGTACTCTGTTGCCATTATTGATTTATTGTGACCTATTCACGTACCTATGAAAACCTACATATTAAAAACAATTTGATTATTTAATGCTCGCAGTGGTTTGACACTGAATTAAGGAAGTGTATATGTGAATTCAAAGTATTACGATCGAGGCTGAAGGAGTGCACTATCTGTAGTTTCACTTCACAGGTCACAACATATATTTAAATGTTTTACCCAGTTACCAATAATGCCAATTATATACTCTATTATTTATTTCAGAATAAAATCCACCAACCAGGTTTCAAAATTATTAATTTATTATAAAACAAGACTTATTCAATAAAGATGCAAAGCATTAACACAGGTTAAAATATGAACGCTCCCTTCTAAATTATCCCAATACTCACACACACACCAGTTAAAGAAAAAATAAAGAAGTATTCTCTGCAGAGATCTCTTTACAAAAAGACAAAAAAATACTTTGGCGATGTTATCCACTGGCCCTTTTAATCTGGCATCCAAATATTCATAGACGGCTGTCACTGGGATCTTTTTGGGAGCAGTTCTCTTCAGGCTACATTGCGGATTAGTCGGGCAGGCTTTTCAGGAAAAATGTGACATCAATTTCTCCAGTCCACACACTGGATTCTCAGGGTTTCTCAAAGGGGTGGAAAAGGATGAGCTAGTGGCTTCTGTCTTAGCAGGCTGACCCCCAACTGACTCAAAACAATATTCAACATGAAACCAATTCTTGATCATCATAAATCTTGACATGTGACTTCTCTCTAAACAGCTCCCCTAGTCATCAAGGCTCTTGCTGTTTACTTAGCTTAAGACATGTGACATCTAGTGAGGGTTTGTTTTTTTTAAAACAAAATCTCAAGCCCTTCCAGTGACATTTTTTTAAAAAGAAACAAAAGTCCAGCATCTATGGAATCTCTTCAGTTCTTCAAATGAATCCACTTCTACAATTTTTAAACATGAGTCCTGAAAAAATATTTTAAAATGTAAGCACTTTCATTAAAAAAAACATACAAACAATGCATAGAGGGGAGCTATAAGATGAGATTTGTATAATACTGACCTATATTTCAGGAGCAAAGTCACAAATATAGTCAGCACCACAGGTGGAATAAAATCATATCCCACAATTCATCATGAATTGTGTTTGCACCACACATTAAGTAAATAATTTGAATTCAAATAAAAATTAAAATGAATTTTAAATCTTCTTTGATTGACGGTACATGTAAAATAATGGTTCTCAATCCATGGGAGACAAAAGCTCATGGCAACATGGCTATGTTTCTGTTCAAACATTTGTAAATAACCAAATGTGTGGATTGAGCTTTGGTTCCAGTGGCATCATTAATGAAATACTTCTTTTTGTCAGTGCAGTCAGTTTTCAAATGTGATATTGTCCCCATACAATGTGAAAACATTTCACAAAGATGAGCTGTGGTATAAACATAAGCATTACACAAATGATTCAACTAGTCCACAATATTTGTTTAAGACACTGACTAAAACATAAAGCTTTCAACTGAGTTACAATCCTGAATTAAAGCAGTGCTATGAACTACTGGATTGTGAGTGAACTGGTTTGAACAGAAGCTAAGGCAAAACGCCAGATCTGTAGTCATTCATATCAATTTTATTATCTGATATTCTATACTAAGCAACATTACTTTGACCTGCAAAATGTTCTGCTTGTACGTATTTCTTTTCAGACTGGTTGTTGCAATGCTCAGGCCTGACTTCGTTCTAAAAATAATATTGTTAAAATTATTCTGAAATAACCTTGATAAACATTACATTTATGTATTTCTTGTATTACCTTAAAATCTATTCTTTGTACTGAAACAGCTTTGTGACCTGTATAAATCCTTTATCCAAAGTCTTTTTGCATAATTTACACAGGTGGTTTATACTGATACAGGATTCTAACATGTTTCCTAATCAAAAGGCACTAAATACAGTACTTGAAGCTTTTAGCTGTCGACCCTAGTTTACACTTTATCCAGCAAATTGCATGACAAGATTATACAAACAGTGCAAGTTATGACACAGTATAGTACTAACCTAGACTCAGAGGGTAATTTCAGCTGGTTCCTAAACTGTTGTAAACATTATTAGTGTTTTCAAAAAAGATGGTCACACTCTCACTAGATATACTAACTGTTGATCCTTGACATGAATGTTACTGAGCCAGTTTTGGAAGTGCAGTCCCACACTGGTGATGTTTTAAGGATGCAGTATATCCAAACATCGATCTGAAGAAATTCAGACGCTAGTTTGAAATGCAGCTCATCCTTGTTAACATCTGGTATAGTCATGCAGAGGAAGGAGCTTTGTTGTTTTGTCAGTTGCCAGTAAATACTAGATGATGTTGTAATGAAATAAAAGGAAAGGGAATCTGCTTGTATCTTACATAGCACTTGTCTAAAATGATCAGTAATAAATCGTCATGCATTTTATAAAGTTATTAGTTTTTCATAAAGTCATATAAGACAAGAGTTGCCAAAGACATTCCAGCTATTTAAACCTCTCTACTAGCCCAAGTGCAAATTCCCATTCTTTGTAAATGATCAAAATAAGACAAAGTAAAAGTGCTTTGTGATAGGTTGAGTTTCTGTATAAATTCAAAATGCAAAAATAATTTTGTAGGTGACTTGATGACCATTATCCCATGCATACAGAACTTTCTCTTTAGGATTGTAGTCAATCTGTGTGGTATACGTGTATTCATTGATGAAGGGTAACTTTGGATTTATTTCAGTGTTTGTGTGAGTATCATATGCATAAGACACTTGGCCTTCTTTTTCATTGTAAGTATCTACTGCATACAAAACACCACAAATTATGAAACAGTTGCCATAGGAATTGCGCTTGAGGCCAGTTTTCCAAGTCATTTCTTTCTTCATTGAAAGATCAATAGGATCTAGTTTACTGATGACTATGATTTCATGCTGGGAGTACTCATAATAGAAGGCAGGGTAAATAACCCACAGGCCACTTTCATCAACAGCAAAATCAATGTCCGAATGTCCTCGCCATTTCCAAGGTGTTGTGTCTTCATATACCACATCATGAAGAAGGGTCCAGGCTGCCACATAACGCTGCTTAATGTCATACTTAATTATATTTCTGGTAAAAGCCCTATTGTAATAGAATGACCCATTGTATACAACATGGCCTGTTCCAATCCAGTTATAAGGAAGTTTGTACAGATTGCTCCAACGTCCTATGTGAAAAAGAAAATACAAATGTTAGAACTACTGGTTGGTGAAGTCACTCAAAACCAAATTACATCCACAATTAAAAACAGATCTTTCCTATAATATGCTGGATGGAGCCAAATGGGCAGAGATCATTGCTCTATGGATATCTGGGAGTGAGTCTACTTGAAGAATGCATGTCCAATAACTTGAAATGAGAAGGTTTAGCATACAAATGCATGGATAGTCTTGATTTCAAATATGGGAAAATTTAGAAAAGAGGTGCATGACTAAATCAAAATTTCACTGGCAATCTAAGATTTCTAACAAATTAGTTAAAATATCAATCCTCAGTTAATGTAACAAATAGAGAAACACTGGCCAGAATTTTACGCCACCCCAACGAGTGGGATGGTGGCAGGGGGGGTGGCGTAAAATAGAGTGGGAGGCTTCAGGGGCCCTTCCCGACCCGCTCCTGCTTCCGCTGCCACTTCATGCAGGGCAGTGGTGGCGAAAAATGGACTGCCCGCCCCAGGTCAATCAAGGCCCTTAAGTGGCCACTTAACAGTCTGTTATAATCAGGTGAAAGGAGTCCAGGGGTTCCCTCTCAGCCTTTGCCTGGTTTAACCGTAACAGGGTTTAATTTTTTATAAACACGGTGTTTTAGCTCGCCCTTAGTGAAACCTTGTTCACCGCTTTTCAATTGTAAGGCAAAGATATTAATTCAGACAGGTTTTCTTAGACTTTTAAACAAGAATGGTAGAAGTTTATTAATCTTAAACTCTAATCCGGTTACCTACTACGAATATGCGACACGACCACGCTAGCATGCATACGCAATAAACACACACGCAAATAGAGAGGGAAAAGTAGAAAAAATAAAGGGTAAATGTTTGAGGCAATAGATGGGTTTCTATTTTACTGTCCTTTGAGTTTACTGTGAAGTCTTTGGTTGCTGGTCAGACTTGCAAGTTGTTGGGGCTTGTTTTGAGGTGGGAGTCTTTCCTCTCTTGAGGTTTGCGTGTCTTCCATGGGTCCGGTGGCTTGGGAGAAAGCGAGTGAGAGAGAGAGAGAGAGTTCCGAAGAAGGGTCACTGACCCGAAATGTTAACTCTGCTTCTCTTTCCACAGATGCTGCCAGACCTGCTGAGTGGTTCCAGCATTTCTTGTTTTTATTTATTATATTATATGAGAGAGAGAGGCTTCCTGTTCCAGCTTCAGTTTCAATTGCCTTCTGCCTTTCTCTGTGGCACAATTCAAAAAACCCCAGGTTGCCCAGCAGGTTAGTCATGTGACTAGCTGGCTTGACCACTTCTGTTTGTGGATTCTGCCATCTTAGCAGTCATCCTGGAATGTGAGCTTCCTCACCTTCAATATCTGGTGATTAAAGTCCATTTTGGGTTAAGTGGACCAGGGAATAGTCTTTTGTCTCTCCAAGCACTGTCTGTTAGTATGCAAATGTTTTCCAGCCACTGCTGATCTGTTTAACGAGTCATTTCCTCGCTCCAGCAACAATTTAAAATCAATATTCACATGACAAAATTAATATGCCTCATTTTTGGCAGGTGGGGGTCTGCATGTCAGACCACTTAAGGGCCCACGCCTGCCTCCACGGGGATTATACCAGTGGCTAGTCAGGCGGCCAAGGACCGAGAAAAGTCACCTGACAAATCCAGGGGGCTCTCGAATGTCCCGGGGATGGCCCTCATAATCGGGCCGGCTCCACTACCCCAACCACCCAACACGCACCCCCCCACCCCTCACTTCCCCCCCCAATCGACCATGCTTGCCTCGCTGAGGCCCAACCGATTACCCCCAGCGAGGCAACCAAAACCTACCTTTGCTCCAGGCTCCCCGACATCTTTTCTTGACGCTGGGCAGGCACGTTGATTGGCCGGCAGCTCTATTAGGCGGGACTTCCTACCTGAAGCGGGTGGAAGTCCTGCCTCACACCAATTGAAGCCCGGTGACCCGCAAAACATGGGTCGGATCCCCAGGCGAGGCAGAAGCGGGTTCACCACCGACTTTTCAGTCTCTGGCCAGCTCCCATCTGCCTAGGGTAAGATCCCGGACACTATCTTAAAATGACGTGCAGAAAACATAAGGGTTGTCACTAAGTAGAATATTTCCGCTACACCTCTCTGGTGATTTGTAAAGCATGTTATATCTTACCTTGTTTAAAGTTTTCAAGGTTCCTGAATTCTACCAGGTTGTTTCCATAGTAATAGTTCGTCACATAGATCCTGTCATCTTTTGCTGTGGGATCTTTCATCCAGGCACCCTCATTGCGGCCGTAACTGTGATGTTTCTCAGGAGATTCGATCATTGACAAAGTCCCATAACACTCACCTTCTCTGACTTTAGACAAAAAGAACAGCATTATAAGTACAGGTACTTAATGATATAAAAGAAATGTGACATTGTGCAGTAGGTTGTTGCATCCTGTAAATCTGTATTATACTGCTTGCAACGTTTATTATTTGATAAATGTGAGGGGGCAGAAATCTTTAAATCTAGAAATGGAGAGAAAATATTTGTCCATACTGAAGCGATAAAATTCTGCTTTATAGAGCAATATAACACCAATTGTGCCCACAGTACTCTCCACATTGAGTTGCCAACCGCAGCCATACTGTCATCAGCGGGGGAGGGAGGTGCTCAACAGAAGCCAGTTGTTACTTCAAATGGAGGGAGGAAAAATAGAGGCAGCGTCATCAACATTAGCCTCCCCACCTCTTAAAAGTTGGGTTAAGGGAAACATTGACCTCTTGTACTTTGTCTTCCCACCCTCTCAGCTCAGCATGGTGCATTGCACAGGATGACCAAGAAAGGAAAAAAATAAATGAATGAAACTAAACTCCAGATAATGATTTTATAAATGAAAATGGGTCAAGCCAGCTGTATTTAATAATAAACAAACAACAAATTGCAATGAACAAATAAACATCATATGGTTAAATCTCAACATGTAAAGAGCATATTGATTGATATGGCTTCGTGTTATTATTTGTCTTGATTATGCTCCTGTGAAGCACCTTGGGACATTTTGCTACGTTAAAGAGACTGTATAAATGCAAGTTGTTGTTATTCATTACAAGTGTATCATTTTCTGAGATGGTGCTTCATCTGGGGCCTGGGAAACTTTATGAAAGATTTGTCATAAGGAACTTTGTAACTAGGTTTGACCATATTCAAATCAGTAAAAAGTTACAACTGTGCAAAGATTACTTTGTGTAATATACGTATACCTTTATTTGGCCTAGCTGGCCGAGTGGTTGGTTCCCTGTTGATGGCGATCATAGTAGTCTCTGTGGTACTAGTGCTTGTAGTCACTGTAGTGGTTGCCGTGACGCTTCTGGTAATGGGGGATGGAGCAGTTGTTATACTTTCTGTACTCCTGGAAGCTACTTCAGATTCACGAGAAACCTGAGCCTTTTCAGCTGCTCTTGCTCTTGACTCCAGATCCACAGAATGTGAAGTCCCTTTAGATGAATTATCTGAAAGTGGTTTAAAAATATTAATGTGGCTCCATTTCAAACTGTACAAAGAGCAATTATACAAATTTACAGAGCATTTATTTCTTACTCTATTGTCACAGTTCAGAGGCGCTGTTTTTTTAACACAGCAAATGATTTTTCTTTGTTTCATATTCCTCAAGATACTGGCCGAAGTGTTCTGTTTTTACATTCATCAGTGTGATTTTCTGTCTATTAAAGTGAATGGGTGGAAAACTCCAGGCTGGAAAAAGTAAAAAAAAACCTCATCCAGTGTGCTCGGTGTCATTAATTTAGTGACTTAGAATCATAGAAAGTTTAAGGCATAGAAAGAGGCCACTTGGCCCATCGTGTCTGTGCCAGCTGAAAAACGATCTACCCATTATAAAACCACCTTCCAGCATTTGGTCCGTAGCCCTGCAGATTACGGCACTTGAGGTGCATATCCAGACTCCTTTTGAACGAGCTGAGGGTTTCTGCCTGAACTACCCTTTCACGCAGTGAGTTCCAGACCCCCACCACTCTCTGGATGAAAAATATGTTCCCATCTACCCTCTAATTTTTCCATCAATCACTTTAAATCTGTGCTCCCTAGTCACTGACCTCTTTGCTAAGGCGAATAGGCCCTTTACCTCCACTCTATTTAGGCCCCTCAAAGTTTTGTACATTTCAATCAGATCTGCCCTCAGCCTTCTCTGTTCCAAGGAGAACAACCCCAGCCTATCCAATCTTTCCTCATAGCTGCAATTTTCCAGTCCTGGCAACATCCTCGTAAATTTCCTCTGTACCCTCTCTAGTGCAGTTACATCCTTTCTGTAATGAGGTGACGAGAACTGCACAGAGTACTCAAGTTGTGGCTGAACCAATAAGTTATACAGTTCCAGCATAACCTCCCTGCTCTTATATTCTATACCTTGGCTAATAAAGGAAAGGATTCCATATGCCTTCTTAACGACCTTATCAACCTTCAGGGATCTATGGACATTTATTCCTCTACACCTCTCAGTATTTTCCAACTAATTGTATAATTCCTTTGCCTTGTTTGACCCCCCACCTTACACCTCTCCAGGTTGAATTCCATTTGCCACTTTTCTGCCCATCTGACGAGACCATCAATATCTTCCTGTTGCCTACAGCTATCCTCCTTGCTATCTACCACACGGCCAATCTTTGTGTCAACTGCTAACTTCTTGATCATTCCCCCTACATGTACGTCAAAATCGTTTTTACCACAAAAAGCAGGGGACCCAGTACTGAGCCCTGCGGAATGCCACTGGAAACAGCCCTCCAGTCGCTATAACACCCGTCAACAATTACCCTTTGGGGAGGGCGGCTCGGCGCTGTGATTCTAATGAGCCCCTGCACGTAATATCATGGGGTCTCTGCAGCGGCCGCGAAATGCGGGCTCCCCATTGAGTTGAAATGGAGGTGCCGCACCGAGCAGCGCTCAAATAAAATTCAGCCCATTTACTTAGTAAAGTTTACTTAAGACAAATTCATTCCATTTTTATTACATATAATTCAGAGAATTTTTATCTTTTGTTTTGAGGACTGAATTTCATGATTCTGTCCATTTTTCCATTGAAGTCATAAATAGGTGGCCTTGGTTGTTGTTTATTCCTGAAATGTAATGCATTCATTTGAATCATCCCCTTTACAAATTTTTGGCTCTATTGGGTTTATTATTTGTGTCAAGTCTCCAAGAAAGAAAAACAAAAGTTTTCACAATGTTAAGGGTAATACACACTGTTATTCTGCTTTAGTGAATTTGAATCTCCCTTAGAGGAATAGGATGAAAGCTTCTCTTTGGGCAGGATTTTCCCGGCCCCGGGAAAATAGCGGGGAGCTGTGTCAAGATGGCTTCCTGACACAGTCCCGCTGCTGGAGAAGTTCCTAGCAGCAGGACCAGATGTGAAGCGGCTGTCCACCTTTAAATCTTTAAGGACCCTAATTGCATTGATTCTTCAGGCCTGTCAACATTTTGCCGGTGGTGGAGCAGCCCCACCACTGCGCATGGGGAGGCCGGCAGCTTTATGAAGGCTGCCTCCCTGCGGTCATCCTGGCAGCTATTGGAGCTGGAGGTTACATACCCCAAAGAGGGGACAGTGGGCAGGGAAGGCCACCCTGCAGCCCCAGTGGGTCATCTGGAGGGGCCCCTCTGATTTTTAATATTTTACTTACCTCTTCGAGGGTGCCTCCCTATTGAGGCACCCTCTCGATCCCTGAGCTACCTCAGCAGTGCCCACATCTTCCGGTGGGGCTACCGAGGCTTCAGAGAGGCTGGTCCTCTGATTGGGCTGGCAGCATCAGCAGCCTGCCCACCATCCTTAATTGGATGGCAAGCCTGGAGGCGGCCATTAGGAGGCTGACTCCAGCAGAATTACTGAGCCAATCCCACTGCCTTTAAGTACGGGCTTAGGACCCCCATTTTGTTCCACATCAGGGTCCCAATGCCCACGATAAAATCCTGCCCCTTTTCTCTGTGAAAATCCTATGTGAAAATAGCTTGACTAGTTTCAATCCAATTCATCGTGGATATAATTAAGCATAATTCAGCATAAAGTGGCTGGGCCATAGAAATCCATGGACAATGAAATTACTGAACAGTGCACAGATCCTAGTCTTTTAAATAAAAAAAATCCAGATCAAAAGCAACTTAACATTGTTGGAGTTTTGTCAAATTCCATCTCCATTTGTTTTCACCCAGAAACAAATGTATGGAACACTGTTAGATTCAGTTTAACGCAACATGAGATAGTGTACTTTGGTTGTAAAATTGTGAGATATGAATATAGTCTAAATTGGAAATCACTTTGTTGGGGGTAGATGGAGAGACAGTTTTGAGATCTGGCTCTCAGTTGCAAAAAGCAGCCAAAAAGACTTATGGGTTTCTGGACTTCATCACAAGGTGTAGAATATCAAAACAATATCTATTGGAATTATAGAGGTGGCTGGTGAGAACTCTTTGTTTTGAGTTTTCATCCCACCCTTAGGAAGGCTGTACTGGGGATGGAGAAAGTCCAGCAACGATTCACTAGGATGATGTCTGGGGCAAAGAGACTTGGTTATGATGAGAGCCAGAGTATGTACTGGAAATGAACAGGTTAAGGGATGATGTGCTCAAAGGGTAGAGGAATCTAGTGGAAAAATCTCGAACAAGGGTACATTATTTTAAAGCAGATTAAAAGCAAATTCAGAAAAGGTTTTTGCACTCAATTGCTGGGATTTTCTGTCTTGATGTAAATCTGGCATATCTTTGAGGGGGCAACAGTTCCGCCCATCTCCTTGGCCTTCCCCTGATCTGATCAGTGTGCTTCCAGCGGGATTTCCACCTCTGTTGGGGAGCCTACCTTGGGTAGGGAGGAAAATGATTCAGCAGGTCTCAGCTGTATCTCTGGCAACTGAAAAGCGGCTTTTCAAGTTAACAAAAAAAACTATATTTCGCAGTCCTGGTAATATGGAATAGATTTTCCTGCAACTGATTCAACTCCCTGTAGGGCTTTTTAATATTGAAAACTTTCTGTCCACTTGCTTTTGCAATGCTGGATGGTAACAAGAAACAGGTGTCAGGGATGCTAGGATGCAAATGATGGGAAATAAGTATGGTAATGTTGTTTGCATGCCCTTTGAATATGTCTGTCCATATTTGGGCAGGTGTATTCTACATCCTCCAGCATTCCAGCAGAAATTCTGAAAGGGCTGGTGTGGGCGGCATGGAGAGCTGGCGAAACAGAAACCAGGCCAATTTCTTGTTTATGTCCACTAGAGTTACACTGGACCTGGTGTAACTATAATGGAAAATCCTATTTAAAGGGATGGGGTGTATGCTAAGTCTATTTGGGATGTTTCAGTTATAGATATTTTATTTAGGATAAGGTTATCAAGAAATATTAATAAAGGGCAGGGAATTGAAATTTAAAATAGCTGCTATCAGGGCAGTAGACTGTTAATTATATATTAATTGTGTTTAATTGTATGCAGGTGGTGGGCATTAACTGGGGATTCACTTGTGTCCCTATAAATAGACATAGACTAAAATAGTGGTTGTTGGGTTAAGAGGTGGATGCCTGTAATGTGTAACTCTGTATATAAATGCTTTTAAAAGTTTGTAAAGATTGGCTCCAGGTCTAATCATCATCAACTGTCTTTCTGGAGTCTAACAGACTTGATGGGCTAAATGGATTACTTTGTTCCAAAGACATGTCCTCTCATTTTCCCTCCCTCTTCCCATCATTCCAATTGACTGAAAGAGATTGGAAACCCACACATTGGACACTGCAGGTGTAAATCTGTGCCCAACAATTCAAAAAAGCACTGCCATTGTGATACACCCCACCCTGTCCTAATAAACCTGCAACTGCTGGCTTCTATTAGAATAAGAAATCAAATTAAAAGAGAGAACACAAACATTTTCCTTATACATAGTTTCTTACATTAAACTTCCAAGTTGTAAGTGAAATGTTTTTGGATTTAGTGCAGGGCCGACTGTGAGAGGTTAACACCAGTAGTGTGTGCTCATTGTTTAGTTTAGAAATCATGATAGTGGCATGCTGTTTTTGATGGGTGTGTCAGTTTGTTGTTTCTGCTTTACAGACCCCAGGCATCCAACAATCATTCAACACGCAATAAGCAAAACTATGCATTTATTCTTTTTTCCATCTTTTAGTACATGTCTTTATCAGCAAGGACTGTAATACATTGAAAAGATTTAACAATGGGGTTTTGCAGCATGACAAAAATAGAAGTGGTTTCACAATGGATATTAGAAAAAGTGAAGACCATTTTTAGAAATCTGTAAGTCAGCACGTTTTCCCTGAATTTATATTTAAAAGTTTGGAAAGCTGCAAGTGGTCAAAAGTTTTTCCAGAAGTAGATACAATGTGGCTGGTCAGGATTTGATAATGGAAATCATCATTGCTGATTTCAATAGATTTTTAAAAAATTATTTTCTCTGTGTAGTTCTTGTTAAAGTGTCTCTTCACCTAACTGCATATATAACACAAGTTTCCCAGGAGGATCCTAGAATACTCCCATTGGCCTTTCAGGCTAACTCCATTACTGCACACCTTCAGATCACTTAAGTGGAAACCAGCACAGATGATTCAGAATCCTCCCATGCATATAAGGTAATTGACCAAAACTAGCATCTTAAATCTGAATAAACTATGTAGATATGAGGAGGCAAGTTGGCTAAAGTAGACTTGGAAACTGGATTAAAAGATATGATGGTAGTTGAGCAATGCAAACGTTTAAAGAATTAATCCATTATTTGCAACAAATATACTTGATATATATATGTATATTCCCTTAATAAAAACCCATTGATAAAGGAGAGAGAAAATGGAATAACTAGCAAGAGACATAAAAACAGATTGCAGAAGTTTTTATAGGTATGTAAAAAGGAAGAGATTAGCAAAAGTAAACATGGGTCCCTTACAGGCAGAGACTGGAGAAATTATCATGGGGAATAAGGAAATAACAGAAACATTGAACAAATATTTTGCATCTGTCTTCACAATAGAAGACACAAAAACATTCTGGAAATAATGGGTAACCAAGGGTCTAGTAGAAATGAAGAATTTATGGATATTATTAGTAAAGAAATAGTACTGGAGAGGTTAATGTGACAAAGTCAACAAATCCCCTGGACCTGATGGCCTGCATTCAAAGGTTTTAAAAGGAGTAACTACAGAGAAAGTGGATGCATTGGTTTTGATCTTTCAGAATTCCCTAGATTCTAGAGTTGTCCCCATAGATTGGAAGGTAGCAAACGTAACCCCACTATTCAAGAAAAGAGGGAGAGAGAAAACAGGAAACTATATGCCAGTTAGCCTGACATCAATAGTAGGGAAAATGCTAGAATCTGTTATTAAGGATGTGGTAACAGCACTTAGAAAATCATAATGCAATTAGACAGAGTCAAAACAGATGTATGTAAGGGAAATTTTGTTTGATAAATCTGTTAGTTTGGACTATCTAGCAGAGTAGTTAAGGGGGAAATCAGTAGATGTAGTATATTTGGCTTGATTAAAGGACAGAAAAAGTCGGAAAAAATCAGTCATTTTTGGATCGGCAGGCTTTAACTGGCAGGGTACCAAAAGAATCAATGCTTCAGCCTCAGCTATTTACAATCTATATTTGGTGAGAGGACTGAGTGTAACGCATCTAAGTTTGCTGACAATACAAAGTTAGATGAGAAAGTAAGTTGTGAGGAGGACACAAAGAGGCTTCAAAAAGATATAGACAGATTTAGTGAGCGGGCAAGAACATGGCAGCTAGAATATCATGTGGGCAAGTGTGAAGATATCCATTTTGGCAGGAAATATAGAAAAGCAGAATATTTTTTAAATGGTGAGAGAATGGGAATGTTGGTATTCAGAGGGACCTGGGTTTCCTTGTACATGAATCACAGAAAGTTAACAGTGGCGCAGTGGTTAGCACCGCAGCCTCACAGCTCCAGCGACCCGGGTTCAATTCTGGGTACTGTCTGCGTGGGTTTCCTCCGGGTGCTCCGGTTTCCTCCCACATGCCAAAGACTTGCAGGTTGATAGGTAAATTGGCCATTATAAATTGCCCCTAGTATAGGTAGGTGGTAGGGAAATATAGGGACAGGTGGGGATGTGGTAGGAATATGGAATTAGTGTAGGATTAGTATAAATGGGTGGTTGATGGTCGGCACAGACTTGGTGGGCCGAAGGGCCTGTTTCAGTGCTGTATCTCTAAAAACTAAATAAGTTAACATGCAGGTATACAAGAAGCCATTAGGAAAGCCAACAGCATGTTCTACTTCAATCCCTTTGTAATAAAGGCTGAGTGAAGAAGGCTTACTGCAAATATATAGGGTCTTAGTGAGACCACACCTGGAGTACTGTCTACAGTTTTGGTCTCCTTACCTAAGGAAGGATATAATTACCTTGGAGGCAGTGCAGCCAAAGTTCCTGATTCCTGGATGGAGGGGATTGTTCTATGAGGAAAGATTGACTAGACTAGGCCTATGTTGCCTGGAATTTAGGAGAATGAGAGATGATCTCATTGAAACATATAAAATTGTCATTTGGTAGTACAGAACTTGAGTACTGCTGAAAATAGAGACATTTTGACAAAGCTTTTCATCTTGCGCTCATCAGGACAATCCACAAGAATACCAATGTTAGGGAAACAACAAATTTATACCGTATGAGAAGAGAGTGCTGATTGACTGGAAAGTGAACTCTTGGTAGAGGTGTTGCCATGGAGAATGCACCAGTTTACGTTGACTGACAATTAACTGGCAAGCTTTGTTTGAAATTTAAACCAGGCAGTTTGATTCTAATTTGTCAAGGCATTGCCCTGAAGAATGAACCAGCGAATGGCTGTCACTTATGTGGTATTACGTTAGCTATATTTGAATCTGTAGCTGCATGCAATAATTTCCTTACAAGTCTTAATGGGCTTCATCCTGCGCTCAAATTCACCTTTGAAATGGAACAGTCAAATGAGCTCCCTTTCCTTGAAGTACTAGTTGAGAAATCTGCTCAGGGGATCTCTACCAC
Source organism: Heterodontus francisci (assembly GCF_036365525.1). Lineage (NCBI taxonomy): Eukaryota > Metazoa > Chordata > Chondrichthyes > Heterodontiformes > Heterodontidae > Heterodontus > Heterodontus francisci. The sequence continues at coordinate 24,174,721 of NC_090402.1, forward strand.
TGTCTACTGCAAATCTACATTCATTGGTCAATACACACGTTGGGATTATTACAGTTCCATGTGCTATAAAATTGGTCTTATCGGCAACCTCTTAAGTACAGCCTGAACCATTTGCTCACCATGCAAGCATGATGGTGAAATAGGGTGAATCAAAGACATTCTGTGTGACAATGGCTACCCTGATCAGATCATTTCTCGCTGTATATCGTGCAAACTTATGAACGGGCCTATGGCCATCATTTTCGGCCCTGAAAAGTGCCCAGTCTACCACAAATTACCCTGGAAGGGTAATGTATCCCAAAAATTTGAGCACCAGGTGAAGCTAGCTGTTTCACACTGCTGCTATGCAGTAGCAACACGTGTGGTGTTCACCACTAACTGGATGCTTCCATCAAGCCAAAAAGACATCCTGCCTATCACACAAATGAATAATGTGATATATGAATTGCAATGCCAGTGTGATGCTAGGTATATAGGCCGTACGTCCCAAAGACTAGCAGGTCGTATCAAACAGCATGCCCCTTCTGCTGTTCGCAATGGGCAAGGTAATGGCTGCACCCAACCAGCTCGTGCTTGCAAAACTCAAAACACAGTGTCCAACATTAGATGTGATTCCGCAATTGGACAACATTTGCTAAATAATCTTCAGTGTGCTAAGAATTACGCTGGCAACCAATTTAGGATTGTCAGTAGGCTCACAGTGTGGTGCATTTGTGCGTACTGGAAGCTACATATATTAATACACAGGGCCCTGTTCTTTGCAGACAGAAAAAACATGTACAAACATTGTGCCTGATTCAGCTAAACAAAATAAGTGACAGCCATTCGCTGGTTCAGTCCTCAGGGCAATGTCTCGACCAATCAAAGTCAAGCTGCCAGGTTTAAATTTCAAACAAAGCTTGGCAGTTAACTGTCAGTCACCATAAACTGGTGCATTCTCCATGGCAACACCTCTACGAAACAGAGTTCACTTGCCAACCAATCAGCACTCTCTTCTCATACAATATAAATTTGTTGTTTCCCTTACATTGGTATTCTTGGGTGTTGTCCTGATGAGTGCAAGATGAAAAGCTTCAACAGCATGTCTCGATTTTCAACAATACATATAAAATTGTTAAGCGGCTTAATAGGTTGGATACTGGAAAGATGTTTCCATTGACTACACAAATTCCCACATCATTGTGACAGTTAGAAAAATAAAAAGGCCACAGTCTCAGAATAAGAGGTCAGTCATTTAGGACTGAAATGAAGTGAAATTTCTTCACTCAACCACTGTGGATCTTTAGAAATGTCTATCTCAGGGAGATGGCGATGTTCAGTTGTTGAATAAATTCAAGGCAGAGATTGATAGATTTGTGGCTACTAAGGGAATTAGGGAGATGGGATAGTGCAGGAAGGTGGAATTCAGGTATGTTATGACCAGGTGAGAAAGGTGTCTAGGGCTCCCTCTCAGCCTTCACCTGGTCTTACTGTAACAGGGTTTAATTTTAAACACACCATGTTTTTAGCTCTCCCATGTTCACCGCTTTCCAATTATAAGGCAAAGAAACCAGCACAAGCAGACTTTCTTAGGTTTAAAGAAGAAAAGTTGAAATGTATTAAATTTAAACTCTAATTTGGTTTACGGATACACGACACGCCCACGCTAGCATGTATACGCGATACACACATGCAAATAGAAACAGAAAAGAGCAGAAGAAAAATAAAGTGGAAACGTTTGAGGCAATACGTTTTTGTTATGATTCTTCGAGCTCACTGTAGAGTCCTTGATTGTAAGTAGATCTTGCTTTTCATTGGGCCCAGTATTCTTCCTAACCCTTGTTCGCTGTAGGAGACTTTTCTCTCTTGGGGTTCATGTGCCTTTAGTGGATTTGTAGTTCCATGAGAAAGCGATGGGAGCAAGCAGACAAGAGAGGCTGTGGCGAGCCAGCCAGGAGAGATCTTCTCAGTCCAGGAGCATTCTGTTTTTTGCCCAAACTGTTCGTACAAATTCAGAAAAACTCAGCTTGCCCAGCATGTGACTAGCTAGTTTGACCATGACCATTTGTGTATTCAGCCATCTTAGCAGTCAACCTGGAATGCAAACTCCCCCAACTTCAACGTCTGGTGATCAAAAGTCCTTTGTGGGTTGAATGTGTCAGGGAATGGCTGCTTTGTCCTTCCAAACACTGTCTGCTAATATGCAAATGTATTTTCCAGCCACGGCTGATCTGTTTAACAGGTCCTTTCTTCACTCCAGTAACAGTTTAAAATCAACGTTCATGACAAAATTAATGTGCCTCATTCTTGGCAGGTAGAGGCCTAGCATGACACCTCCACACCCAGCTGAATGAAATGTGATTTGAGAAAAGGCGCATTTCATTAAAAGGGTTGAGAAATAAATGTAAGATACAGAAAAAAACATGCATTTCTCTCATTCATTCATAAATCCTAAAACTTATTACAGTCTGTCTTCTCCTTGTGCCAGTGCTGCTTTAATTGTCCCTGTTTTAGCATCCCAATAAACATGTGGGTTTTTTGGGGGAAGTTTCCCTTCCATTTGCCCATTTCCTTGGCAGCCTAGGGTCTTTGTTCCTGTTGAGGTCTGAAAAGGGGGATGGGTGGTTTCTCTTTGGTTCTGACTGTGGGGGAGGATGCTTTGCTAATCTCCCCTTTGTCCCAGAGGACACTCCTGCCTGCAGGTATTTGTGTAGACTCTACTGCACTCCCCTGTGGAACTTCGACTATGTGAGGCATCACCCTCATGGTTTCTCTGCCCCCTAGACGTCTTTCTTTGTCTCTGCAGCTTCCTGTAAATGCTATTAGCAACACTAGTGGGGTGCTTCTTGTGTCTGCATTTGCGTAGGAGGATGTGGGGGTCTAACCTTTCACATTTTTCAGGGTTGACTGACCGGACAGTAGAGGTTTTCACCCAGGATTCCTCCCAGACTTCCTTTAACCTGCCCTCTTGGTCACTTTTTCCCTTTCCCTGTCTAACCTTTAGCCAGCCTTGTGCCAGCCTGTCCCTTTTTGTTCTCGGCGGGGGTCCCTTACAGTTCACCAGCCCTCTGCTGGACGGTCCTCCAAACACAGGTAGAGGACTTGGGGTGCAGGTTTCACTGTAGGTTGGGGTTTCCCCTAAACCTGGCACATGTGGCATCTATCTTCCTTGTTACTTCTTCAAAAAATTAGCTCAGTTTGGTCAAACAAGATTTTCCCTTAACAAATCCATGTTGACTATCCTTGATTAACCTGTGCCTTTCTAGGTGACAGTTTATCCTATCTCTCAGAACAGATTCCAATAATTTGACCACTACTGAGGTTAGACTGACTGGCCTGTAATTATTCGGTCTATCCTTCGCTCCCTTTTTAAACAGAGGTATAACATTAGCAGTTCTCCAATCCTCCGGCACCACACCTGTATCCAGTGAGAACTGGAAAATGATGGTCAGACCTTCTGCTATTTCCTCTCTTGCTTCTTTTAACAGCCTATGGTACATTTCATCTGGCCCTGGTGATTTATCAACTTTCAAGGATGCTAATCCCGTTAATACTTCCTCTCTCCCTATGTTTATCACATCCAATACTCCTCCTCCTTAACTACAATATCTGCATCATCCCCTTTTTTATGAAAACAGACGCTAAGTATTCATTAAGAACAATACCAACATCTTCCACCCCTACACATAGGTTACCTTTTTGGTCTTTATGGGTCCTACTCTCTCCTTAGTTATCCTCCTCCTCTTAATGTATTGATAAAACATCTTTGGGTTCACCTTGATTTTGCTTGCCAATATTCTTTCATGCCCTCTCTTTGCTTTTCTAATTTCCTTTTTGATTTCATCCCTCCACATTCTATACTGCTCTTGGCTTTCTGTAGTATTGAGTTCTCGGTGTCGGACATAAGCTTTCCTTTTCTGCCTTATCTTACCCTGTAGGCTGTAGGCTCCTTGACATCCATGGGGCTCCAGATTTGGCCATCTCACCCTTTTTCTTTGTGGGAACATGTTTACTCTGAACCCCTTGAATCTCCCCTTTGAATGCCTCCCACTGTTCTGACACTAATTTACCTTCAGTTAGCTGTTTCCAGTTCACTTTTGCTAAATCACTCCACAGTTTAGTGAAATTGGCCTTGCCCCAATTGAGAACTCTAACTCCTGTTCTATCTCTGTCCTTTTCCATAATTATGATAAAACTGACTGAATTATGATCACTACCACCAAAATGCTCTCCCACTGCCACCCCTTCCATCTGCCCAAGTTCATTTCCTAGAACTAAGTCTAAAACTGCACCCTCTCTTGTTGAAGTTGCTACATACTGGGCAAAAAGGTTCTCCTAAATGCACCTCAACAATTCTGCTCCCTCAGTTCCTTTCACACTAAAACTCTTCTTCTTCTCTCTTCTTTGGCCTCCTTGTCTCGGGAGACAATGGGTAAGCGCCTGGAGGTGGTCAGTGGTTTGTGAAGCAGCGCCTGGAGTGGCTATAAAGGCCAATTCGAGAGTGACAAACTCTTCCACAGGTGCTACAGATAAAATTGGGTGTCGGGGCTGTTACACAGTTGGCTCTCCCCTTGCGCTTCTGTCTTTTTTCCTGCCAACTGCTAAGTCTCTTCAACTCGCCACACTTTAGCCCCGCCTTTATGGCTGCCTGCCATAAATTCTGCTCCTTCAGTTCCTTTCACACTAAAACTATCCCAGTTAATACTGGGGTAGTTAAAATCCCCTACTATTACTTCCCTATTATTGTTGCACTTCTCAGAGATTTCCCTACATATCTGCTCTTCTATCTCCCTCTGACTGTTTGAGTGTCTATAGTACACTCCCTGCGGTGTGATTGTCCTTTTTTTGTTCCTTAGCTCAATCCACATGGCCTCATTTGATGAACCTTCCAACATATCATCCCCCTTCACAGCTGTAATAGTTTCCTTGACCAAAATTGCTGCTGCCCTCTTTTCTTATCCCTTCCCTATCGTGTGTGAAAACCCTGTAACCAGGAACATTGAGCTGCCATTCCTGTCCCTCCTTAAGCCATGTTTCTGTAATAGCTATGATATCATACTGCCACATGTCTATCTGTGCCTTCAGCTCATCTGCTTTATTTGTTATACTCCTTGCATTGAAATAGATACCTTTGAACACTGCCAAACAGTTTTTTTATTTTCTAACCTTTGTTTCCTCTGTCTTCCAGACACATCCATTAACTTTCTGCCTTCCATTTTCATTTCTGATGTTGTCCCAACTGAGTCTACCCTTAGGTCCCCATCCCCCTGCCAAACTAGTTTAAACCCTCCCCAACAGAACTAGCAAAACGTCCCACAGCGAACTCAGTCCCGGCCCTGTTTAGGTGCAACCCATCCAGCCTGTACACGTCCCATCTCCCCCAGAGCCGGTCCCAATGTCCCAGGAATCTAAAGCCCTCCTTCCTGCACCATCTTTCAAGCCATGCATTCATCTATCTTATCCTTTGTTACGACCCAGTGAGAAAGGTGTCTAGGGGTTCTCTCTCAGCCTTTGCCTGGTTTGACCGTAACAGGGTTTAATTTTTAAAACACCATATTTTTAGCTCCCCCACAGTGAATCCTTGTTCACTGCTGTCCAATTGTAAGGCAAATAAATCAACCAGACAAGTTTTCTTAGATTTAAACAAGAAAGCTGGAAGTTTATTAACCTTAAACTCTAATTTGGTTAACGACTACGAATACGCGACGTTACCACGCCAGCATGCATACACGATAAACACACGCAGATAGAGACAGAAAAGTAGAAAGAATGAAGGGGAAAAGTTTGAGGCAGTAGCTGGGATTTATGTACGGTCCTTTGCGTTCGATGTAGTCTTTGATTGCCGGTAAGTCTTTCTGTTTCGTTGGAGCCCAGTGCACATTTTAAAATTTGTTACGATGCAGGAGTCTTTTCTCTCTTGAGGTTTAAGTGACTTCAATGGATTCGGAGATTCATGAGAGAGAGAGCCAGGCAAGAGAGAGGCTCTCTTCTTCCAAGTTCAGTTGCAATCTGACCCAAACTGCTGTGAGCAGTTCAAACAAAAACCTGGGTCACCAGGTTAGTCATATGACTGGCTGTTCTAACAAACTGCGTTTGTGGATTCTCCATCTTAGCAGACACATGGAATGCTGGCTTTCTTACACATTCAATGTCTGGTGATCAAAATCCATTTGGGTTAATTGGATCAGGGAGCAGTTCTCTTGTCTCCAGGCACTGTCTCTTTCTATGCAAATGTTTTCCAGCCACTACTGATCTCTTTAAACAAGCCATCTCTTCACTCCAGCAACAGTTTAAAATCAATGTTCATATGATGAAATTAATATGTCTTATTTGTGGCAGGTGGGGTCTTTATGACACCTTCTATTTCTATACTCACTTGCACTGGGAGTAATCCAGAGATTCCTACTTTTGAGGTCCTGCTTGCTGATTTCTTACCTAGCTCCCTAAGTTCTGACTCCAGGACCACATCCCTCTTTCTACCTATGTTGTTGGTTCCGATGTGGACCACGACTGCTGGCTGTTCACCCTCCCCCTTCAGGATGCTCTGCAACCGCTCAGTGACATCCTTGACCTTGGCAGCAGGGAGGCAACACACCATCCTGGATTCATATCTGCGGTCACAGAAATGCCTGTCTGTTCCCTTGACTATTGAATCACCTATCACTATGGCTCTTCCAGTCTTCCCTGTACTCCCCTGTACAGCTGAGCCACCTATGGTGCTATTGGCTTGGCTCTGGCTGCACTCCCCAGGTGAAGCATCACTTTCCTCAGTATTCAGAACTGAATACCTTTTGGAGAGTGAGATGCGCTCCCTGCCTGATTCTTTTTGACTGCCTGGTGGTCACCCATTCCCTCTCTCCCTGCATACTCTCAAGCTGTAGGGTGACCACATCTATAAATGTGCTATCCACGTAGCTCTCATCCTCATGAATGCACCGCAATGTCGTCAGCTGCCGCAATTGACAACACTTCCTACACAAATGGTTCTCCAAGATACGGGAAGTATCCTGGAGCTCCCACATAGCACAGGCGGTGTACTTTCAAAGGTGAAGCAACCCTGCCAGACCTTTATTTATTAGTTGACCCTTTGTTACTGCTAACAAAACCTTACCAATACTACAACACCTTAGAATTAATAAAACCTTACTAGCACTGATAAATCCTACTAAAAATCAATACAGTTCACGAGTTAAAATAAACTTTACTCAAAAAAAAATACTCACCAGTTACTCACTTGTACAAAATACTCAATAGCTACTTACTTGTTCTAAAATTATACTTTTCTTGATTACACATATCTAGACCTTCCTACTGGCAATAGACTTTACCAATGCTAATAAAGCTTGCCAATTCTAATAAACCTTACTGCTATTAGTAAACCTTACAAATACTGATAAATGCTAATAATACTTAATACAGCTTATATATTAAGTTGTACAAATTTGAGTGAATACACTCCCTGCTGGTCTCTCTCTTTTAAAACTCTTTAGTTTTTAGTTTATATAATACTGAATCTATCAAGTCTTATTTTATATTTGACTGATTGAGATTAAGATAAATTAAAAGCTTACCTGCTCTCTCTGTCGACTGTGACATCACTCTGATGTCACTTTTTGATTTTTTTTTCTCCCCCTGCTCTGCTCCCACCGTACTTTCTCTCTGTCTCTCTCTCTCTGGTCTCGGAATGTCCTTTCAACTCGCTTTTTAAAGCTCTGCTCCCGCCGTGCTCTCTCTCTCTCTCTCTCTGGTCTCTGACTGTCCTTTTGGCGCGCTCTTTAAAGCTCTGCGCTCGCTGTGCTCTCTCTTTCTGTCTCTCTCTCTGGTCTCCGACTGTCTTTTTGGCACGTTTTTTAAAGCTGTGCTCCCGTCATGCTCTGTCTCTCTCTCTGGTCTAGAAAGTTGTGATTTTAAAATTCTCATTTTTGTTTTCAAATCCCTTCATGGCCTTACCCCTCCCTATCTCTGTAACCTCCTCCAGCTCCACAACCCTCCAACATATCTGCACTCATCTAATTCTGGTCTCTTCAGCATCCCCAAGTTTAATCACTCCACCATTGGTGGCAGCGCCTTCAGTTGCCTTGGACCTAAGCTCTGAAATTCCCTCCTTACACCTCTCTGCCTTTCCTCCTTTAAGACACTCCTTAAAACCTACTTCTTTGACCAAGTTTTTAGTCATCAGCCCTAATATCTCTTTTTGTGGCTCAGTGTCATATTTTGTTTTATAATGCTCCTGTGAAGCACCTTGGGATGTTTTATTACTTTAAAGGCACTAAATAGATATAAGTTGCTATTGGTGGTGGTGATGACAAATAAAGGTCATTGATGTAGCAACTGAAGTTGGTTGGGCCAGGGAACTTCTGCAACAATGCAAATTTTCCAGTGGGTGTCGGGACCCCGACATCGTGACCATATGCTGGTCCTGAGCCCGCACATAGCCCCAGCACGTCTGCTGCAGCAATTTTATGCAAGGTGGACTCCTAATTGGCTGCCTCCAGGTTCGCTGTCCAATTAAGGACGGCAGGCAGAATCACAACACACAATTCCCAATGAGAGTGCTCATAGTGCTGGACAGCCGGCAGCCCCACCTGGAGATATGGGAACTGTGGAGGGAGGTAGCAGAGCATAAGGACACCTCAAAATGAAGTGCCCTCGGATGTCTGCTGAACAGGTTTTAAAAAAGGCCCAGAGATGTTCGGGGCCATTAGTGTGGAAAGGAACTCCATCCATAGGAATGATCATGGACATGGCTACGGCCTTGCAGCTCTGATATCGAGTGCTTGAGAGGAGTCTGATGGCCCTCTGATCTGCCGCTGCCTCCATGCAGTTTATGGGCTCCGGATTCATGGGAGGGTCTGTCCAACACTGGTAAAGTTCTGACAGCGTGGGATAATGGCTCTTGATTGGGCCCTTAATTGGAGCTATTGGCTTCCCACCTCCATGTCATGGGCTTTCAATTTCCCTGGCAGCTCACCCCTGGGAAGGTTGACTGGAGGTGGGACAGCATCAGGAAGCTGCCCTGACAGGGCTTCCCATTGTTGTCCCAGTCCCTTCTTCCTCCAAACATGTCTCCATGGGGCTGGGAAAATTTAGCTATTTGCCTGGATTTTTCTGCTTCAAATTAAGTGAAAAATGCAAAATGTGAAGAGTTAGTTGCAGCATCACTGAGATAGCTCAGCCTTGCAGTGGTAGACTCCCGGTTGATGACGGAGACCTCATGACAAGACTGTGCTGCATACTTAACAACCTCTGACCTGGGGAAATTTGTCAGGATAATTGGTGGGGAAGGGGTTTGGAGAGACAGGTGGAAATCTTGCCCCAATCCCACCTCAGGTGCAAATAGGAAACTCCTGTGGTTGCAACATACCTGAGCAATATTCCACAATGCTGTATAGATGACAATGTTATAGCTGACCTGGAACAGCTTGGATGACACAAGTAAAGAAGGAATCAGCAGATAGAAATAAAACAGAACAGCAGAAAGAATCAAACAATAGAACAGGAAAAAAAGCACAGCACACAAGAAAAAGTTGAAAGAGAAGCAATGTTTGGAATCAAGTTGTATTTACTTATAATTGTGCATTTTAAAAAGTGCCGGAAGGAACATGATTCAGAGCACAAGATAAGTCTGGGGATTTTTTTTCCATACGCATTATGACTTGGGGGATGGGGATACAGAAAATATTCAAGAAAATACATTGGAAAAGAAGCAAACTAAAATAAAGGGGAAAAACTGTGATAGACAGGAATAGATCAGGAAAGCACTGCTGGTTGAGTATTTTTTTGAGTAGTACAGTGATGGTTTTGTGTGGAAACAGGATGCACACAGGAATACGGTTAACAGTTTGAATTGGTTGAAGCTTTTGCATTTATTTGCCATCCTTGTCCCATGTTTGTACTGTTTCCAACAACGCTCCTTAAGAATCCGATCAGCTGACAGACTGGGAATATTCCAGGTCATGGACTTACCAGCTATTGTCAGGAAGCAGGCCTCTTTGCTTCCTTTTTTGTAATCTGACCTCATTTAGTGCCAGGACCTACCCAACTATGATGGGCAGATTGGAGGACCCAGCACACATGATTAAAACTTGCAAAATAAATTTGGACAGTCACTGTAAGTATTGTGTGGTGAGACAGCAAGCTGAGGTTTCATCCCCAATGAAGAGTCATGTGAGAGTTATATGCATCAAGAATTCTTAAGATATTGTCTTACGGTAATCTTCGCTTTTCAGTACAATTTCATAGTGACTTTTAGAAATATTTCAGTTTCAAATGTAGCTGCAAAGAAGATTTCTTCTGCAAAATCGCAATTTTACCTGTTCAAAGAGAATAACTATAATGTAAACAGAATAATTATATGGGCCAAAAAACTGGAAGACAAAACTACTTGACAATGGGAAAAAGAAAATGATCAGAGAAATATTCTAGATAAAGTTCTATAACCTCAGTGTCAAACTTACTGTTTAAAATTTTAACCCTGTTTCTCCAAACATTTCATGCAGTCTCTACTTAATAAATGAATATGCAAACTTTCTTTCCTAAAACTAGCTGCCTGATTAGAGATGCAACTTTTACCCTATTGGAGAAGGTTGGAGTGTACAGCTGACATTGTGACATTCAGTGAGATACTTCCAGGCTCTCTGCTCCTTGCAAGCTTCTGTAGTTATTTCCAACCACCAAGACATGTGCCAGCCTATGTGACAAACCAGTCCGTGAGAGATGCTGTAGCCCTTAAAGAAGTCCACTGGCTACTAAGGTCCTTGCTTTCCTCCAGCCATGGAGAGATGCAAGAGGTGGTTGCAGAGATGCTCCAACCAGAGTAGTGTTCACAGCTACTTTTATGTTAAAGATTTAGTTAGAAGCGCATTAAAGTTGACTTTAATTTGCCGGTTTAATTTGTCGCAGGGAGAAACTATCTGCTCCCTCACAAATGAGTTCTCAATCATTGGGATGGATGTTGATTTTGTGCAATAATGTAAAACAGGTGATAATGAATTGGCAGTCCGTTTTGCATGACTCCTGATAAATGTAAAACGGGCTGCCAATTTGCTATCACCCGTTTTAGACCATTGCACAAAGTCAAATCTACCCCGCTGTGCAAATGAGAAGCTTCAGCAGAATGGTTGGAGGGCAGAATCTTCCACACTTTCTGGATATACCCAAAGACCCAAGTAGTAGGGGCGTGGAACGCCCTGCCTGCAACAGTAGTAGACTCGCCAACTTTAAGGGCATTTAAGTGGTCATTGGATAGACATATGGATGAAAATGGAATAGTGTAGGTCAGATGGTTTCACAGGTCGGCGCAACATCGAGGGCCGAAGGGCCTGTACTGCGCTGTAATGTTCTATGTTCTATATGCTGCATGGAATCCAAAAAAGATCACCAAACAAGCCAGGCCCGTTGTATTTTTTTGGCCCTTTCATTAGCAATTCCTCTGGACCTAGTTAAGGACAAACTTTTGAGTATCTTTCTAACCACAACCCAGTGATGCCTGGGAGAAGGGCTGGGAGATGAGTCCCCCTCCCCCCAAAAATCTGATTGTGAGTCGAGATAAATGAACCCATTCAGGCTGAACTGGGGGAAATTCTCTTGAATCTGATTCTAATTTTTGGTTTCCTGAAAGTGCAACAACAACATAAGTGTAGCCCAGCACAAATTCAAATAAACTTGACAAAGCTATAGCAACAAAGCCAACAAGATCCAACAAACACTGACTGTCGTCACTGCAACTGGAAGCCACAGCAATAACAAATATCACTCACGGAACCAGTTTCCTCTGTAAGGTACTATGAAAGGCACACTCCCAACACTCAATATTTCTGCTTCCTGAACCGCATATACTGTACACTATCCCCATGTATGAAGATACTACTGTGTTAAACATAAGAATTGCGACAAAAATAGATTTAAGTGGGCAAATAATTTTTTGTGACCCCAGAAATGAGGTTTGCTCTCAGTACATTCACTATATTAATTTTTGGAGCATTTGTTTATTTTTCAAATATTTTTAGTAGTACAGATTATTCATTATTCAAATGAATCTGAGCAAGTAAATAAAATTTTATGTCCAGTCACGAAACGCAACCAAACTCACTTCTGATGGGCTGTATCATCCACAGAGTATTCTCTATTTACACCACTTTCTTATAATTTAATTACTTTGAATACTTTTCTGTTTTCACTGCTTAATGCTACTTGGGTGACAGCAGCACTTTTCTCCTGCTGAAAACCATCAGTGAATGATCTGACTGCAGGACAGTATTTACTTAGGAATACTATTTACTGTTGTCAGCTGCACTCCTCTTTTAAGTATCCCTCTGATGTAATGGAAACTGAAAGTAACCAAAGAACAATATCAATTTGCACTACTTACTTCCTAATTGCTGGGAAGATAAAAGATATGGTAGCCTAAGTATCCTAACTAAATCAGTACATGATATTCTAACCAAAGAAATGAAAGAGTGGTTAAATACAATATTTATTATTAGTAAATGGAAAGAAGAGCAGTAATACCATAAAAACAGAAACTTTACCAATAGTGTCTTTGTTCTCTTTTAAATAGGAACATAGGAAGAAAGGAACATGAGTAGGCCACACAGCCCCTCGAGCCTGTCCTGCCATTCAATGAGATCATGGCTGATCATTGGCCTAACTCCATACACTTGCCTTTGGCCCATATCCCTTAATGTCTTTGCTTAACAAAAATCTATCTATCTCAGATTTAAAATTAACAACTGTTCTAGCTTCAACTGCTGTTTGTGGAGAGAGTTCCAAACCTCTACCACCCTTTGCGTGAAGAAGTGCTTCCTAACATCTCTCCTGAACGGTCTAGTCCTAATTTTTAGACTATGCCCCCTAGTTTTAGAATCTCCAACCAGTGGAAATAGTTTATCTTTATCTAGCCTGTCTTTTCCTGTTAATATCTTGAAGACTTCGATCAGATCACCCCTTAACCTTCTAAATTCTAGAGAAAACAGGCCTAATTTGTGTAATCTCTCCTCGTAACTTAACCCCTGTAGTCCAGGTATCATTCTCGTAAACCTACATTGCACTCCCAAGACCAATATATCCTTCCTGAGATGTGGTGCCCAGAACTGCTCACATTACTCCAAGTGGGGTCTAACCAGGGTTTTGCACAGCTGCAGCATATCCTCTGTGTCTTATACTCCAATCCTCTAGATATAAAGGCTAGCATTTATTAGCCTTTTTGATTATTTTCTGCACTTGCTCATGGCATTTTAAAGATCTATGCACCTGAACTCCCAAGTCTCTTTGGACATCCACTGTACTTAACCGCTTCCCATTTAGAAAGTACCCTCTATCCATTTTTGGTCCAAAATGGATAACCTCACACTTGCCCGCATTGAAATCCATCTGCCACAGTTTTGCTCACTCACCTAGTCTGTCAATATCTCTTTGCAATTTTATGCTGTCATCTAGACTGTCTACAATGCCGCCTAACTTTGTATCATCATCAAATTTGGATATATGACTTACTATGCCATCATCCAAGTCATTAATGAATAATGTGAATAATTGAGGCCCCAACACAGATCCCTGCGGGACGCAGGGCATCCTGCCAATCGGAGTACTTACCCATTATCCCCATTCTCTGTCGCCTACCACTCAACCAACTTCCTAACCATGTCAATAATTTGCCCTCAACTTCATGGGCTTCTTTTGTAGCGGCGACAGGGAGAGCGAGGTGGCAGCTGGGGAAGTGAGTTTACAACTTATATAAACTTACCTTTTTGTTTCGGCAGTTTCTTTTTGCAGCGGCGACAGGGAGAGCGAGGTGGCAGCTGGGTAAGTAAGTCCTATATATTTGGAAAACGGCTGAACCCGAGTCACTACACTTGTAGTGTCTCCCACCCACCCTCCTCCTCTAACCAAAAAAAAAGGACTCGGTGGTGTGCAGATAAGGTAAGGCTTTTTCTATTTATTTATTTTTTCGTGTGATTGGTAAAAACTTTTCGTTCCTTTTTCATTTGTCTAAGTTAAGACTAAATTAAGCTTAAGATTAAAAATGGCAGGAGATCTCAGACCTGTGTTATGCTCCTCTTGCTCAATGTGGGAGCTCAGGGACACGGCTGATGTCCCTGACTCCTTCACGTGCTGGAAGTGTGTCCAGCTGCAGCTCTTGTTAGACCGCATGACGGCTCTGGAGCTGTGGATGGACTCACGTTGGAGCATCCGCAATGCTGAGGAGGTCGTGGATAGCACGTTTAGCGAATTGGTCACACCGCAGATTAGGATTGCTGAGGGAGAAAGGGAATGGGTGACCAAAAGGCAGAGAAAGAGCAGGAAAGCAGCGCAGGTGTCCCCTGCGGTCATCTCCCTCCAAAACAGGTATACCGTTTTGGATACTGTTGAGGGAGATGGCTCACCAGGGGAAGGCAGCAGTAGCCAGGTTCATGGCACCGTGGCTGGCTCTGCTGTTCAGAAGGGCGGGAAAAAGAGTGGAAGGGCTATAGTCATCGGGGATTCGATTGTAAGGGGAGTAGATAGGCGGTTCTGTGGTCGAAAACGAGACTCCCGAATGGTATGTTGCCTCCCAGGTGCACGGGTCAGGGATGTCTCAGATCGGCTGCAGAACATTCTGAAAGGGGAGGGTGAACAGCCAGTTGTTGTTGTGCACATAGGCAACAATGATATAGGTAAAAAACGGGATGAGGTCCTACAAGCAGAATTTAGGGAGTTAGGAGCCAAGTTAAAAAGTAGGACCTCAGAGGTAGTAATCTCATGATTGCTACCAGTGCCACGTGATAGTCAGAGTAGAAATGAAAGAATAGTCAGGATGAATGCGTGGCTTGAGAGATGGTGCAGGGGGGAGGGGTTCAGATTTTTGGGACATTGGGACCGGTTCTGGGGGAGGTGGGACTATTACAAATTGGACGGTCTACACCTGGGCCGGACTGGAACCAATGTCCTTGGGGGTGCTTTTGCTAACGCTGTTGGGGAGGGTTTAAACTAATGTGGCAGGGGGATGGGAACCAAATGAGGAGATCAGTGGACAGTAAGGAGGTAGTAACTAAAGCCCGTAAGGAACTAGATAATGAAGTCAGCGTGACTAAGGGAAAGAGTAGGCAGGGAGCAGATGATGAACGCAAAGGGACTGGTGGTCTGAGGTGCATTTGTTTTAATGCAAGAAGTGTAGTAGGTAAGGCAGATGAACTTAGGGCTTGGATTAGTACCTGGGAGTATGATGTTATTGCTATTACTGAGACTTGGTTGAGGGAAGGGCATGATTGGCAACTAAATATCCCAGGATATCGATGCTTCAGGCGGGATAGAGAGGGAGGTAAAAGGGGTGGAGGAGTTGCATTACTGGTCAAAGAGGATATCACAGCTGTGCTGAAGGAGGGCACTATGGAGGACTCGAGCAGTGAGGCAATATGGGCAGAACTCAGAAATAGGAAGGGTGCGGTAACAATGTTGGGGCTGTACTACAGGCCTCCCAACAGCGAGCGTGAGATAGAGGTACAAATATGTAAACAGATTGTGGAAAGATGTAGGAGCAACAGGGTGGTGGTGATAGGAGATTTTAATTTTCCCAACATTGACTGGGATTCACTCAGTGTTCGAGGTCCAGATGGAGCAGAATTTGTAAGGAGCATCCAGGAGGGTTTTCTAGTATGTAAATAGTTCAACTCGGGAAGGGGCCATACTGGACCCTGGTGTTGGGGAATGAGCCCGGCCAGGTGGTTGAAGTTTCAGTAAGGGACTGCTTTGGGAATAGTGATCACAATTCCGTAAGTTTTAGAATACTCATGGACAAAGACGAGAGTGGTCCTAAAGGAAGAGTGCTAAATTGGGGGAAGGCCAACTATACCAAAATTCGGCAGGAGCTGGGGAATGTAGATTGGGAGCAGCTGTTTGAAGGTAAATCCACATTTGATATGTGGGAGGCTTTTAAAGAGAGGTTGATTAGCGTGCAGGAGAGACATGTTCCTGTGAAAATGAGGGATAGAAATGGCAAGATTAGGGAACCATGGATGACAGGTGAAATTGTGAGACTAGCTGAGAGGAAAAAGGAAGCATACATAAGGTCTAGGAGGCTGAAGAAAGATGAAGCTTTGAAAGAATATCGGGAATGTAGGACCAATCTGAAACGAGGAATTAAGAGGGCTAAAAAGGGTCATGAAATATCGTTAGCAAACAGGGTTAAGGAAAATCCCAAAGCCTTTTATTCATATATAAGGAGCAAGAGGGTAACTAGAGAAAGGATTGGCCCATTCAAGGACAAAGGAGGAAAGTTATGCGTGGAATCAGAGAAAATGGGTGAGGTTCTAAACGAGTACTTTGCATCGGTATTCACCGAGGAGAGGGACATGACGGATGTTCAGGTTAGGGACAGATGTTTGATTACTCTAGGTCAAGTCGGCATAAGGAGGGAGGAAGTGTTGGGTATTCTAAAAGGCATTAAGGTGGACAAGTCCCCAGGTCCGGATGGGATCTATCCCAGGTTACTGAGGGAAGCGAGAGAGGAAATAGCTGGGGCCTTAACAGATATCTTTGCAGCATCCTTAAACACGGGTGAGGTCCCGGAGGACTGGAGAATTGCTAATGTTGTCCCCTTGTTTAAGAAGGGTAGCAGGGATAATCCAGGTAATTATAGACCGGTGAGCCTGACGTCAGTGGTAGGGAAGCTGCTGGAGAAGATACTGAGGGATAGGATCTATTCCCATTTGGAAGAAAATGGGCTTATCAGTGATAGGCAACATGGTTTTGTGCAGGGAAGGTCATGTCTTACCAACTTAATAGAATTCTTTGAGGAAGTGACAAAGTTGATTGATGAGGGAAGGGCTGTCGATGTCATATACATGGACTTCAGTAAGGCGTTTGATAAGGTTCCCCATGGTGGGCTGAGGAGAAAGTGAAGTCGCATAGGGTCCAGGGTGTACTAGCTAGATGGATAAAGAACTGGCTGGGCAACTGGAGACAGAGCGTAGCAGTGGAAGGGAGTTTCTCAAAATGGAGACGTGTGACCAGTGGTGTTCCACAGGGATCCGTGCTGGGACCACTGTTGTTTGTGATATACATAAATGATTTGGAGGAAAGTATAGGTGGTCTGATTAGCAAGTTTACAGACGACACTAAGATTGGTGGAGTAGCAGATAGTGAAGGGGACTGTCAGAGAATACAGCAGAATATAGATAGATTGGAGAGTTGGGCAGAGAAATGGCAGATGGAGTTCAATCAGGGCAAATGCGAGGTGATGCATTTTGGAAGATCCAATTCAAGAGTGAACTATACAGTAAATGGAAAAGTCCTGGGGAAAATTGATGTACAGAGAGATTTGGGTGTTCAGGTCCATTGTTCCCTGAAGGTGGCAACGCAGGTCAATAGAGTGGTCAAGAAGGCATACGGCATGCTTTCCTTCATCGGACGGGGTATTGAGTACAAGGGTTGGCAGGTCATGTTACAGTTGTATAAGACTTTGGTTCGGCCACATTTGGAATACTGCGTGCAGTTCTGGTCGCCACATTACCAAAAGGATGTAGATGCTTTGGAGAGGGTGCAGAGGAGGTTCACCAGGATGTTGCCTGGTATGGAGGGTGCTAGCTATGAAGAGAGGTTGAGTAGATTAGGATTATTTTCATTAGAAAGACGGAGGTTGAGGGGGGACCTGATTGAGGTGTACAAAATCATGAGAAGTATAGACAGGATGGATAGCAAGAAGCTTTTTCCCAGAGTGGGGGATTCAATTACTAGGGGTCACGAGTTCAAAGTGAGAGGGGAAAAGTTTAGGGGGGATATGCGTGGAAAGTTCTTTACGCAGAGGGTGGTGGGTGCCTGGAACGCGTTGCCAGTGGAGGTGGTAGACGCGGGCACGATAGCGTCTTTTAAGATGTATCGAGACAGATACATGAATGGGCAGGAAGCAAAGAGATACAGACCCTTAGAAAATAGGCGACATGTTTAGATAGAGGATCTGGATTGGCGCAGGCTTGGAGGGCCGAAGGGCCTGTTCCTGTGCTGTAATTTTCTTTGTTCTTTGTGTAACAGTCTCTTATGTGGGACTTTATCAAATGCCTTCTGGAAGTCCATATAAATAACATTCATAGACATTCCCCTGTCCACTACCTTAGTCACCTCTTCAAAAAATTCAGTGAGATTTGTCAGGCATGTTCATGAATCCATGCTGGCTGTCCCTGATTAACTGAAATTTTTCTAGGTTTTCAGTCACCCTATCCTTGATTATCGACTCCAGCAACTTGCCCACCAGAGATGTCAGGCTAACTGGTCTGTAATTTCCTTGGTTCCCCCTTTCACCCTTCTTGAAAAGTGGAGTGACATGTGCAACTTTCCAATCCAGAGGGACCACTCCTGAATCTAGGGAACTCTGAAAGACTAAAGTTAGGGCATCTACAATGTGCTCCCCTACTTCCTTTAACACCCCGGATGGAAACCGTCAGGTCCTGGGGATTTCTCACTCTTTCGTTCCATTAATTTCCTTGTTACTGATGTTTTACTTACGTTAATTGCATTAAGTCCCTGTTCCCTATCGGCTATTAATTTTTTCGGGACTTCCGGCAAGTTATCCTCCTTTTCAACTGGAAATACTGAAGCAAAGTTCTTTGTTCTTTGTTCAAAGTAATTGTTCAACATGTCTGCCATTTCCCCATTATCAATGACAATATCTCCATTTTCAGCTTTTAGTGGGCCGACATTGACCACCCGCTTTCCCTTTATGTAACTATAACATTTCTTCTTCTTGATTTTGATGTCCCTTGCAAGTTTCCTTTCATAATCTCTTTTAGTAGCTCTTATAAGCTGCTTTGTGACCCTTTGCTGGTCTTTGTATCGATCCCATTCAGCCGGATCTGTGCTGCGTTTTGCATTTTTGTAAGCCCTTTCTTTTTGTTTTATGCTATCCCTAATCTCTTTAGTTGTCGATGGCTGTTTTTTCTGTGAAGTGGAGCTTTTTCCTCTCAGGGGTATAAACTCGCTCTGTATTTCGTTAAATGTTTTTAAAAATATTCTCCATTCTTCTTCAGTTGTTTAACCCATTAACAGATCTACCCAGTTTACCGTGGACAGTCTCTGTCTCATCCCGGTAAAGTCAGTCTTACCCAAGTCTAAAATTCTAGTATAAAAGCAAAATACTGCGGATGCTGGAAATCTGAAACAAAAACAAGAAATGCTGGATTCACTCAGCAGGTCTGGCAGCATCTGTGGAAAGAGAAGCAGAGTTAACGTTTCGGGTCAGTGACCCTTCTTCGGAACTGACAAATAATTTGTCAGTTCCGAAGAAGGGTCACTGACCCGAAACGTTAACTCTGCTTCTCTTTCCACAGATGCTGCCAGACCTGCTGAGTGAATCCAGCATTTCTTGTTTTTGTTTCTAAAATTCTAGTAGCTGATTCATGCTTTTCACTTTCAAATGCTACCTTGAATTCAATCATGTGATCACTATTTGATAAATGTTCATGCACAGTTAGGCTACTAATTAAATTTGGCTCACTACTTATAACTAAATCTAATATTGCCCATCCCCTTGTTACATCTCGGACATATTGCTGTAGGAAACTATCCTGGACACATTCCAGAAATTCACTACCTTTCTGACAAGTGCTAGTCTGCCTCTCCCAATCTATGTGTAAGTTAAAATCCCCCATTAATACTACTCTGCCTTTGTTACACACTTGCCTAATTTATGCATTTATACAATCTAACACCTCAGAACTGCTATCAGGGAATCTATACACAATACCTATTACAGTTTTAGATCCTTTTCTGTTCCTCTATTCCACCCATAAGGTTTCCACTGGATGCTTTCCCCTCATTATATCCTCCCTTACCAATGAGGTGATATTATTTCTAATCAGTAAGGCTACTCCACCCCCTCTGCCATTTTCCCTGTCCCTCCTGTAAACTTTATAACCAGGTATATTTAGTTCCCAGTCCCGACCATCCTGCAGCCACGTCTCTGCAATGGCCACCACATCATAATCTTCCATTTGAATTTGCACCTGCAGCTCATCTAGTTTATTCCTTACACTCCGTGCATTTCTATATAGAACTCTTATTTGGGCTATACCCCCTAACCTGTCCCTCAGCACTGATGCTTTATTCGCCTAATTTATTATTTCTCTCTTCTGGTTTAACCAGTATACTTCTTGCAGTTTGGTAACAATCAACCTCACTACTAACCTGCACTCCCTACCTTCTCCTTTAACTTCCTGTTTTTCCATGCAACTGAACCCTCCCCCCCACTATTTAGTTTAAAGCCCTATCTACAGCCCTAGTTATGTGATTTGCCAAGACTCTGGTCCCAGCATGATTCAGATGCAGCCTGTCCCATCAGAACAGCTTCCTCCTTCCCCAGTACTGGTGCCAATGCCCCACGAATTCGAACCCATTTCGCCCACACCAGTCTTTGAGCCACGCATTTACCTCTCTAATCTTATTGACCCTTTGCCAATTTGCTCGTGGCTCAGGTAGTAATCCGGAGATTATTACCTTTTTGGTTCTGCTTTTTAATTTAGCCCCTAGCTACTCATATTCCCTCAGTAGAATCTCTAACCTCGTTCTACCTATATCGTTGGTACCTACGTGGACCCATAACAACTGGATCTTTCCCCTCCCACTCCAAGTTCCTCTGCAGCCCAGATGAGATATCCTGAACCCTGGCACCAGGTAGGCAACAGGGCCTTTGGGACTCTCGATCCTGGCCACAGAGAACAGTGTCTATGCCCCTAACTATACTATCCCCGATTACGACTATATTTCTCTTTTCTTCCCCCACTTGAATGACTCCCTGTACCACGGTGCTGTGGTCAGTTTGCTCATCCTCCCTACAGTCCCTGCTCTCGTCCACACAGGGAGCAAGAATCTCAAACCTGTTGGACAAGGACAATGGCTGAGGCTCCTGCTGCACTACCTCCTGGATCCCCCTACCTGCCTCATTCATAGGCACACTCTCCTGTCCCTGACCACTGGCCGAATTCAAGGTAGTTAATCTAATGGGTGTGACTGCCTCTTGAAACACAGCGTCCAGGTAACTCTCCCCCTCCCTGATGTGTCGCAGTGTCCGAAGCTCAGACTCCAGCTCATCAACTCTGAGCCGGAGTTCCTCGAGCAGCCAACACTTGCTACAGATGTGTTCACCAGGAACCACAATGGGGTCCACCAGCTCCCACATCATGCAGGTACAATACATCATCCGGCCCTGCATCTCTATTTTATATAATTAGATTTTAATTTGTTATTTAAATTTCTGACTGGTCTTTAGTTTTTTTTTAAACTGCTTTAGTCTTTAATTTATATACTTATAAATCAATCAAGTCTTACTCTATGTTGATTCAATTAAATTAAATTAAAAACTTACCTGAATACTGACCCTAGCTGCTCTCGGTTTCCCTGCTCTGACTGTTCAATATAACATCACTCTGATGTCACTTTTCGATTTTTCCCCAGCTCCTCGGGCTCCGCTCCTCTCTGCCTCTCTCCCACACAAACCTCAGGTCCTGCTGCTCCTCGGGCTCCGCTCCTCTCTGCCTCTCTCCCACACAAACCTCCGGTCCTGCTGCTCCTCGGGCTCCGCTCCTCTCTGCCTCTGTCCCACACAGGTTTTTGGCGCGCTTTTTAAATTTAAAGTTAAATGTTTAACTTTAACTCCATTGTATCATTCAGGAATGGAATGTTAAAATTCTACTGATATGCTCTCAGAGTACTTAACACCTTGTCAAATATACTATACACTTTGAACTGCTAAAACTTGCATTGTGTAACAACAATCCTTTGATGCCAAAATCCAAGTTCTGCAATAATGCGATGGCATAAT